>NC_136523.1:9842509-9867509 GCF_053919585.1 Euprymna scolopes | reverse complement strand
ATTAAGTGATGTGAAATTGTAAAATCTGCGGAGCAAAATATATTTTCTTTTGGGGGGGAGTATCAGATGCATCTTCTTTTATGATTGTATGAGCGTGTACAGCATGTTTTTCAGTTTATTGGTTTAGTTTGGTTTTAATAAATAACGTTTATTACAATTAGAATTATTTTAAATACTTTGGCGCGCGACTTATGGTCCACCCTGTATATGTAGTTCGAATATCGTTGTAAGTCGTTGTGTATCTTTCTGAATGAACGTTCTTTTCGTCAATGGCCCGGGTTTGCTACGTTTCTTTCTTTCAAGCGCTCTTATATTAATATTCGCTGCTAATATTCCCTTTTGGAGCGTAATAAAAATTACTTGTGCATCTCAAAATCCGGTTGCCAAAACCTTGTCTGTTTATGCTGTCGTCTTTGATTCATCTAATTGGCTTCACTGTGCTGTTGGCCATTCCACTTACTGTCGGTCGGAATCAGATGGTACATCCACAATTGGTCTATTTTCACATCTGTAAATATTATTCTTGTTCGGATCTGCATCATAGTTGCGTCCGCCTCCTGCGAGGGCTAGGCATTAATCTCGAAGACCATATGTAAGACCATTCCTCTTGAGCAATCAGTTATGTGTCACTGTAGGGGAAACCCTTCATACCACGTACTATAGAGAGAAGGGAGATGCGAATGAACTCGAAATCCGGACCATCAAAAATGGAATTTGGAATTGGATGACCTGGTCTTATGACGCAAGCCAGTTTATGGGTCAGACCGTTGAATGGAGCAAAGTTCGAATGAACTTATACCCTGACCAACAAAAATGAAACCCGGGAATAAGATGACGTAATTCGGCCGCAAGTAAGATCAAAAGCAAAGATCAAGAGGTTCAGAATGTGGGTCGATGACGTAAATTGGTTAACGGATTAGGAGGTCGAAAATTCATAAAAGTCAAATGATAAACAAAAGAAGAGTAAGTCAGAGTCAGTCAGAGTGTGAAAGCAGGATGGGGAGGACAGATGACGCTCAACTGCCTGTCACGGTCGCAACCACACCCTCTCCACCTACACTATCTCCACCACCACCGCTACCGCCGATTATGTGTATATGATTGTTTATTAAATAAACACAGTTGTTTTATAATAAAACGTCTCGTTATTCATTGATAAATGAACAGCGGTCATTCCATTCACTAGACGACTTACAACAAACATATAGGTATAAATGTCAAACGACCTAGCTCTATATCTATCGAGATATTCAAAAATCTCGGATAGTTAAAATACAGTCTTGGTGCTAATAAAATAAACGTCACCGCAATACCACCCAGTATATAACACTTGTCACTAACCAGTTCCCTCTCATGGGAACTGGCCCCTCACCCCCTCACTCCTCACGTTAAAAACGGCCTTGTGCCTAATTTGGTAAGTAGGGAAGCAAATAAATAACCTGATCTGCATCCTCAATGCTTCGTTTGTTTTGGTTAACTGTGAGTGAACGTAACATCCACTTGGAACAACGTTTCTCATTTGAAATTTGTTATGCAAAATGTTTGATTAATTGCCTATTGTCAACCACTTTGAAATAAACTTTAATATAAGAGTAGCCAGAACAAGTATATCCCCACGTATGTGCTTTCCATCATGACTGCGGAATACGGTAAATCAGAGAATTCGGTATTTGTGTATGTACATAAACATTTAAAGCAAGTATTGTACGTCCCAGTGTCTGAAAAGCATAGATCAAAGCCAGATTATTTTCCAACCAAAAAGCAAAACCTTATCAACTGACCAAATAATCAGAATTTTAAATAAATGACAAAAATGTCAACAGTTTCACTTAAATAACTGTAATGCCTAAACACATGACCGAAAATGAGCATATTTTGATATGAGATTTAAACATAACACAAACTAATATAGAATATATGTTAGCATCGCCCTGTAACATAGTGAAGAGAGCTCGTTAGAAAATATCAGTAGCAACGAAGGATAGCTGGCTTGCGAAGATATTAGTAACAGAATTAGCTGCAAATGTGCATATACAAATTAGGCAGTGTGCACAAGAAAAAAAGACAGAAAGAAAAAAATGAAACCACGTGATCAGGAATAAAACCAAATCGACGTCGAAGAAAATTGTAGGTGAGACATGGCTGGCTACGTACAATTTGAGGTCGAAGAACAAAATTATACACCGGCCGAGATGGACGAGAACGAAAGAGAATATAACTGTAGTGCGTGCTTTGTTAAAAGGAAAAAAGAGTCGACAAGCATTGTTATTCATTCCTTTCACTAACAGTAACATCTCTTTTCTTAACAGTAACATAAAAGCCAAACATAGCCGAGATTTATTGATTAGGTGAGCAAAGATCGTTTAAGTTAAAATCCTGCTAAATGTACTCAAATATTGACAAGACCATTACTATTTTCATCGTGCCAAGTTAATGTGCCGGTTTATTAAGACCTCTTAGATTAATTTGCCAGATGCAGTGTCAATATAACTGTAACAGTAGTAAAACCCCAACATTAAAGCAATCCATCTTGATCATCCGTAATGATTACTGGATTGACAAAAATTACATGGTCTGTGCGCAATATCGATTTCACTTCTAATTGAGGAAGCAAAAATTGATGAAGAAGATTTAATGATGAATTGAAGACAACAATGTTAGTTCTTTTTTACGAGGCTAATTCTAAATGAAGTCACTTTCAAATTGTTCGTTTTTAAGCAGGTTTGGCCTTTTGAAGAGCAGTTCGGCCTTCAAACATCGTATCTCTCCTACTTCCAAATTGTAACATACGGAAAAGTTAAGGGACGGACAAGCATAAATTATATAGATGTTTCAAGTAATTTAAGGTGTCTATTTATTCAGATTTCACACACCTATACAGACGCATATAGACACACACACACACACATATATATATATATATATATATATATATATATATATATATATATATATATATATATATATATATATATATATATGCATGTACATTCTTAATAAAATTATGTAGAATTACAACAATTCTGATTTTTTGACAAAGAGAACAAATAATTATTAGTCCACGGATTTTTTGTCCACGGATTTTCAATGAAGTTTAATTTTCAATTTATGCGCTAATAAGAACATTTATTATTACCGATATCTATTTTGCTAAAAACATTTCCTCCGATAGAATGAACCATATATTAAATATCCATGGATTAAGGATAAAACACCTCTAATTATTATTTGTACATCTTGGGTCCAACAATATATATATATATATAAATATATATATATATATATATAATTACATATATATATATATGTGTGTTTGTGTGTGTGTATATTATATATATATGTGTGTGTTTGTGTGTGTGTATATATATATATATATATATATATATATATATATATATATATATATATATATATATATATATATATGTATATATATACGAGCAAGCCGCCTGGCAATGCCCGGTCATAAAATACGCTTAAATAATATCTTTTAAAAATAAAATACGCTTAAATGTTACGTATACAAAAAGGATGGGCTGAAATAGTATATATGTTTAATATGAGTTCGTATTATAATTATCATAAAAGTACGGGGAGACTAAAATAAATTTATTAACGTTTAAAAACGATTAAAATATTGGCACAACGAGGGAGGAAAAAAAAGCGGGAGAAAAGATTCAAAGTTCCCCAAAAGTGTCCCCGTACTTTTGGCACATTTAATAAGTTCCCCATTAGAACTCTTTATGTCTCGACACAATATTATTTTGTACGCTATCGATTTTCTCCTGACGAGATGATAGCCGAAAGAGCTCTCGAGAAACTTCCGCTACTTATTTTTAATATATATATATATATATATATATATATATATATATATATATATATATATATATATATATATATAAAGAGGTTTGCATTTACTATAAACTTTTACGCAAATATTACACAAGTATAAATCATACAGAATGTTTACTTGGTAAATATATATTTTTTGTTCTGCGTTTTGGGACTTCCTAATTTATTCAGCATGTGAAATACGTAAAAATAGAATATACAGAAATAAAATGTAGATATCTCTGAGCTTGGTTGGACTACTGTTGTAAACTTGAGTGTCATTTTCAAATTGTTTCGGTTGATATGACCTCGTAACATCTTCGGGTATATAATGTTAGACTTTGAGCTAGAAATAATCGAAACTTGTGGAAATAACACCTAAGATGAGAAAAGTAGTCCGGAGAATCCAAATAATACGAATAATATTCCTAATCTAAACAATTCAGAAAGACAAACTAAATTGTGTATATATTTTTAAAAAAATGATGAGAAATTCACTTATATATATTTTTTATAAAAAAATATATAGAAGTGGATTTCTCGTCATTTTTAAAAATATATATACATAATTAAGTTTATCATTCTGAATTGTTTGGATCAGGATTGATTCAATTTTTTTTTGTCTCAAGCGACAATGGTTCCTTAACTCTAAACGTTGTCTAACCTTTGAAAACTTAAGGCGTAATATAACTGCCCTAGCTTCTAGATATAATTTATTTCTTCAGTTATGTCTAGGAATTACAGTTATTAAAGTGAAACTGTTGACAGCATTTTGTCAGTTATTTAAAAATATGATTATTTTGTAACTTGATAAGATCTTGGTCTTTATTTTCAAAATCTAAGTCTAAAAGAAAAGTTCATTTCCAGGAGAGTTTTTTAAAAGCTATGGTATTTGGCAAAAGAAAATTTTCAATGTGAGCTAGTGTGCTATAAAACTTACAACCAACTGCAACCTTCTTTAAGAACGCATAATTAGAAATGAGCTAATCGAATATTTTGAATTGTTAAAGTGACAGGCAATCAACCAAGCGTAAAAAATTGTGATTTTACTGTGAAGCTTTGTTAGTGCAAGGAAAGCTCAAGTGTTTATCAGCTGATCTATTTCAAACTCTGAAGGTGGGGTTGACGATATCATCTAAACTATGATAATCGGGTATGTGGAAAGAACGAAAGAAAGAAAAAAAACGAGAGAGATAGCAGGAAAGAATGAGAGGAAGATATCTTTTCTCTCGCATGCAAGTCTGTCTGGTTTCCAATTTTGGACATAACAGACTAGCCGAGATTGGCGCAAAGATGCGATGGAGAAAGAATCGCAAAAAATAGTTACAAACGACCAATAAGAAAGAATGGGAATCGCCAAGACTAAACAAGAAATAAAACCAAACATTTAATTAAAAGCAACGAGGCGATTGCCCATGTATTTGTCGTTTCGAGGCCCGAAGGGTCGCCGCAAAAAGAAACCAGGAACTAATGTTTTACTTGTTTTACACACATGAACACACATATAAAATTAGATGATAAGACATTAAGCTTACCGCCAAAAACAGATACATACATAAACAGACGATCACGGCTGCGCACACACGTATGCATAGATAGAGACAAAGAGACACACGCACACACAAGTATATATATATATATATATATATATATATATATATATATATATATATATATATATATATATATGAAGCACACGCCGTTTGTATAAACATACGCAAGAATCGACCTACACACCACAAAAAAGATCCCCCACGCTTCACAACATGGCCAGTTTAACAATTATTTTACCTATAAAAACAGGCACATGATTTGAACGCAAAGTTATCGTGCTGTTTCTGAGGTTATGGTAGACAACAACGCAAAAAGATTATTTATTACCCATTGTATAAGTGATGGCTGCTCAAATAATAAGATATACTAGGCTGAGATTACTTCTCTAAATAGCGAAGCGAATATAATAAAAATATAATATTCTTCAATTTCTTGAACGAATGGATATAATTTTAAATTACAGGCTTTCCTTTCAGGATTTGAATATTGATTGAATCTGCTGGTTCGGAAAATGATAATTAATGAGTACGATTCCATGATCAATTGTAGGCTAAAGAAGAAATTATCTGGAAATTTGCCAAATCTGAAACTAAAATTAACGCAACCCGTCTCTTTCTAATACAGGATGTTTCAAAAGATTTGACATCGTTTAAGTTATAGATATCTCGAAAACTACATAGTCGATACAAGTGAAATTACACCGGTCAAATGTAAAACGGTCACAAATATCTATTTTTAAAATTGAATAGGAAAATAAAAGGTTTGCTGATTCTATGGACGCTTTTGTGAATGTTCAATATGCGTGACGTCTAAAATAGTGTATAATTATTTATTCGGACCTCAATACATTGCTTCAATGACTTCAAAAAATTATACTATGTAAAAGGCAATGCATATTATTTAATTGGAATTCGTTATTGATATGAGTATTGTTTTATTAATTGTATTTATTGCGAACTATTATCATCTTCGTTTTCTTAGTTGTTTCACGACGTTTCAGTCAACTGTTCCTCTGGCCTTCGTCAGACGGTAACTCCGACGGATAGGAACTCTGATTCTCCTGACTGCATCCACTGCAATTACTGCCTTCCATAGTTGTTGTCGCCTCACCACGTTTTTGGCCAAGTAAACAACTAAGAAAAAGATGAGGATAATCCTCCGCAATAAATAAAATTAATAAAAAGCAGTAGTTGTTTACTTATAGAGAGCTTTCTCAGAAATGCATACCCTAAACACAAAACGCCGTTTTTCTTTCATCGTATAATAACCTTAGTACTGTAATAATTATAAATATCTTTGCTACTCCCTTTTACAAAGGCATGTATAATTTCATATGCAAATATAGCAGAAAATATACCTCTACTACATAACACGAAACTTTGTGTGTATGTCTGGATTCCCTATGGACTAAAAAAATGCTGAGCCGATTTTTATGTAATTTTACACCAAGGTGCATTATGTGCCTGGCAGTTTTCCTATATATGTTCTGTATCGAAATAACTCCGATAAATCTAAATAATCGATAATCAAAATAATCCGATGATAAAGAAACAAGCGATTTTGATCAAAGTTAAAACATTAAACAGCCTTATAGCACAAGTGCATTGTAAAACTTGTATTCTCACAGAAGCCTAAATGCTTGATATATTACATCATTAGTAAGCTCTTTTATATGGAAAAATCACGTTCGAAATAAATATTTCTGTTTGAAGTAGAATTGCACCGTGATACGTGATTGTCCACTTTAAACATAAATGCGAGCTATTATACACACAAGCAATAATGGCAGGCATATAATACCAACATTGAATCTTTGATATGACAGGGACGCGTTCGAAGTGAACGTTTCTGTTTAGAGCACAATTGAAGCTTGATAGTCTGTATTTTAAACTTAAATACTAGCCATCATATATATATATATATATATAGAGAGAGAGAGAGATGTATATATATATATAGAGAGATGTATATATATATATATATATATATATATATATAGAGAGAGAGAGATGTATGTATATATATGGAGAGAGAGATGTATGTGTATATATATATATAGAGAGAGAGATGTATGTATGTATATATATATGTATATATATATAGAGAGAGAGATGTATATATATATATATATATATATGTTTTATTACCGTATTTTTCTGTTAAGTTCCGTTATTGTTTCAGCTACCCGGCCGTTTTTTTGGCCGTCTGTAAAAGTCTGAGGAAGCTACAGACGGCCAAAAAACGGCCGGGTAGTTGAAACAATAATGTAACTTAACATAAAGATAGGGTAATAAAAAATAAAACGCATATTTGCTCTACAACAGTATTGAGCACTTTCTTCAGTTTTTTATTAATTGCCATGTCTGCTATATATATATATATATATATATATATATATATATATATATATATATATATATATATATTATACAATAAACAGTGCGATGTATGCTACCGTGCGATGTATACTACAATACTTATAGACTAAGCCTCTCCGTTGAAACATGTAAAGCTTCTCGGTGCACTGTGCTGGGTTCCAAATTAGAGCAGGCAATCATTTGATTTAATTAAAAAAATGGTCGATCTCGCCATCTTCCTTGAGAATAAAAAATATGGGAGTGGTAAATATTCGTTGATCACTATTCAATCCGGGCAACTTCGGTACTCTATGCTAGTGTTCAAGACACATTAAACTACACAGGCTAAATGTTGAACAATGTAGTATAATGTTTCAATGAGAATTGATATTTTGTATTGTTTGGTCTTCTGTTGTATACTCAATTTCGATTACTAAGACTACTGTTCTTATGCTTCATGGCGCAAAGACTTATGTCATAAAAGATAAAATATGTAGAAAATTCCATTTCTGAGCGAAAGTTTTCTAGAGTTTGAAGTGGCATAACTCAGTGCAGGCGATAGTACAAATACACGTGTGAATTATGTGAGAATTCAACTCAGTTCGGACTGAGGTAACGAAGGCAAAACATTCCAGTTGAGTATAGATTGCTAAATTACACAACCATCTATTGCGAGGTCGATGATATACACATTCAGAATATTTGAGCTTACAACATCGAAACATCTAAAATATAAATGTCACCTGTCTGTTTAAAAGTATGTATTATGTATGTATTCCTGCCTAAACTTTCGACGGATGCGATGGATTTTCAAGAGACAAGCATTATTTTGCGGCTCGACACTTCGGACATTAAATGTCGAACATTTTGACCAAAACTTTAGTTGCTTAACCCTCGATTGGGCACTTTTCTCGAGGGAGGGTCGCTTTTTTCGTCGATATTTTCGAAAGTCATCCCTTCTTTTAAATTGTCTTACCTTAATTTAAACCTACGTCACTTCCGGTTTGGTAATAGACGCAACATCCAAGATGTTACGTCTTTTCATGTTCTTTTCCTCTTTCGCGGCATGGGTTTGCGCTTGCCTGCTTGCTACCACCTTTGTTTTTTTACTAAAAAAACATCTCCAAACGCCCGAAAACCGCCGAGCACCCAAGCTAATCAATGATATAAATCGCACTTGACTGTTTAAATGTATGTATGTATGTATGAATGTATGAACTCTTTTTCTGCGTCAACGCCCAACTAGCACCGTGTATATTTGTGTGTGTATATGTGTATTGGGGTGGAGAGGGCTCCCGTAAGCCGTGGTGACGGCAACCTTTCTAGGAGAAGCAAATCTCTTATTTAAAAAAAAACATAAAGCCGAAGACCATTACCCGCATTAAGCTGGTCTGCAGTTTAATTTGTTGCTGGCTATCTTGCTCTTGCTTGTTGCTGGATCTCAACATTTTGAACCGAGAGAGAGACAGCTGTCGTACAAAGCTAAGACTCTGTAAAATCATATTTGCATAGATACTCCCTCAGGCATTTGGGCTCATGGATTTTAAATGTCTGAGGGAGTGGCACTCGTCTGACAAGACGTTGCAATCATCATCATGTTTGTATGTATGTATGACTGCCTTAAACTTTTGACAGAGATGACTGATTTTCACGAGATCGGTATCGTTTGGAAGCGCGACCATTCGGACGTAGAATATCGTAAAATTCACTAAAAACATTAATTCTTTAACCGTAAAGTGGGCACTTTTCTATATAGAGGGGTGGTTTTTGTCGCCGAAATTTGCGAGAGTAATCCTCTGGTTTCGCTTTCCAAGTCTTAATTTAAACTTTTGCAGCTCCCGGTTTGGCAATGGCCGCAACGGCAAAGATTTCATTTTTTTTTCTTTTCACGTTCTTTATCTTTTTCGTGGTACGGGTTCGAGCCTCCATGCTTACTACCACTGTTGTTATTATTATGTTATTTATTTATTTATTTATTTATTTTCAACAACCTGGGCAACGTAAAGCATCGATGCTAGTTCGAAATAAAACACTCCAGATTAGACTAATAGCTTAGATAATGCAAGTAACAGTAAACATATAAATCATTTCTCTGAATATGAAGGATATGTTGATTTCATTTATGCCAGGTCGGGAGAACATAAAATTAAAGACAAATCTGTTTTGTGGTCAATACTTTTTATTCGTATACTAGAATGATTTGGTGACAAAAGAAGACGCATTTTTTCGGATCTTGATGTTGCGTTGTGTGCACTCAGTCTATATAACTGCGTGGACAAATGGTCGCCGGACAAGTTTACCGACGAGTGTATATTTGGAATGACAACTAAAAGACTCGACTGTTTACAAAAGAATTCGAGTTTATTTTAAACAATTTTTTCTTTACTCTTTGGTGTCTGTTGTCACTGACTCCACTAGCGAGGAGAGAGGCGTTGAGAGAGATAGGTGGCGTGGCGGGGGTGTTGACAGAGGACAGACTTGTTTCTCACCGCGTCGGCCGCTACTCTTTTCGTAAAACCAAAACATCTTTGTTTATATTGGTATCGGTCACGTTTCTCCAGCCCCAGCTGCGAATGTCAGCTGCATTCCGATCTGGTCATAAAATATTTGTTGATATTATTATTTTTGATTAATTCAAAGCATAATTGTCCCAATAATCCACAACCATTGTTTTCGATTGTAGGCCAATTTCCTTTTGTTTGTTTGGCCTTGAAACATCACCGAATCCGAATTATGTCTGTCACTAGCTCAGGTGACGCTCGTCCAACATTCCATGTTGGCATGGTTGAAACGTTACCCTCACATCACGTTCTTGGCTTGCCTCTCCGATTTCTTCACAGCCTGTCCCCTTATTATACAACACTGATCATATGATGTATTGGAAAAAGTGGTTTCTTTTTGCACATTTTAAACCAATTTCTTAAAACTTCCCAACCAATTCATGTTTGGCCAACGTCTAAGTAATGACTCTCTCGTTGAAAAAAGATATTTTCCAAATAAAGTCTTCGAACTTACTGATTTTACAAATGTAAAACTAAATCACACTTTGATCACTTCAGAGACCAGTACAAAATTCTGATTGTGTTCATTAATATATTTTTATAAATAAATAATATATTCAGTTTCGAATCTCACTAAATTCAGGCCCTCTTATGAGTCGTAGGCTACGAAACGCGTATCAGTGAATCATTATATTTTAAAAAAACAATATATATGCCGCTCCCAATATGGGGCTACCGAATTGGTTAAAGGGAAACTTATTCCCAACTCGAATTTAGGCAAAAAATACATTTTCATAAATAATTGAGTTCCTTCTGAACGTATCGCAAAAACACATGACAAATGACATCTACGTAAATCGAGATATATCCGAACCGTCAGCGAGGTCCCGATTTCGAATCTATTCAGATACAGCCACTCTTATGAGTCCTAGACGACGAAAAACGTGTCAGTGGATAATTATATTTTAAAACAATATAAATATATATATATATATATGTGTGTGTGTGTGTGTGTGTGTGTGTGTATAACTTGTTAACGATAAAAAATTATATAACGCTTTAAAAATAATACACAGACAAAACATAGGTGCCCCTTTCGCCAACAAATTCATCAGGAATTAATCATTGGTATAATGCAGAAATGCAAAAAGAATTAACTTGTCACGAAAGAGCAAATACTCGGATATATACGAGTAAAAATCTAATAGGAAATTGTGTAGAATACATATGCAATTACATAAAATGCATGTACAAACAAGAGAGAAGACGTATGTGAACGATTAATATATATATATATATATATATATATATATATATATATATATATATATATATATATATATATATACTATCAGGGGTGCCCGGCGTTGCTCGGGTGTTTGGAGGTGTATGTTGTGCAAAAAAAGCAACAAAAAAAACAAAAAAATGGTTATTTTTTTTTAAATTTGACCCCTATTATGACCCCTTAAATTTTATAGTTTCGGGCTCAAATCCCTTTATTAAGTTAGATCCAGGTTCAAGGAACCTATATCTAAAATTTCAAGTGTCTAGACCCAAAATTGTCGGAGGAGTTTGGTAGAGTTCTTAAAGGTCAAATCGTTGAAATTTGACACCTTAACAGCCAAATTTCTGGCTGACACCCGTCACATCGATTTTCCCAAATCTCAGTACCCGGTATTTCAAATTTCGAGTCTATAGACTAAAAATTGACAGAGTTATTGCGTAGGGAAATGTACACAGACAGACACACAGACACACAGACAGACAGATACGTTCACTTTTATAGATATATAGATATATATATATCCAAGCAAGTCCAATGATTTAATTGAATTTCGTCTACCGACAGAGATGTTGCATAGCTCTTTTGTCTTCATGGTGTTGGACACTGTGATGACTGTCCACCAACTGACACAATTAAGCTTTTGAAGCGTACATGACTTTTTTTTCTTCTTTCTGAAACACATGATAAGGACTTTATATTTTATAAATATAAATTTATGTCATGTCTTCACACACGTGTCTGTTTACGAGTCTATAGGCTTGATTGTTGTTTAGCCCCGCTACCCGGCCTTCTCGGAGCACATCCGCACACCTTAGGGAAAATACAAATTCTTTGCTCGAATCCTTTTGACCTGTAAGTTCCGGTGACGTAGACGATTAACGGATACATTTCCTAAACGTGATCTTCGTTCACCTATCTAAACGTAGTGTGATTAATGTCACTTATCAATAAGTGTTTGGTATTTATAAATTCTTATGTTTATAGTAAAGTGCAGCTTAATCTGTAAACACCTCATTTAACTATTTACATAATTAACTTTCAGCTAAACTTATTTGACCAAAATAATAGTTATGTTGTTAGCCTAGCAAGGTCACTAGTGTTGTCCACGATCAGAAATATATATATATATATATATATATATATATATATATAGATATATAGATATATAGATATATAGATATGTAGATAGATACATAGATAGATAGATAATAGCTAATTGACACTTCAAAGTCTGTTATTATCTAACAAAGAGAGGCCATGCGTGAAAAATTGAAACTAACTGTATTTTGAGAGTCACTCCTGTGTAAGATTCTAAAACCGTTTATTTTATATACATTAGCAAGCTTGCTTTTTGATTAGATGATGGTCAAAGGCAGATTCTAAAGTAGAAGAGGAGCGAAAGCAAGGTATTTTACTCAGTCAGATTTCTGTCGGTATGTGTTGGTTTATGCGTGTCTGCAAATTAAATATGGTTCGACCCGCATAGATAGTAGTGCACCAGTTATTGAATTCAAAAATAACATTGCTTTGTGTTGTGCAACCCAAACAATCCTTTGTGACAAGCGTGAATTCAGATTTTACACACAAAAAAAAAAAAACGTTACACAATAGACAAAATTTGACACAGACGTTTTTGACTTTCTCTTACCCACGATTAACTCCTGATGAGTTTCTTGGCGAAATTGACCTTAGCGTGTTTTCGTGTATTTTTTTAAAGCACTATCTATCTATCTATCTCTATATATACATATATATATATATATATATATATATATATATATATATATACATATATATATGACAAACACACATATATGTATATGTATAAAAACACATATATATTAACACACACATGCACACACACATACATACATATATATGTGTGTGTGTGTGTATATACATTCATGTCAAATTCCAAATGTTTAGACCAAAAATTGGCGGAGAGGTAAACTTTTTATAATTTAACCTCAATTTTCGCTTCTTAACATTTATTGTTTGGGTTTAATTAAGTTAATAAGTTTGATCGATGTCCAAAGAACCTACATCTAAAACTTACAGTGCTAAGACTAAAAATAAGCGGGGGAGTTCGGTAAAGTTTTCAAAGGTTAAATCGTTGAACTTTGACTCCTTGGCAGCCAAATGCCTTGCCGAGAATTAATTAAAAAGATTTTCCCATATTTCAATACACCTTATGGCATATATATATATATATATATATATATATATATATATATATATATATATATATATATATATATATATATATTAATGGTGAAAAAACCGGACTAGATTGCTTAATGTGTAGCCAGAGCAGTATATAGGATTTTTTTACTGTGAGTCCAGAATGGGTTTACATATTGTTTTCGCTAAGGGAATATTTTCAAAAGAAGAGGAAAAATCCAACTAGATTCGTCAGAATTCATAGATGGACTGAGTTATAATACCAAATAAGAATGGAAAAATCGTAGCAGATAAGGGGGGTTAGAAAAGAGGGAAGGCAGAGGACATTGGAATTTAAAGTAGTAGGAGTGTATGTAATAAGTGGGAGGTATTATTAAATATTAATTATATGTTAATGTTTATAGACGCTTTTCTAGTTTATAACGGTTTAAAATTTATAGACGCTTTTCTTATTTATAACGGCATAAGTTTAAGCAGCAGTTAGCAGTTAATTTAATGGATCCCCATGGCAACAGGTTGCAGAGTCAGTGTTGGTCGGCGTGGTGGAGTTGGAGGAGGAAAGAACAGGTTGCATATGGGGTTTAAAATGATAGTCAGAGTTGTAGCAAGTCGGGGAGAGATTGAAAAATATCTTTTTTGTTTTTTATTTATTATTTATTAATTTTTGAATTGTCAGATGTTGTAGTTAAAAGAAAGAAAGAGAGAATGCAATAGGAGGATAAATTAATTAATTATACGTTGCAGGTTTATTTTGAAAATATAAAAAATAGGTAAGAATATCAGTAAGTTGATCAAATAATAAATTTATAAAATTATTAAGGAAAAGTTTATGATAAGTAAATAACATACACTCAAACAAATACACACACTCATACATATGTACAACATACGCACACACATCATGGGAAGGGGCACATGCCTAAGTATATATACATACACAAATACGTATATATATATATATATATATATATATATATATATATATATATATATATATATATATATATATATATACATTAGCCGGGCGGGGAGAGATTGAAAAATGTGCATCATAATGACAAGCTCTTAAAAGCATAACATCTGAAAATTATATGTAGCTTAATGACTATATATTTATAATAACTTCCGGCGTAGCTTTACTTGGGTCTAATCACTGTAGGAGTAAATACTGAATATTTATACGTGAAATATTGCTCCACATTATAAAAGGTTATCTGGATCGATTAAATAAGGTGTTGATTTTTTTCTTACTGACATTGATAAACGAGGCTTTTTTTTCTATTGATATTTATTGGCTTCCCCACGAAAGCAACTGTGGCGCAATGCTGTTTTTTTTTAATGTGGTGGTAAGTTATATTTTTAAAAAAAAAGTGGATCGCGGATATTAAGCAAAAATGAAAATTGTCTTGGTATAGAAGGGGCTCTTCTATACGAAGCAAGGAAAACGAACTTAAAAGTGTAGCAAAAGAAGAGATAGTGCAATGTGATCTTCGCTTGTCTTCTTTAATTAAAAATAATAATTAATACGAACTTCCCAATATAAACAGTTATAAAGTTGCCAGCTATAATATGAAGATCAACTAATGTTCGTTACGCATTTTATAAGCGAGCATAAATTAACTACTTATAAATTGTTATGTTTTTTTGTTTTATTTCAGAATTGGTTAAATTCAGTATTCGGATGATTTCTATTAATGCATAATTTCGTAATATTGCATAATGACGTAGAATTTAAGATGACAAGGTTTTGATAGAATATATATATATATATTTTGATGATTATATTAACAAAAAGCAATATATATTCCTCCCCGCCCCTTTTGGGTGTACCAACTTGGTTAAAGGGAAACTCATTCCGAACTCGCATTTAGGTAAAAAATGCATTTTCATAAATAATTGAATTCATTCCAAACGTATTGCAAAAAAAAATAAATAAATAAATAACACGCACACACACACACATATATATATATATATATATATATATATATATATATATATATTTGATATAGATATACATAATAATACTTTGATAAGTATGTTTTAACAGCTATGGTATAATAAATTATGGGGGTTTTCTATTTTTTCTTACTTTAATCATACTTTGTTTTGGTTTTGATACCCTCAAATTCGAAGGTATCTTTTTAAAACCCTTCGTTTTCATAACCTATCATACTTTCATAAATCAGTGTCCATTTTCAGTAGGGTGTTTTTGAACCCAGTCAACGACGGGTACTTTTCTAGTATATATATATATATATATATATATATATATGTATATATATACATATATATATACATATATATATATATATATATATATATATATATATATATAATTATATATATATTGGGATGCGGGTGGTGGTGGGTGGTTGTTGGCGCTTAACATTGCGTCTCAAATGAATGTTGCTTTATCTTGACGTTTTGGTCAATCCTGAAATCCGATCCGGAACAATAAACATGACTTTTCTTAATAGTATAACGTTCAAATTCTTCTTCCTGACATTCTCAGAGTACATAGGTTTCAGTAATTAAATGTTATAAAATCTTTTTACGAAAGAATAAGACTATTCCAGCTGGAAAACT
The DNA here is from genome assembly GCF_053919585.1 of Euprymna scolopes. Taxonomy (NCBI): domain Eukaryota; kingdom Metazoa; phylum Mollusca; class Cephalopoda; order Sepiida; family Sepiolidae; genus Euprymna; species Euprymna scolopes. Next base: position 9,851,208 of record NC_136523.1, on the reverse strand, counting down.
TTTAAAATATTGTCATTTTAACCGGGAGAGTGCACAGTCGACTACACATTCAACTAATCTAGGCTATGATTCAAATACCATTTTCTCAGTTGGTTGTGGTATGTTTGAAGAGGTTAGTTCATTACACATGCCGTGAGTTTGCCATTAACTACCGGAATCGGTAGCTAAACAATTTTCTGTAGATCACATTTTTCCTCCATTGAGTTAGTTTTTGAATCCTACTTCGAATCCATTATCTCACATTTACACGGCGTGAGAACAAAGACAAATGACTTTCTGTACATTATTTATTTTAAAACGAAGATAAAAAGACAAACATGGTTAGAGAATGTACAACTATCAGCCGGTCACTGAGGTGTGACCGACAGACGTGTTATAGTAAATGTCTTAAAGCGGTCTCATGAAGATATGAAGATGGACCAGTCGTTAGGGTCTGTGTAGCAAGAAGATAATCATACCTGAGATGTTGGATCTGGGTGTGGCTCCTTTCTTTTCTCAAGATGATCTCTTCACCCTGGTGGCATTCAGGGCCGCCTTTTGACTTAAAACATTTATGAAGGCATTCATGGCAGACACAAGAAAAACGACACGCGACACAATTGTGATATACATAAGGTATAACTAACTATTTTATTTTACAAAATATATATTATTATAGATATTACAATTAATTTTTTACAATTAAAACTGGATAATAGGCTTTTCAAAGCCAACTCTCCTAACTAGTGTTGAGGGAGGGGGTGGTCCCCCTCATTTTCTAAGAGACAGAATATGCGTCCTCACATCATGGTGGTCGTTCAGAAAAGAGACAGAAAGATAGCAAGGGAATTATGGGAAGGGATTTCTTTGTATCTCTACGCTCATGCCAAATTACCACTCGGTCGTGCTGTGGAGTTAGAAACAGTGGCACAAAGAAATAGTGCCACAAGAATACCGGTTTGAGACACGTCGATGACGTCACAGCAGAGACAAGAAGTCACACGTGGCTGGTGAAGCGAGAGAGAAGCACCTCTTCGAAACGGCCTGAGAATAACAGATAGCAACACAGGGGTGACGATAACACTTTCAAAGACATGTCTATGCGAGAAATAAAATGTTTAAAAAAAAAACAGTGCGCCGTTCAAAATACCACGAAGCAATGCTTTTGTTTAAACCTGAAAAAGGGTGTCGAATTTCTTCTTCCATCTTTTGCTCTGTTTCTTTTCGAAAAATTAATCTACAACGTGTTGGGTTCGTAAATATGTTACGAATATCATTCTAAACTATTAAAAACGATGTAAAGCGTTACAGATAGCATCAGAACTAGTCTCACAAACTTGTCCCCTGCAATTGCTTATCTGCTCTCTATTTCCTCTACCAAAATCAGTCGGGCATTTAAATATAATGTAAACCAATATAGTCTGCCCCAAAATACACCTAGATTGACTATATCAGTGTAACTTATTACGCGACAGTTTAAGCATTTTTGATAACTATTGTTTTATATCAACCTTGAGAGATACTAAACGTTTAATTTGTGTGAGTTAAAGATGTACGTATATATATATATATATATAAAATATATTATAATATTATATATACACACATATATATATATATATATATATATATATATATATATATATATATATATATATATATATATATATATATATAAAATTATTAACGCGAACTTTCGCGCTTTTTGTCTGGGTCAGTTTGACCTTGTTTTTCAAATTTAAACTTTCACTGCTTTTCGTTTTTTTTTTTTTTTTGTTAACATTAATTTACTTGATTCGTCCAGCCTTGACAGACGTGTTTTAAATATTCTCTTAAGTGCTTTTTCTTTTAATGATTTGGAATTCATTCCATTTGCGCTTTTTTTCCAAGGAACTCTGCCTTTTGGATCATTTTGGACCATTTGAAATTTACCCATTGGATTGGAAATTTTTAATTCGACCGTTTTGGATTTTACCATTCTTGGATTTTTTACCCTTCACCGGACTATCCATTCATGTGAAATCTTTTTATCATTTTTTCTTTTACTTCCTATTCCCCTTACCTCACCCTTTTTTTAACCAAGTAAGATCTGTGACTTACTTGTAGTTTCATTAAATATTTTTTATATGCAAAATCCGATCCTGCATTTTGCTAATTCCTGCCCTCTGATGAGAAGGAGAGTATTTCTTCGAAACTCCGCGGATTAAGGACTATCCACTTATCTTCTGCTTTCTTTTTTTAAAATTAAACATGTTTTAAACATGTTTTATTAATCATATGTTCATATATATATATATATATATATATATATATATATATATATATATGCATATATATACATATATATACATACATATATATATACACATACACACACAAACACACACACACACACACACACACACACACATATATATATATATATATATATATATATATATATATACTCACAAACGAAAGATCAAATACTGGCGGACTTCACCAGCCGATATAGTTTAACGGCATTCTATGCGTAACATTTTCACAGCAGATGCGTGTACGAAAAGACATTCAATAATTTTTCAGAGAGAATCAGAAAAAGCATATAGACAGATAGGCAAAACCCATTAACTTTAAAAAGTGCCTCCATTTCTTTGAAAGCATCTGGATCAATCTGCATATCTTTGATCATATATGTACTGTCTACAATCTTCTAAAAACGTCCATTAAACACAGGACATAACTATTTCCTTTAGCTTGTTCCTTATTGATTTTTATATATTTATTTCATTTTTTCATTTGATTCGTGCTTCTTTAGTTGTTGTTTTGTCTAAAAGCAACACCGCACTCAAAGTAAAAACGTTTCAAAAAATGATAAAGAAATATATTTTTAGAAATTAAATATCTATTAAATAAAGCCGTCGACTATTTTCATGCTCAACTTAATTTCTTCCCGCCTTCTTTCCTTTGAACTAAACACTGTATTATATACATTTACATACATATTCTCATTTGTTTTGTGGTTGTTAATCGCGTACCAAGTTTCCTGATTAAAACAGTGGGGAAAGAGGTGGCTTGTTACCTTTAATGCATCTAAGACCAAGCTCCTATCTCTACATCATAAACGCTCTGATCCCCATCTGGCATCAATTGAAATGGATGGCTCTCGTCTAAGGGAGGACCCATGTTTTGATAACCTTCTGGGTTGACCTATACTCCTGATCTTAAATGGAACACATACATCAAGTCTGTGGCCAAGGTCGTGGGGAAAATGGTGGGATCTTTCTACCGCTCCAGGAGATATCTCACTAATGATGCAATTCTCTATCTATATAAGCGCCAAGTACGTCCAAAATGAGTACTGCTGCCACATCTGGGCGGGAGCTGCTAAAAACAGCCCACCCTGCCTTGACAGAGTACAAAATAGACTTCCTGGCCTGGTGGGGGATGCTCTTTTCTCTACCCTACAATCTCTTTCCCACAGAAGAGACGTAGCGAGCCTGTCATTGTTCTATCGTTATTTCCATGAAAACTGCTCGTCTGAGCTCCATTCTCTGCCCCCCTCGCCAATCTTTTCCAAAAACACACCCGACTAGCTGAAACCACCGTCAATAATTTTCCCCACTCCTTATATGTGCCTAAATCGAAACGTAGATTCCATGAACAAAGCTTCTTTCTTAGAACTGCACGCCTGTGGAACGCTGTTCCGCTTGCCTGTTTCCCTCCCGAATTCAACCTGGATGTCTTCAAGTCCAACACAAACAAATTTCTGATGAACCGCCCCCCCTAAGTAATGACACCTTACCAATTCTCCAATACTATTACTACACTATACCTTTGATTACTGTACACACAATAACCCTTATCCCCGAGTGGCCATTGGGCCTTGATAAGTGGTGAACTCCATGTAAAAAAAAGGTATCCAATGCTCGCGGTTAGCTCTATTTATATCAGTAACGTTTTTGATATTCTAAACAGACAGATTTGGAGATCAAGCTTTAATATTTCGAACTATTCTGCATTTTTGTATTTTACCTTTACTCCTTTTTAATAGAGACCTTCGTCTACACCTGTTACGCTATTCTCGCCTTTTTCCATATTTTCTTTAATTGATATGTATTTAATGCGTATATTTATATTTGTTACTTTACCTATGTCAGCGATTCAACGCATCGTATTCGTGTGTTTATATAGTGTGGGTCGTCCACTGTGTGCATGAAGCCTAACAGTGACGCCATCGTTTTGCTGTTTTAATCATGTATCAAGCCCCGTAATTTCCGGCGTATCCAATGCCCGAGTCCAGCTCTATTTAGTTAAGTATCTCATTTTCTATATTATTCTGTGATAACGTATTTGTAGACATTAAATATAGATAAATGTGAGATTTGTAATGGTTTTATAAAAAACGTCATCTATTTACAGCTTTTCTAATTTCTATTAAATATTATAGCTACCCTCTCACTGCAGTTTCTTCATGGTAATTTGTTTATGTAAAAATGCAGGTTTTATACAAAAAAAAAGAATAATATATTGTCTCTATTTCATTAACCACTATAGATGAAAAAATATTTTGATGATAAAAGAACAGCACCGAATAATTAAAATAATACGAATAAAAAAACTTACAAAAAATTCAGAAATATAATATCAATTCAGTATGGACACGAAATAATAAAAAAAAACGAACCATATAGAATAACGCTAAAAATAATTAGCAAGGATGATTAATCAGCTTACATACCTCTGCCGATTATTTGGTACACAATACCCGGAAAAACTAATAGTAAAAGTGATTTTCTCCTGAAAGTTGAATGGTTAGTTTTCAGTCTGGGTAACCGAAAAGTACAATTGCGAATTGCTTATGACCTCATGTAGTTTACGCATGTGAAGAGAATAAAGGGTTCCTTTCGTTCCAAGATACACCTGAAGAAACCCGGAGATTACATCGACAGAAACGTTGTAAAAATTATACTCTAGATCAGAACAGTAGTCCAACGAATCCAAGTAAACGATTATTATTATTATTATTATTATTATTATTATTATTATTATTATTATTATTATTATTATTATTATTATTATTATGTTCTATTTTTCGCCCATCACTTATGCGTATTCTTATAAAAGTTTTCTGACATCTGTTTATATCAATGAGTTCATATATATATATATATATATATATATATATATATATATATATATTTAAAGTGAACATGTCCTTCTGTCTGTCTGTGTACATTTCCCTACGCGATAACTCTGCCAATTTTTAGTCTACAGACCCGAAATTTTATATACAGGGTACTGTGATTTGAGCAAATCTATGTGATCGGGTTTCGGCCAGAAATTTAGCTTTTTCAACGATTTGACACACGATTTGACCTACCAAACTCCTCCGCCAATTTTGGGTCTAAATACTTTAAATTTTAGATATAGGTGCGTTATACATGGATCAAACATAATAATTTACTGTGAGCCCAAAACATTAAATGTTAAGGGGTCATAATTGGGGACAAATTTTTAAAAAATGACCGCTTTTTTTTTTCTCAGCATACACCTCCAAACACCAGGGCAACGTCGGACACCAATACTAGTATATCTATAAAAGTGAACGTGTCTGTGTATCTGTGTGTCGGGTTGTCTGTATGTGTGTGTACATTTGCCTACGCAATAACTCTGTCAATTTAAGTCTACAGACTCGAAATTTGATATACAGGGTACTGAGGTTTGGAAAAATCTATGTGATCGATTTTCGCCCCAAAATTTTGCTTTTAAGGGGCCAAACTTAAGCGATTTGTCCTTTGATAACTCTAACAAACTTCTCCGACAATTTTGGGTCTGAACACTTGAAATTTTAGATATAGGTTTCTTGGACATGGATCTAACTTAACAACTTGATTTAAGAACAAAACAATAAATGTTAAGGAGCCATAATAGGGGTCAAAGTTTTTAAAAAATTGACCTTTGCGGTCTCTACCAAATTACTCAGACAATTTCTGGTCTAAACATTTGACATTTTACATAAAGGATATTCAGAGGTAGGGCAATTTTATTCTTTGGATTCGGTCAAAAATTTTTAGTTACAATATATGAATGTATGTATGCATGTTTGCATGTCTGCCTAAAACTTCCGACCGAGGTGACAGATGTTCACAAGATCAGTATCGTTTTGAAGTTCAACCTTTCAAACGACAAATATCCAAACATTGCCTAAAAGCATTAATATATTCACCTTAAACTGGGGGGGGGGCTCGCTTTTTTTCACGAGTATTTTTGAAAGTCATCATCTCCTTTCGATTGTCTAGCCTTAATATTTAAAATATCATTTCCGGTTTGGCGGTGGTCGTAACAGCATAGACGTCAGGTTTTTTCCCGTTCTTTTCCTCCTTTGCGTTACGGGTTCGAGCCTGCCTTCCTACTACCACTTGTGAATACCCTCTACAACTGACGCTTAACAGCTTTTCAGAAGACTCCAAACTGTTTGGCCTAACGATCAGCATTAATAAAACTAGGGTGCTTTACCAACCTGCATTGGAAACAAACACCTCGACGATTGTCATCGACCACACTCAGCTGAAGAATTTGGGACACTTTCAGAATCTAGGAAGAACGATGCCTTCTAAAACCTCCTTGAGCAATGTAATCGATGCATAGATAAGCAAAACCATCAAAGTTTGGAAAAACTTTGACACAATCTGTTCAGTGAGCACAACGTTCGTTTGAATACAAAAGTGGAAGTGCACAATGCAGTAGACATTCCCTACCTTTTCCACTGATATGGAACTTGAATGTTGTACGGTAAAGACATTTAAAAAAAATAAAGAAATTCAACATGCGTGCTTAACGTTCCATCTTTGGAAACTGGTCAGAAAAACTGCGTTGTTTTGTTCCTTTTATTTAAGAATATACTTGCAAAAATGTAAGCGAAAATTCCGACCCTCCCTGTAGAAAACTGCTCAGTCGAAGTCTAGGGCATTAATGTTTTTTGGAAAAGTCTTCGATATTTGTCGTGCGAAAAGTCGAGCTTCAAAATGATACTGACCTCGAAAAAATCTGGCTGTTCTGTCGAAATTTTTAGGCAGACATACAAACCGCCATCCATCCATCATCCTAATCATACATACATACATACAAACATTTTAACAGACAGGTAAGATTTATATTTTAGATTATTTTCAAGAAAGCTGACGTACTAACGTAGTTATTTACATAGTGCGTCGCAGGCCAGCCATTTTACAATATGGTTGACTTATTCAGCTTCAGAGACTCCAGTTCAATAGCATATATATATATATATATATATATATATATATATATATATATATATATGTATATATATATATATATATATATATATATATATATATATTATGAACGCTGTCTACGTTTCAATTCTTTGTATTTCTTTTTCTAACATTTCCACAACCATCTCCCCAAACAAGGCATAGTGACACTTTGATGTAGAGGGCTTCTATCGGGGGCATGTTGCATGGGCACTGCGTAGGGAGTTGAGCGGCAAGATGTCTATACAATACAATACATGCAGCAAGTTTTATATACTATTAGCATTATAAGACTGTTGTCTCATAAGCAACAAATAAACTATCAACATTCATGCTACAGTGGGCTTAGAGTCTAGATAAAAAAATGACCCCTCTATTAAAAGAAAATATCAGTCACTATAGATTTAAAACCCCAAAAAAAAAACTATTTTTCTATAAACTTCGGTGGGTTTCCATTTAAATGCGCGTTTATTTTTTTTTGTTTTTTATTTTTTGTATTTTCGTTTTCTTTTAAATATTTCGTCACAAAACATTATCGTTTTCACAGGTGGCCGTAAGTAATCAATTTCACGTAATTAATTATTCTCTCAGTCTCCAGAATAACAAAGACCTGTTGTTAATTAACTTATATTTTTTATACAAGCACCGGCTCTGTTTAATTTCCGCACCTATATTTTTTGTAATCACTAATATTTTTAACCAAAATAAGTTCCGCTCGCGTCAAGCATAGGTTCCTTTAAGTTTAAAATCTATGGACTTGCAGTTTTGTAAAGGTAAAATAAATACTTCATTATATATATATATATATATATATATATATATATATATATATATATATATATGTATATATATATGTGTCCATATTTAAATATGTTTTAAATCTCTGAAACAGCTACATGGTAAGCAGCTGATGATCCCCGTTTTCTATTTACAAAATTTTAGTTAAAGTTTTCTCTTTTCATCCTTATGTTTTTAAATTCTGTGTTAAAATTAAAGACTTTTGAGAAATCGGCTAATGCAAGTGTTAAGTCTATTTCTATTTAACAACATTAGAGTAGGGGTTTTTCATCGTTATATAAAAGAATTCTTGTATATATATATATATATATATATATATATATATATAATGATTCTTATGAATTATTATATATATATATATAATGATTCTTATGAATCCAGATATATATATATATGTATATATATATATATATATATATATATATATATATATATATATATATATATATATAACTACTTAATTTACTCACATAAAATTAATATACGAAAGTATAGATGTATGCGTAAACTTTAAGTATTTACTTCAAAAGTGCTCAATACATAGGTAGAGCTAGGTAGTATTTTATATTATATTATATATATATATATATATATATATATATATATATATATATATATATATATATATATATATATAGTCTTTGGAGTTTTTAACATTTGGAA
>NC_136523.1:9815009-9837509 GCF_053919585.1 Euprymna scolopes | reverse complement strand
AACAGGTACTATCACTCCGGGTCAGATGGACCTGGGAGCAATGAAAATTAAAGGGTGGCTTCACACTCCCCAGAGCCCGCAAGCTCGGGCCTCACTATCGGATATAGTTTAAGGTCATATCCAGGATCTTGCTTGAGATATATTATTATAAGAAATAGAACTATAGTAAGGCATCACGTTTTTCTAGGGATTATTATTTCATAAATGTGACTTTGTAAATCAGTAAGTAATAATTACAATGTTTTTTTCATAACCTAATAATTTGCCATGTAAGAAACAAGATCTGATAGAAACGTGTTACGTGTAAACTGTTGCATTTTTTTCCATAGTGATAAGATAATCGCATGCACCTGAAAGGAGTGCGATTAATGGAATTTGGTTAAAGAAAAAATACAAGTCTAGGATGTTGCCAGATTATATGGCAACACTTGTAAAAATAAATAAATAAATATATATATATATATATATATATATATATATATATATATATCTTCTATTGAAATTTTAGTTAGCCAATCAGCGTTCTAGTATCCCCCTCCCCCTTCCTATCAGCCAAGGAGCATGCACTAATCGGACAAACGCCTATTTGACCTCTGGTTGACCTATTCCTTTGTCCGATAAGTGCATGCTCATTGGCTGATAGGAAGGGCGCGGTTGATACTAGAACGCAGATTTGCTAAGTAAAATCTCAATAGAAGATGCACATATAAAAACGACAAACAACCTCAAAATTCGCGCATAAGCATGAAGAGTCATAGAGTGGATGAAACGCGGAATATTCAGTGTAGCTTATATATATATATATATATATATATATATATATATATATATATATATATATATTAATTCATTATAAAAAGGAGCGCGAGGTAAACCATTATAAAACATTGCTGCTATTCTCGAATGCAGTATTATTTGTAGTAGGGTGACGAGTCCTAATGTATTACGCTTCAAGATTTTTTTTAGATTATTTTTACGTTGTAGTATTTTTTTTTTGTCGACAATGATTTATCTAATATTGGAGGGGGACATTTGTGTTCGTTTATAAAATGTTGGTATATAGCGCTCGTATTGTTTAAATGCTATATATAAACATTTAAGTTCCATTATCGCTCCGTCTCACTTTGATTCCTCAAAACATGAAGATGATTCGTGAACGAATCGATACCGCTTGTGGCAATAACAATTAATATTTTCGATTTTGATATAAAAATATTATACGGAAAATCGAAAGATATAAAAGAGAATCATATCGTTGTGCACGTGAAGTTGTAATAACGTCGGTCAACTTAGCTCATATGTGCAGATCGTCATATAATTTTTAGATCACTCTGACTGACGTTAAAATCATTTTATAAGAATAAATGTTTAAGTTTCAAATGTATCTCTCGCGGTTGACTTTAGCCGAATGGTTCGGGTCTTTGCCAATGTAGCCAGACATGACTTCTGGTGCCGTGGTTCGAATCTCTCAACTGGCGTTAATCGTGACACCCTTCACTGATGGTTCCCGAAAGGATGAAGCAATAGTGTCTGTAGATATTTAAAAATGCTTACAGTGAATAATAATAATAATAATAATAATAATAATAATGATAATAATAATAATCATAATAATAATAATAATAATAATAATAATGATAATAATAATAATATATATATGTATATATGTGTCCGTGTGCGTACGATGTTAGGGCACAACGAAATTAATTAAACCACGTTTACTAAGAAAGCTTGTGTATCGCAAATGTATCAACGTTTTATGATGCCCTGTGTAAATAACAAAAAAATAGCACAAAAAAACGAAACCGTTTTAAATAACCAAACGTACATTAAGACGACAGATGCCAAGCTGGAAACGGATGCAACTTAGGTATTGTCTTTGCCATTCGTATCAAACCAGATGCAGTAACTAAGTATTCCTCTAAATCGAGACAAAGAAGTTAGGCTATCTGGAGAGAAACTAGCCAGAGTTTTATCGCATACAAATTGACTATTTAAACAAGAAATGTTGGCTAAACTCCTGACATACATCTGCGCATGACACAAATATATCACCTGTATATCCCCATTCATCTTTGCAGTTTATAAACGTTAGAATTTGCATAATATATTTGATTATGTCTCTGCTCTTCTGCCCCGCATCTTTAAATTTACATCTGAAACTAGTGGGCAGATCTTGCTGAATTTTTAAAAGGTATTTTCATGATAAAGTTCACCGCACTTAGTAACAACGTATTAATATAGCAATTATTAAATATTAATAGGGATTAGTTAACACAATACACTATTTACTCTCTAAATTTCATCAGAAACGACAGGACCAATTTAGCTGAAGCAGGTTAGGAGTCATATAGATTGATATATATCTTCCACATTTTACAAGACAGATCTTAGTGATCTTGTACATATACTTTGTTTATGATAATGGGAATCGAACTGAGATGCATTGTGTGCTCTGCATGCATAATAGGGTTATGATATGGATTATCAGTGGTTTGTAATATATATATATATATATATATATATATATATATATATATATATAATATGTAAACCATTGATTCAGACGAAAGCACGCATTGTCAATTCATAAACTATAACATTTGAGCGTTTCCAACGGACTAAGTACTGTAATCTTTACAAGAATGCGCTAAATAATCCAATCCTTACACGTACGTTATTACAGTTCACATACATTTATATAATCAATGACAAACGTTCACATGCATTTATATAATCTATGAAAAATTCACATACATTTATATAATCTATCAAAAATTCACATACATTTATATAATCAATGAAAAATTCACATACATTTATATAATCTATGAAAAATTCACATACATTTATATAATCTATCAAAAATTCACATACATTTATATAATCAATGAAAAATTCACATACATTTATATAATCTATGAAAAATTCACATACATTTATATAATCTATCAAAAATTCACATACATTTATATAATCAATGAAAAATTCACATACATTTATATAATCTATGAAAAATTCACATACATTTATATAATCTATCAAAAATTCACATACATTTATATAATCAATGAAAAATTCACATACATTTATATAATCTATGAAAAATTCACATACATTTATATAATCTATGAAAAATTCACATACATTTATATAATCTATCAAAAATTCACATACATTTATATAATCAATGAAAAATTCACATACATTTATATAATCTATGAAAAATTCACATACATTTATATAATCTATCAAAAATCCACATACATTTATATAATCAATGAAAAATTCACATACATTTATATAATTACTGAAAAATTTACATACATTTATATAATCAATGAAAATTTCACATACATTTATATAAATATTGAAACATTCACATGCACTTATATAATTTAAAAAAATCACATACATTAACATAATTAATGAAAAATTCACATACATTTATATAATTAATGAAAAATTCACATACATTTATGTAATCAATCAAAAATTCACATACATTTATGTAATCAATCAAAAATTCACATACATTTATATAATTAATGAAAAATCTGACGTGCGAAAAGAAAAGAATTCAGACTTTTTATAGTTTAATTGAATTTATTTTAATGTGAGAATTCTGAATGTACTTATTTTGATTTAGTCTTAATTTGAATGTAAGAATTTTGTCTTGATTTTTTTCCGTAGGCGGCTTTAGGCACACAATCTGTTGCCGGAGAGTCGATTAGTCAGTAAATATTCTCATAGTGCATTATGGATTACATAATCCTTGTAGTTTTTTACCACTAACTTTTCATGTATACTATACAAATTATTCTGCGTTTTCTAGTTGTGTACGTTCGTGTCTTTTCCAGATTCTTTGCAACTGATGTCATGCTCTCTGCATAAATGTTTCGATCGAAAAATATAATTGGAAACTATTCTGCACTTTACCCAATCATAACTGACTGTTGGAAACCTACCCCATGAAATAAATAACGGGCTCCGTTTAGTATTTCTTGTAGATTCTTGAGATTTATAGAAATATTCCCGAGTTCTAGAAGATACCCGTGAAAAATGCTGGAGTTTACATAGGCCGAAACGTTGTGAACAGTAGTCCTATAAACTTAAATTATGCAACAGCTAATTTTAATAAAATACCTTTTTCTCCGAACTCAAGGTGTCTCGCTTTCACAGCAACGTTGCGAACCTGAACTAGTTGTCCTTCGCAGCAGTGTGTCAAAGTTGAAAGTTAGGGATCAATTTGTTAAAGTAACGAATAATAAACATATTTCACCTAATTGTAGGTCGGTTCGCGTAGCAATTTTTGTGATGTGTATATCGTGTTTTTGTTTTTGTGTATACTATATTGCTTTTCTACTATAAATGTTGGCGTTAGAATGTTCTATTTTTTGTTTGGTACATACTTTTATGCATTTTTGTATAGTTTTTGGTGCTCCGAATAAATGACGTGATTAATAAAACACGCGGCGCACAACTTGAATACCAAGAATAAGCATTTTAAAGAATAGCCTTTTTAATAATTAAATAAGTATATTCTCTTTTCTAAATGACATGTTGTCTTTTGGTATTTCAATCTTGATGCAATAAACATAAGGATGTGCGCATACGTCACTCTGACTGCCACGTGTCTATAATTAGTGCAAAAAGCTTGTGTACATGCTAGAATGCATATTTTCAATATATATATATATATATATATATATATATATATATGTGTGTGTGTGTGTGTATGTGGGTGTGTCTTAAATTAATGATAAAAATAAATATATAAATGAATAAAACTTGTCAATAGGAAAAGGAAATCGCCAACGGGCAAGAAAAAAACACATGAAAAAATACGAAAGTGGCGAAAATAAAAGCATAATGTTACTTCAGAACAAAACGAAAGCTTAAGCCAATAAATAACCGCCAAGTTAAAAGAATACCAAAACCTCTTCACTGCGACAGCTTAACCACACGAAACTGTACTTCCCCCTCCTTTTTCGCCCTACCCCTTTCATAACACCTCCATCCAAAAACCGTACTGTTCGCATTCACAAAGTATACAATAAACTTCCTTTCAGAATGTTGACCACACCCAAATATCTCATAAAATTAATGTAATTTTGACTCCCGTTTTAATATCGATTATTTGCTTGTCTGATGAGGTGTAATCATTAGATTGGACTTCCACTGAAACATGTATCCACATATGTAAGCAACAATGTTTTTATAATGAACACACTATATATAAATAATAATAATAGAGCCGCTGCCAAGAGGTAGGCTTTCTCTACCGTGCTAGAAAATTACTAACACCCGAAAGTATTATGTACCTCTATAAGGCCACCATTCGCCTATGTATGGAGTACTGATGCCATATTTGGGCTTGTGCATCTGCTACTAGTCTCTCGCTCCTAGACAAAGTTCAAAAGAGAGTCGCCAATCTGATAGGCCCTGAACTGGCATCTAAGATTCAGCCTCTGTCCCATCGATGAAATGTTGCACCCCTCTGCCTTTTCTAAAAGTATATTAATGGAGAATGCTCTGACGAACTGCAAGCACGTGTGCCCCCACGACGCAAACACCCTCGACAAACCCGACAGGTGGCTTAATCTGACCCCCACACAGTAGAGATCCCTAGATGTTAAATATATTCTACTCCAGTAGTTTCTTCCCCAGAACCGCTAGACTTTGGAATTCCATTCCATCTCTCTGCTTCCCCAACTGTACTGATATGCAGAAGTTCAAGTGTAATATGAACAGACATCTTGCTGCCATAATCCCCACATAGTACCCCAGTAGATGTTACCCCTGATAGTAGCCCTCTACACCAAAGTGGCAATGGCAATGTGCCTTGTTTTGGGTGAAAATGTAATTAGAAAAAAAAATATGTATACACACACACACGCACGCACGCACACACACACACACACACACACACACACACACACACACACATACATATATATATATATATATATATATATATATATATTCATTTCTTTATTTATATATGTGTATAGTGATATATATGTATAGGGTGCGCAATTTATATGAGAACACATATTTTTCTTATTGAAATTAAAAATATACTTTTTTTCTTTCAAAAGGCGCATGGCAGGTAGTAATCTTACTTGTATAATGGAAAGATGGGACTTAATATTTTCACTTAATACAAAACAGAACAAGTCAGAAATTGCAAGATTTTGAAAAGTCGCCATATCCTTCCTTTGCAAACTTATAAAGAAGCAAAATAAAAAAAAACAAGGAAGAGAAAAAAGCACAGCAAATTTTCTTACTCACTCAGGGAACGTGCATTTGTCATATGGCGCATGCCGTGATCAACAAAAATCCCAGGACGTAAATGCGACATCTTGCCAAAGAGATTTATGTGTCAGAAAGGAATATAAAAAAAATGCTGTTTTTCGAAACTTTGGATACAAATCATACTTTCATGGGCGAGGTTAGTTCATGTCAACAAACTCTCATGAGAATAGTTTAATGCTTGAAAAACAACATCTAAACAAATTTAAGAAGAAAAAGATTGTCTTTGTTTTTTTTTTCTACCTGATAATGATGTCACACGATACGTATGACTTTTAACTTATCAGACCTTAATCCCTGATAGACGTTGAAGATGGGTATGTACAGAAGACAGATTTATATTATCAAGAATGAGAGTTCAATAGAAACGTTGTTTTAATTTGAATAAAATAAAATCCGCATCAAGTGCGCTTGAAACGAAATCACAACGTCATATTAGGAAAATAAACAAATATTTTATTTGTTTGAAATTGATCACAAATATAGTTCACAGGTAGACTCCATCTTCAGTGTGTTCTTTTGTTTCTTTTTTCTTTTTCTTCTTCTTCGCCATGTTGTAAATTTGGCGCTTGTATTTTGAAATGTTTGAACCGTTCGTAGGTAACATGAGAATAATGTCAAGAATGAGAGATTTAAATTAAAACGTTTTAATAGTTGCATTTTCTGTTTTTCTAAAAGTTGTTTACGTGTGCCCAGAGAGAGAGAGAGAGAGAGATAGAGAGAGAGAGAGAAAGAGAGAGAAAAGAGACGGGGACAAAGAGAGAGGGGTGATTAATGTAAATATATATAATGTATACGTACATCAATATGATTATATTATTAGTATTCCGTATTTTATAATAAAATCGTGAGATTCAATGAATCAATATTTATTTAATAGTTTATTATTACACATGCCGTACTTTGGAATAAATGCGCCGAATGCGAGGGTAATCTCGTCAACTAAAAGAACGTGCTCTTTATATTCGTGTTTGCTAAAGAGCACTTTTCGCTAGCTGGTGCAATTACCCCGGACTTGACGCGATTACTTCAAAGTACCGTAACATTAACTTGTTTATTATACTCTCATTATCCAACATTACGCACAGATTGTTTCCGTGTTTGTTTTATGGCATTAGTATTACTGTTATGAAAACCGCCATTGTTATTTATTTTATATTTTTCACCATTATTCTGCATCCATACTTGTTTAGCAATATTATATTTTATTTCTGTTATATATATATATATATATTTATATATATATATATATATATATATATATATATATAGTCATCCACATACAGTATTGTTTCGTTATATCACAACTTATTATTGCAGCTAGGCATACACCTTTTCCCAGGCATGGATCGAACCTACAACCATCGTGCTGACAGACGGCAGCTCTAATCATCGGACCTAGAGTCACTGCCCGTATTGGATTCTTAATCCGGCTGGGGGATGTGATGCGTCTAGTGTGTTAGGTATAAGTTAGTGTTAAGTTCATGCTTGCAGTCCTTTTCGCTTAAAGCAAATATCGCTGGCTAACCTCGCGGTGAAAAGGAAGCAGCTACGTATAAGTCTTCCCTGCCAGTACATAGCCTCTCCATCATCAAGACCCATATAGTGCCTCCACGTTGGCCAAACATGGTAACTGGGTGCCTTGTGGACCCATGCTAAACTTGTGGAAGATATCGGAGTAATAGAGGACCCCAGAGATAGTGCGTTATGTCCCACCGATGTTTGGACACCACTTGGTACACTACCAACCTCTACCCCACTGTCTTACGGGTGCTCTTGTTTAAGCGAAGACTAGGGGAACCAACCCGAAAATAAAACACCATTGCTTTGAGAGTTTTATCACGCAAAAGGATAAGAGATGGGAACCTTGGTTTAAAATCCTACTGCTGCCTTGCAGTTTTCCTTAAAAGGCTATGGAATCTCATTCAGGAAGAAAAGGCGGACACTATAGGGCGACTTGTTTACCTCACTGAGAGTACTTTTGCGGGTTCTCTTCACTGGGCATGTGCATTGGAGGTTCAGACTGTGTCAATCTGATGCGAAACAGATACTACACCATAAGTGCACAAACAAGTTAGAAGCCAAGATGGAAAGTCCTGAGCAATGGAGTGAGACTATGCCACCACCGAAGGATAAAGCACTCAGGTCCCGACTAGTCATCTCCGAGACTGACCGACTGCATGATGATAAGGATGATGATGATATACAAAGGGAGGGGCATAACACAGAGGAAGGCGCAAGGACGGAAATATTAAAGAGCGGAGAGAAAAATAATATCCGTATAATATTCTGCTTGTTCCTTATTAAGTTAATCCATACGTTATATTTTGAAAAGAGCCAAATTTGATAAATTTGGTTCTACCAATGCAACTCTAGCAACTGTGGACCAGAATATGAGAAAACACCTCCATTGTATGTAGATTCCTGTTCGAATTTCATGATAATAACACATGTTGAATATTGCAATTGTGTGAGAAAAGAAACATGTAATTTCGACGTGCATCTAAACAATACTTATATGCTAAATAGATATCACATTCATTATCCCTTTTTTACGTGGCTATGTATTTTTAATTTAAAATAGATGAACAGGGTAGCATCATTTAATCGTTTTTTTTATTCGCTCTTGTGTCAGTTATTGCTGATATGCATCTATTAAATAATCAGTTGATTTGGATCAATGTATAGAATTATTTAATACATATTCGTTCTTTTTCTGGCTTTCAATATATATATATAGATATAAATTATCCACTGACACGTGTTTCGTCGTCCACGACTCATCAGAATGGCGGAATCTAGCGAGATTCGAAATCGGCACCTCGTGATAAGAATCCTAAACCTCTACCACGCTGATAACCTCGCCGGACTACTAAATGTATCACCTTTACGTAGATGTTTTTATTTGTTTTTGTTAGCGATACTTTCTTGAATGAATTCAGTATTCATACGAAAGTGCATTTTTACCTAAATGCTTGTTGGGAATAATTTTCCCATTGACAAATCTGGTACCCCCTTTAAGTGGGAGTGGCATATATATTATTTTTTAAAATATAAGTATCGACTGACACGTGTTTCGTCGTCCACGACTCATCAGAGTGGCTGAATCTAGCGAAATTCGAAATCGGCACCTCGTGATAAGAAGCTTAAACCTCCACCACGCTGCTAAACTCGCCCGACTACTAAATGTATCACCTTTACGTAGATGTTTTTATTTGTTTTTGTTAACGATACTTTCTTGAATGAATTTTAGTATTTGGATGAAGTGCATTTTTACCTAAATGCTTGTTGGGAATACACACACACATACATATATATATATATATATATATATATATATATATATATATATAGGCATACACACGCGCACACATACAGACACAAAAAACACACACTTATTATGGACCGCTTGATTCTATATTATTTGTAAAAGATTTGGTGTTTCTTTCTGCAATATTTTACGAATACTCTCAATTGCATATATCATTATTTTTATTGGCATCTTTCAGATGTGTAATTTGTGTATTATTTGCGGACTGTTATCTTTATCCTTTTAATTATTTTTTTACCGGGTTTCGATCAACTCATCCTCTAGCTTTTCCAGGTTATTAACAGCGACGGATAATATAGGAATGCTGAATCTCGTAACTGTATCCCCAGTAATTACTACCTTCCATAGTAGTTACTCTCTAACAACATTTCGACTAACTAATCATCTAGCCTGCTTTGTGTAGGATTGAAACCGTTATGTCCTGGCAATACTTGTCTGGAACCGTAGAGAACAAAGTCGTTATCCACTACGCCACGGGGATATCAATAGAGGTTTCATAGTTTTTGTCTTATAAATCCAAGTGTTTGTTCTTAATTGGCCTTCTATCGTTGGATCCGGACCGACTGGTATTATATATCATGATGTATTGTATTAATTTAAAAATAATTTAAAATTTAAAATATTCGTATGTAAGTATTTATTTGCAAACTCTAAATCACATGGTGACGGACAGTGGATTCGTTAACTGAAACTTGTTGAAACAATAACAATTAAGATTAGTATACCAGTCGGCCAATAAAAAAAATTAACACTAAATTTCGTTTTTCAATCACTGTACTGACCTCTTCCACAATTTATTCTTTTAATGTCATTGCCATTTATAATCTATCTATGTATCTACAAAAGTGAATGTGTGTGTGTCTGTGCATCTGTCTGTGTGTCTGTCTGTCTGTGTACATTTTCCTACGCAATAATTCTGTCACCTTTTAGACTACAGACTCGAAATTTGATATACAGGGTACTGAGATTTGGGAGACTCGATGTAATCGGACCAAATTTCAATGTTAAGAGATTAAAGTTCAACGGTTTTACATTTGAGAACTCTATCAAACTCCCCCGACAATTTTGGGTCTGAACACTTGACATTTTGCTATAGGTTTCTTGGACATTGATCTAACTTAATAACTTGCTGTGAGCCCGAAACAATAAATGTTAAGGGGGCATAATAGGGGTCAAAGTTCAAACAATTGACCGTTTTTTGGGAGGTTTATTTGCCCAACATACAGCTCCTACAACCCGGGCAACGCCTGGCACCCATGCTAGTATATCTATAAAAGTAAAAGTGTCTGTATCTGTCTGTGTGTCTGTTTGTGTACATTTTACTACGAAATAACTCTTTCAATTTTTAGTCAAAGACTCGAAATTTTATATACAGGTTACTGAGATTAGGGAAAATCTATGTGATCGGTTTTCGGCCAGAAATATGCATATATATAAATATACATATATATATAAATATATATATATACATTTATATACATATATGTATAATTTTATATACATATGTATATATAAAAGTGAACATGTCTGTGTGTGTGTGTCTGTTTGTGTGCCTGTGTACATTTTTCTAAGAAATGTATAGGAAATCTACATATCTGTGAAAGTGTCGGTATGTCTGTCTGTCTGTGTGTGTCTGTCTGTGCACATTTCCCTACACAATAACTCTGTATATTTTTAGTCTTCAGACTCAAAATTTGATATACACGATACTGAGATTTAAGAAAATCGATGTGATCGGTTTTCGACCAGAAATTTGGCTGTTAAGCCAATTTGGCTGTTAAGGGGTCAAAGTTCAACGATTTGACCTTTGAGAACTCCTCCGACAATTTGGTGTCTACACACTTGAAATTTTAGATATAGGTACCTTGGACAGGGATCTAACTTAATAACTCGATTTGAGTCAAAAACAATAAAGTTTAAGGGGTCATAATAGAGGTCAGAGTTAAAAAAATTGACCCTTTTTTTGGCTCAGCATACACCTCCAAACACCCGGGCAACGCCGGGTACCAATGCTAGTATATCTATAAATGTGAACGTGTCTGTCTCTTCATCTCTGTACATTTCCCTACGAACTTACTCTGTCAATTTTTAGTCTGCAAACACGTAATTTGATATACAGGGTACTGAGGTTTGGAAAAATCTATGTAATTGGGTTTCGGCCAGAAATTTGCCTGTAAAGGGGTCAAAGTTCAACGCTTTGACCCTTGAGAACTCTACCAAACTCCTTCGACAAGTTGGGGTCTAAACACTTGAAATTTTAGATATAGATTCCTTGGACATGGATCTAACTTAATAACATGATTTGAGCCCAAATCAATAAATGTTAAGGGGCCATAATAGGGCTAAAATTAAAAATAATTGGCCGTTTTTTGTTTCTTTTTTTGCTCAGCATACACCTCCAAACACCCGGGCAACGCCGGGCTTAAATGCTTGTACGTGTATATTTGTGTTTAACACATTAAGCCTACCGAACTCTTTTTAGAGATTTTGGTCTACATGCTTGAAACTTCATATATAAGGTATTTGAATCCATACAAACTTTATATTAAGGTTTTAGCCCGGAAAGTCGGTGAAAAAGTATGAAAATTTAAAAAATATGAAATTTGCCAGAGGAAGGTCGAACGCCAGCATCACGAATGCATAAAGAAGTAAATATTGATTCATGTTTTAATTTTTAGCCTTGCCGCAAACCTGTTTTCATAGCGCAGTCATTCACGGCAGAGGCAAAATAATTCGTGAGCTGAACGTTTTGGTTTCGATTGTCGGTATTTTATATATCATTACTATATATTGCACCCAATCTATCAATCTATCTATATATCTATAAAAGTGAAAATGTCTGTCTGTCTTTTCTCTATGGTAGTTAAGGAAGACTATTTTACAGAAAGACATTACTTTACATATTCACACTTTTTAATATTTACATATGCGTATGACCTTATGAACAGTACATACGGCTCGAGCAAAGCCGGGCGGAATTTTGTTGGTTGTTGGTTGTTGGTTGTTTTTGTTTTACGGCATATCAACCCTTTTTGGGTTATTTAATGCCGAATCCAAAGATTTTGAAGAAAAAAAAATTTAATAGAATATATTTGTTGTTTTCACGTCGGTTTCTATTCAACCCATAGTTGGGACCCTAACAGGTACTACCACTCCGGGTCAGAGTGGACCTGGGCGCAATGGTAATTAAAGGGTGGTTCCACACTCCCTAAGGCCCACAAGCTGGGGCCTCACCACTGGATATAGTTTAAGGTCATATTCAGAACCCCGGGTGGAATTGCTAGTATATATATATATATATATATATATATGTATATATATATATATATATATATATATATATATATATATATATATATATATATATATTACAATATAAAAATGCGAACATGAAAAGTTATATGGGTAAGCTTGAACATGAAAAAGTATTGAATATATAATATTATAAATTGAATTAAAAAAAAACATGCTTAATGCTGCAATATTTCATGTTATAAATTTATGATATTTTTTACTAGAATATCTTGTCCTGTTTATTTTTTTTATTTTTAACAACTTTTCCATGTTTAGGATTTAAACATATTACTTTTCATTCTGCATTTTTCTAATGTAATCTATGCTTTTCCACCTGTTCTTTATTTAATTTAAAATTTTTGCCCCCATAACCATAATATACACATGTGTAATAACAATGTGCGACACTCGTCTGCTTTAAATAAACCCCCCTTTATTATCCTCCTTCTGTTCTTTGTTTCACTTGTTACTTCTCCTTTAGCGAGTGCAGTGAATTCGTAGCAACAGTAGTTGCTAAACCGACATACTTTTTTATGTGAAGCAGTCATAAAAACGTCGCTCAACTCCTTACGTTATGTGACGATTTTGAACACAATTGCATTCATCACAACTTGTTTTACTGAACGATTTTTTTAAGGTGATCTCTAAAATGTAATAATTGTTTGAAATTGTTTTGAAAATGAGTGAGCGGTGAAGCTTTAAAGAAATTCTAAGTGACTAAAACTGCCACTTACCCATATAAATATACATATGATTTTATTTATTTTTTGTTAGTGATAATTTTTGAATGAATTCAATTATTCATACGAAATTGCATTTTTACCTAAATGCGAGTTGGGATTAATTTCCCCTTTAACCAATCTGGTACCCCCTTAAATGAGGAGGGGCATATATATTATTTGTAAAATATAATTATCCAATGACACGCGTTTCTTCGTCTACGACTCATCAGAGTGGCTGAAACCAGCGAGACTCGAAATCGGGACCCCATGATAAGAAACCTAAACCTCTACCACGCGGCTGCCTCGCCGGACTACTAAATGTATCGCGTTTTTATGTAGATGTTTTTATTTGTTTTTTTTGTTAGCGATACTTTTTGAATGAATTCAATTATTTATACGAAATTGCATTTTTACCTAAATGCGAGTTAGGAATAATTTTCCCTTTGACCAATTTGGTACCCCCTTAAATAGGGAGCAACATATATATTATTTTTCAATTATTTACGAATTAGCCTAAACTCCTTACCACTGACCCATGTCGCACGACTGTCTGGATATATCGCGATTTACATAAATGTTGTTTGTTTTTGGTTTTAGCGATATCTTTTGAATGAATTCAATTATTTACGAAAGTGCATTTATGCCTAAACATGTAAATGTGTATGCATGCATATATATATATATATATATATATATATATATATATATATATATATATATATATATATATATGAATATATATATATATGAATATATATATATGAATATATATATATGAATATATATATATATATGAATATATATATATATGAATATATATATATATATATTCATATATATATATATATATTCATATATTCATATATATATATATATTCATATATATATTCATATATATATTCATATATATATATATTCATACATATATATATATGAATATATATATATATGAATATATATATGAATATATATATGTATGAATATATATATGTATGAATATATATATATGAATATATATATATGAATATATATATATATATATATATGAATATACATATATATATCCATTACATATATATGTATATACATATACATTTATTAATATATGCATGCATATGTATATATATACAGATATCTATATCTATCTATCTCTCTCTCTCTCTCTATATATATATATATATATATATATATATATATATATATATATATATATTACACATCTAATTTGATGTTAATGTTTTACATTATTTGAATAAGAAATGTATTTATTTATAGAAGAGCGATCTATGATAATACCTACGATTAAACAGTAGTACAACATTATATAATCGGCACTAGACTGTAAAAATAAGGTTATTCATCTTTAAAGGGAAGGTGCATTTCACGCACATTTCATATATGGAAAATCCATCCTTCAATTCCAATTTTATTTTATAATTAATAAGAGATTAAATGAAATTATAAATGGTATAGTATATATACGCGCTGATTTTATTATTCACCGAACTGTAAAACAGGCATGTATAGCTAAATGTGGGGAAAACGATATATAGCCAACAAGATCTGCAATGTAGTGTGGGATTTATACAACTCAAAACAGCCGAGTTATGGTCGGGTTTCTTTAGTAACCACGCTAAATGTATTTTTTATCTTGACACTGATTTCAATTGTCTTTCCGGGCATGTCGAAGTAAATTACTGGCTTAAGTACGTCCAAGGATGGAATACTGTTGCCATATCTGGGCAGGAACTGCTAAAAACAGCCTATCCTGCCTTTACAGAGTACAAAATAGACTTCGTGGCTTAGTGGGGAAGCCCTTTTCTCTACCCTGCAACCTCTCTCCGACAGAAGAGACGTTGCGAGCCTGTCCTTGTTTTATCGTTATTTCCATGGCAGGTGCTTGTCTGAACTCCAATCTCTGGTCCCCCCTCGCCAATCTTTCACGAAAAACACCCGTCTAGCTGAATCCACTGTCAAAAGTTTCCCCCACTCTTTATCTGTGCCTAAATCAAAACGTAGATTCCATGAACAAAGCTTCTTTCTTAGAACTACATTCCTGTGGAACTCTGTTCCGTCTGCCTGCTTCCCACCGGACTAAAACTTGGATGTGTTCAAGTCCAACGTTAACAAATTCCTAATGAACCGCCCCTTTAAGTAAACGCTTCATTAAATCTCCACACTAACGTAATGTACTTGCAATAACTCTTATCCCTGAGTTGCTTCCGGGCGTTGATAAGTGGTGATCACTGTGTAAAAAAAAGGTTAAGATTCTCCAAGTCTAGTTTTATACGTACAAAAATGAGATAGATCGCAAAGTAAATGTAATGTTAAGGAAAATAATGTAATATATACTATTATGTACATGAGGCTTTTCAATGCCTTATCAATTCCCGAAGGCCACTCGAGGACTAAAGTTAATAAGTGTCAGTTAGTCGGTGAGTCAAAGCGTAATGATCGCTTATTATTTAACAATACACAAAAATAACCTTTTTCCCTCGGAGATGAAAACGACCATGTTATTCTCAGCCTTAAAGCAAATCTGCAGCAAAGATTTATGTAGGAGGCAGTTCTAAACAATTTTGTTATAGGATGTTCATGTAGTTACAGACACAGAAATAGAGTAAGAAAATTGTTGACAACTGTTGCTAAACACGTGTGTTTTTTTTGCATGCACATTTTGAGAGAGTATCGACTAAAGTGCATCTACAATGAAAATATGATCAGGCAGTAGGGGTGAGAGAACGACTTGTATAGAATATTTCGTCGACTTTACGAAGTATTATATCTTTTTCGTCGATAATTGTTTATAGCATTTCTTCCAGCTTAAGCCTAGCATCAGACATAACTATAATACAACGCTTGATTGTTGCTAAAAACTTACATTTTGCTCAATAATATAGATTATTAGGTAATACAAAAAAATTATACAATTATACAGTATATTGTCCGTGCTCGCTTACATTTAAGCTACATGCCTTAAAATAAAACTAGTGAAGCATGCATGCCCCCCGTGTGTTCGCAGTGAACGAAGTATAAATAACTGACTAAGTTCAGCACTTGCCAACCCCTATTTAGACCCAAATTACCCAGAGGACTTTAAATCCTAGTAAAAATGAACAAACTGCGCAGTTTTAGGCCTTAACATATGTACATGCAAACAAGAAATGACTAATCCCCTCATTTGCCCCACCCATTTATCACCAAAAGTCCCTAAGACCTTAACATATTTAGATTTGGGTTCATCACCTTGCAAAACTTCTAAATATACACACAGAGAAAAATCGGGACGAATATGGTAAAGTAGTCCGAAAAGGGGTGTTTTTTTCAGCCCTGAAAGGGCCCCTGGGGCACACCCAAGATTTATCGCAAAGTATAGACAAACAAAATCATATAGAAATCAGTTTGTTATAACTTTTCAGAAAGTTTTATAAAAATCCAAGGTATCATTATTTTTTAATTACAAAAAAAGTGGAAATTTTAGCCATTCTAGGGGGGGGTTGTAACCGGAGTTTTCCAGGAAAATTCGTTCTGTTACTTTTTTTTTTACTCATACCATTCTTAATGTTTGCCTTAAATTAAATATATCATAATCGTAGCTATTGAGAAAAGAGCGAACGGATGAACTGACGAACGGGCAACGATAAATTTACTGGTCGAACTTCCTTTTGTTTTGGGGGAAAAAAAAACAACAACAACAACAACAACAAAAAACTAAAAGAACGCATGCCTTAAAATAAAACTAGTGAAGCATGCATGGTTCCCCGTGTGTTCGCAGTGAATGAGGTATAAATAACTGAATAAGTTCAGCACTTGCCCCCCCCATTTAGATCCAAAATCCCCAGAAGACATTAAATTCTGCGAAAAATGAACAAACTGTGCAGATTTGGGCCTTAAAATATGAATAACTATTTTTATTATTATTATTATTATTATTATTATTATTATTATTATTATAACTAGAAGAAGAAGAAGAAGAAGAAGAAGAAGGAGAACATATCCTTTTACAAGGTATTAGCAATTAAAGTTATAAAGTATTGCATATATTTGCATCAAGAAAATCCTTCCGTGTTGTACTTCAGAAAATCGCTAGAAAACATTCCCTATTCAATGTCACATACAAGGGATGTTTATAATATAACGCTTAGTTGAAGAGAAATCTATATTTATGTTTTACTATTAAAGAAATCGCTGTAAGACATGAGGAGTATGATACAGATATACAATATTAGAATACCTGATTCGATTTAAACGACATGAATTCTTAATAAGAAACAAGACACAGCGTGATAGAATATTGATGGCCGCAATTAAAGTCAAACATTGTGCTCGTATCTCCTCAAGAAAATCGTTTAAAACTCAAATTCCCCACTCGTAAATGTCTTCCAGGGCCAAATTAATTATCCCCGTAGTTTTTCTAATGATTAAATGAATCATGTCAAAATGATATAAATTAAATGATGTGGTACTTTACGGGACATATTTTCTGAGTATATATATATATTTTTTATAATCATGTGAATCGGTTTCATCTTAGTTTTTCCTATTTTTTTTTCAGAAATAATTCGAGAGCATCTATATTGTTGACTTTTACGCAAGTTTTCGTCGTTGTATTTTTCTCGGTTTTATCTCACTCATCTCTACAATTATATAAAGACAACTTTGTCTCTGTGTGTGCAAGTTCTTTCCCTATAGACTCCGAAACGACTGAGCAGATTTTCTTTAAAATTTATAGGACTTTCGTTTATAAGTCTAGGAGCGACCTTAGTTAAGTTTTTTTTTTTTTTTTTGAGAATACTCCCGATAATTACCGACAATCCATAATCGAAACCGTTATTTTAATTTCTCCACCGTTGGCTAAGCCATTTTATTCTATCTCGTCGCTAAACAATAATGATAGAACAACGGGCCGTGAAAATTCTACTGAAGGTATGTTGATAGCGCCGTTTTTTTTGTTTGTTTTTTTTTTTGCTTGACGTGGTATGTATGTTCAACCCCCGCACGTAAATTTTTATTGTTTTTTTTTCGTTAATTTCGAAAAAAAAATTATAAAATAATTTTTTAAAAGAAACAGTGGGTTCTCTGGAGCGCAACATATATTTTGGACTAAGTTACTGCATGGGGGCATGTGAAGATTTCTCCCGGGCTATTACACGGATTTCGATGACAATAAAAATATAGGAGAGTGAAATATTAGGTGAGCATCAATTAATCCCGGGCAATTTCCGGTTTCTCTACTGTGTAAGTGAACATTATCTACGAACAATATAACTATATCGTCAACTACAGAAACGTATTTTGTATTTAGTTCTATGTTTGATTTTTTCTAGGTTATATGTTCGAATTTGGTCAAATTGGCTTTTAAAGTATTTTAAACGGAATGGCAAATATCTCTGAAGGTAATATATGTCATCATACATACGACAATTATGCTTAGCAAACCTTTCTTGTAAATCACATTATTTTTAGAAACTTACTTAGTTTACCATGTCTCATTATCTGTGAAATATTTGATGCGGTTCTTAAATATAATTCTTCATGTATAACTTTACACAAGAGTGGCAAGCTTAATCGGAAAGTGCGAAAAATAGAGAGGAACTTCAACTAGCTTAAAGAAACGATATTTATTCTATAATTTTACCACTAAATGCAACGTTACGGCTGTGACGTCTCTGACGTGAGCATTTAATATACAGTACAGGAGACTATCGGTAGTCTCATCTATCGCCTATTAGCAGCTATCAAAATGTGAACTCATAGATCAGTAAACAGGGCCTGTTTCCTGGGAGTGGCGGTACTCCAATTTAACTATTATAATAGAATATGGTGAGTAACTGTATTATAATGCCAAAATCTTATTACCAAAATGACAATGAACTTTACTTGTTTTAAAAAAAAAATGATATGTCTGATCGAATTCTATGGGAAGTAAGCCCTCATCTTCATTGTTATTCTTCCAAAGTTTGGGTCGATATATATATATATATATATATATATATATATATATATATATATATATATTATATCTACATATGTATTATATATATATACTATCTCTATATATTATATCTACATATGTATTTTATATATATATATATATATATATATATATATAATATATATATATATTATATCTACATATGTATTATATATATACTATATCAATATTTTATATCTACATATGTATTTTATATATATATAATATATATATATATATTATATCTACATATGTATTATATATATACTATATCTATATATTATATCTACATATGTATTTTATATATATATATAATATATATATATTATATCTACATATGTATTATATATATACTATATCTATATATTATATCTACATATGTATTTTATATATATATATATATATATATATATATATATATATATATATATATATATATATATATACCGGGCCCATTATATAAACAAGAAAATTGCTCCAGAGAAATGCCTACTTCGGACCATTACATCGTCATGTGGATTACGCAAAATACAGTTTGGATCACTTTACAACACTGCTATCAAAGACATTCACTTCGGATTTTAGCATGCACTTATGATGTGAATTGTTATATCCTTTTCTTAACTGCCTTTACTCTATGAAATTTAAATACTTAAACAACTGTTAATTGTGATTTTCATGCCTCACTGACTTTAATAAATAAGGTATAAACCATTAGAACTATTTGCGAATAGTTTTTCCTCTGGAAAGATGGTAGACCTCGAAATGCTATAGAATGAAGAATTATAATATTTCAAATGTATTCTTTGTCTTACATAGAATGATAAGAATCTTGTTATTTGAAATTCAAACATTTCACGTCATAAATTTTTAAATTCATTGAATGATTAAATTTGATTTATTTGCTCTATCTTGTATATGGAGCACTTCTAATTTAGGTAATATAGTACTTATAGAATATTACTGCCAGTAATATTTTGTAAAACTTATCACAGGTTTCCATACCAGTATATTGTTAGACAATTTTATTCTGAAGTATATATATATATATATATATATATATATATATATATATGTGTGTGTGTGTGTGTGTGTGTGTGTGTGTGTATGTGCGTGTGTTTACGTATATGTGTGGGTGTATTTGAGAGTGAGTTTTATGTGTGTGTGTGTTTATGTATATGTTTGGGTGTATTTGAGAGTGAGTTTTATGTGTGTGTGTGTGTTTAAGTATATGTGTGGGTGTATTTGAGAGTGAGTTTTGTGTGTGTGTTTATGTGTATGTGTGGGTGTATTTGAGAGTGAGTTTTGTGTATGTGTGTTTATGTATATGTGTGGGTGTATTTGAGAGTGAGTTTTGTGTGTGTGTGTGGGTGTTTATGTATATGTGTGTGTGTATTTGAGAGAGAGAGAGAGAGAGCTTTGTGTGGGTGCGTATGTGTCTATGTTCTAGAGCCGTCGCAAAAGTAAGGTATCGTATATATTTTATTCAGCGTGGAGGGATTAGAAGGGATTTCCAAATCCATTGCTATGATGACATGGTCTTTGCATACATGACTCGTAAGTTTCATCACTGTATTGAAGATATTCACGTCGGTGAACTCTTATAAAGCAGCCCTGCAATGGACCTGTACGAAATCAGAGATGCGTAATTACATGGTACACTGTAGAATAATAAATCCTGAAGCATAAAACATATCTGGTTTTGCTACTACCACCTCTGTCTCTGTAACCCTTTTACATGTTGTGATAAAAAAGAGCCGTTTCTTTTTGAAGAGCTGATGTATGACAAAGCGCACTCTGGTGTCTAAACACTCCTAGCTTTAATCGCTGGCGAAAGTGCAGTGACGATCGTGGTGACTATGTAGACAAATAAAGTTTGCAGTACAGAATATCGATCATTTTAATAATACTACGCAACTCTTTCTATTTATTCAAACTTTAAGTTGAAAAAATAGGAGGCTTTGTTTTTGCAACTGCACTCGCTTTCACTTGTTTGGGGATCATGCAAAATGATCTGACACATTTTTAAGTTATAATAAAATCAAATAAAGTAAATAGACAGAAAACTAATTTTTTTTATATTTTCGAAAAGGTGATTAATGCAATTTTAAAAATATAATTGTCATATAATGCAATTTTGTTTCACACGATGTCAATTTTACATATAATTTTCACATAAAGCCATTTTTTTAATACGATGCCATTTTTCAAATAATTTTCATATAACGCCAATTTTTTTTTATTATACGATGCCATTTTTTAAATAATTATCACATAAGCCATTTTATTATACGATGCCATTTTTCATATAATTTTCTCATAAAGCCATTTTTTAAATACGATGCCATTTTTACAATAATTTTCATATTAAGCCAATATTTTATTATTATATGATGCCATTTTTCCATATAATTTTCACATCAAGCCATTTTTTAATACGATGCCATTTTTCAAATAATTTTCATATAAAGCCAATATGTTTTTTTTTTTTTATACGATGCCATTTTTTCAAATAATGTTCATATAAAATCATTTTTTTATACGATGCCATTTTTCAAATAATTTTCATATAAAGCCATTTTTTGCATATGCCTCTATTTTTTCATATAATTTTCATATACAGCCAAAATTTTTATTATACGATGCCATTTTTCCATATAATTTTCATATACACCCAATATTTTTATACAATGCCATTTTTTCATATAATTTTCATATAAAGCCATTCTTTAATACGATGCCATTTTTCAATATAAGTTTCATATTAAGCCATTTTTTAATACGATGTCATTTTTCAAATAATTTTCATATAAAGCCAATATTTTTTTTATTATACGATGCCATTTTTCAAATAATTTTCATAT
>NC_136523.1:9692509-9810009 GCF_053919585.1 Euprymna scolopes | reverse complement strand
TTACTTGTATCTTTTCTTTCTTTTTTATTTATCTATTTTTTTTCTTGCTAAGGTTTGGTAAATATATTCCTACTATATATACCTAGCACACACGGATAAACGCCCGTACATAAATACACATACGCACATAAATGTACGTATACCACACGGACATATCATGTGTATACTATATTCAGTGGAGTATAGTTTAAGAGAGATAATTCTAGCGGACTTATTTTTTCTGTCTTGCTGTTGATATGAGTATCGTATTATTTATTAATTCTATATACTTCGATGTATATGTATATATATATATATATATATATATATATATATATATATATATATATATATATATGTATGTTTTATTTTTTGTACTCATATATATATATTTTTATTTCTTTTTTTTATTTTTATTTGTTATTTATATTTTTTGTTAGAATTTGTGTATTGTCGTTGCTCTGGTTCGCTTGTAATGGAGGGGCGTCAAAGGATAAAGGGAGAGCTCAGTTCAAGTCTGTCATTCAGGGAAGGTTTGTGTTTCGAGATACGGAGTGCTTCTGAAAGTCTAAGGTTTCCAACGTTTCTTACTGAGGCAAGGATATAAACGCGAATATTACGTTTTGTGCTGTTGCATAAGATTATATGTTTGTGGAATGATGAGATTCTGGTGTTTATATGTTCTTTAATGCGTTGGTGTAGTGGTCTGTTGGTACTCCCTACGTATGATTTGTTGTATTTAGTGCATTGCATGTAATAGACCACGTGGGTGCGCAAACATACGCCTGCATCTTTGATGGGACAGTTAGATAGGGAGCAATCGTCGGGTGTATGTGGTGGGTGTTTCCGGGTTAGGTGATGTGTGAAGGTGGTGCCGGTGTGGATACGTTATATGTCTAGTTTCTCGTGGTGTATGGCTCTGCGGATAGCGGAGGAGATTCTATCATTAAAGAAGGGGAGCTTGAGGAAACAGGTATTTGAGAGAGGCGTTGGCATTTTTTTCTCTTTTTTTGAGTGAGGATAAGGTAGAATTGGGATAGCCGTTTATGGAGAGTGTGTGTAGGAAGCTGTTAGTGTGCAGGTCTTAGTGCTCTTGTTGAAATCTCTGCCTGCGCATAGTTCAGTTTTCTGTAGAATTCTGTGTATATAGAGCCGTTTTCTTTTATGTTAAGTTTGAGATCAAGGAGTGAGAGAGAGCCAGAGTTGTCCGGGTGTTCTATGGTTAACTGTAGGTAGGGGTCGGCATTGTTAAGATACCAGCAACTTGGTTATAAATAATTATACATTGAGGTGAGGAAAGATAGACGAATAAAGGCTAGGCACTCCTCTACTCAAGCACACTCGTCTACATTTGTTTGTTTTTCTTCCTTTACTTTCATGATTCCGGTCTTTCCCCGCATTGTCTTTGGCTTAAAAAATATATATATATATATATATATATATATATATATATATATATATAATCATCTGGGGATATAGCTTAGTGGAAGGTTAGTCGATATAGATCGAATGATCCCCTGTTCAAGCTAAGTTGTACCTCACGATCTTATCCTAATTTTCCCAAACCCGCGTTCAAATTACGATGAAAAGTAACATACCCTATAGAATCCCCCATATTTTATTTCATTTGCAATAAAACGTAAATTGAAAGTAACTTGTTAGAGCACAAATATCAATTTGTAAAGAAACTTCAACGGAATTAGGTAAATATATATATATATATACATTTATGTATATTCATATATATATAAATATACAGTTATGTATATACATATTTATACATTTATGTATATTCATATATATACATTTATGTATATTCATATATATATATACATTTATGTATATTCATATATATATATATATATATATATATATATATATATATATATATATATATATATACATTTATGTATATTCATATATATATATATATATATATATATATATATATATATATATATATATATATATATATGAATACAGAATACTCTACTACTACACTGGATCCCCAGATATACAATAATTCCGAGGGGTTTTCTAGTGAAAATAATTTGCTTAGAATTTATTGTCTTCGTTTGCCATTGTCACGTAAATATGGCCCTGGAAACATCCACCCATTTTTTTTTTCTATTAGAAGGAAATACTATTTTAGGACCGGTTTATACCGAATTTCTGTACTAAATATATCTAAACAAATTCTTAGCTTTATATATTAACTTTTTGTTTTAAATGTCAAAAAGCTATGCTCAGATGTTTCGGAACCTATGTGAGGGAACACACGTACATAGACACGGAATATGACTTTTTATATAATAGTAGATAGATACACACACACACACACACACACACACACATATACACGTGTATATATTATTATTATTATTATTATTATTATTATTATTACTTCGATTTTTATTATTATTATTAATATTATTATTCATATCATCATCAGTATTATTGTTCCCTTGGCACCCCTATATTTATAGATCTAATGTGCGTCATGCGTAAGTTGCTAGAATCTGTGTTAAATAGAGAAGTAATCAACTATCTCATCAAAAATAAATTTCTTAGTGGCACGCAAGATGGTTTCCATTCTGCTAGATCTACAGCAGATTTGGTTACAATTATATCTCATAGGATAAGCGAATCTCTCGACATAGTCTACCTGCCTAGGGCAATTGCTCTTGAAATATCAAAGGCCTTTGATAGAGTATGGAATAAAGGTTTACTTCACAAGATCTCCAGCTACGGTATAGCTGGAAATTTCTCTCTAATAGTTTCATAAGAGTAGTGGTTGATGGTCAGAAGTCAGAAGCTCTTAGTATTAATGCTGGAGTCCCTCAGGGGTCCATCCTTGCCCAACTCTCTTCCTGATCTATATTAATGATCTTCCAAATCACATCCTTACTTCTTTCGTTGACATCTTTCCTGATGACACTAGTATCTATGGTAGCACATCTAAGACCGTAAATGACCAAGTTCTCTCTGATTCTCTCTCCTCTGATCTTGAGCAAGTCGCCCAATGGGGAAAGAGGTTGCTTGTTACTTTTAATGAATCTAAAACCAAGCTTTTAGCTTTACACCATCAACATTCGGATCCTCATCTGGCATCAATTGAAATGAATGGCTCTCGTCCTGGGGAGACCTCGTGTTTTGCCAAGCTTCTTAGCCTGACCTTTACTCTTAATCTTAAATGAAACACACACATTAAATCCGTTACCAATGCCGCTGGAAAAATGGTGGGATCCTTTTATCGATCCAGTAGATATGTACCTGCTGTTGGTATCTATATAAGAGCCAGGTACGTCCAAGGATGGAGTACTGTTGCCACATCTGGGCAGGAGCTGCTAGAAAGGACTTAACCTGCCCTGATAGAGTTCAAAATAGATTTCGTAGCCTTGTAGGGGATGTCTTTTTCACTTCCCTGCAATCTCTTTCTCACAAACGAGATGTTGCGAGTTTGTCTCTGCTTTATCGTTATTTTCATGGCAAGTGCTCGGATGAGTTCCATTCTATGATACCCCTCGCTAAACGTTCACAAGAAACACTCGTCTGTGCCTAAACCTAAACGTAGGTTCCACGAGCAAAGCTTCTTTCTTAGAACTGCACGCCTATGGAATTGTCTTCGTTTTCCCTGCTTTTTGGCTGACTACAATATGGTTGTGTTCAAGTCTAACGTAAACAAGTTTTTGCTGAGCCGTGCCATATAAGCTAACAAATTTACCGAATCTCCATTACAAACGGTTACTATATTGTCCAATTTCTACTGTACACTCTTTAACCCTTATCCACGAGTTACCTCTTGGCCTTGATAAGTGGTGATGCCTATGTAAAAAAAAGTACGAGCAAGACATGACATACTGGTGGTTCACAAAGTTTTATATATATATATATATATATATATATATATATATATATATATATATATGTGTGTGTGTGTGTGTGTGTGTGTGTGTGTGTGGGTGTATATACATATCTATATATATTATTGCGTAGGGAAATGTTCACACACAGACACAGACACGTACACTTATATATATATATATATATATATATATATATATATATATATATATATATATATATATATATATATATATATATATACTAGAATTCATGCCCGGCGTTGCCCGGGTGTTTGGAGGTGTATATTGAGCAAAAAAAAAAAATAACGGTCAATTTTTTAAACTTTGACCCCTATTATGACCTCTTAACATTTATTGTTTTTGGCTCAAATCACAAAGTATTTCCCAAATATCAGTATTCTGTATACTAAATTTCGAGTCTGTAGACTTAAAATTAATAGAGTTATTGCGTAAGCAAATGTACACAGACGCACAGACACACATACAGACACATTCACTTTTCGAAAGTGCTCAATCTCATATGCATTTTACGAAATTGTTTATTTTACATGGTATGTTACTGACCTATTGCAATAATTGGATTTATGCGATTAATCTCTTTTTCTGTATATCTAATGTATAAAAGCTGTTTAATTATAAAGCTAAACGCATACGCGCATTTATCCATCTATATATCTGTCACAGTACTATGGTACCGTGTGCCTTTAATTATAATATAAATCACAGTCATAAAGAGTTACTGGATACATCGGTAAAATTGTTTACATCTATTGGCTGCTTTTAGAAGATTCTGACTAGACCAGAATATTCTAAATACGATCAATAATCATAGTACGCCAACGGCAAAACATTTTTAAATACAAAAGCAAACGACGCAGAAAGATATTTGAAGTATTTTTTTACAGTTATTATTTTAAGTTTCAAAGAAGTAAACAAGCATATACAATGACGGACAGGCTTAGCCTTTAAGAGTAGAAACGCGAAAACGGTAAATAGTATCTAAGTATACGTGCGTGGATATATATATATATATATATATATATATATATATATTAGCATTTCAGCCCGGCGTTGCCCACGTGTTTTGACGTGTATGTTAAGCAAAAAAAAAAAAAAAAAAAAAAACGATGATTTTTTAAAACTTTGCCCCCTATTTTAACCCCTAAACATTTATTGTTTTGGGCTCTAATCAAGTTATTAAGTTAGACCCATATCCTAGAAACCTATATAAAAAATTCGATTGTTTAAACCCAAAATTGTCAGAGGAGTTTGGCAGAGTTCACAAAGGTCAAATCGTTGCACTTTGACCCAATAACAGCCAAGTTTCTGGCCGAAAACAGATCCCAAAGATGTCCCCACATCTTAGTACCCTGTATATCAAATTTCGAGTCTGTAGACTTAAAATTGACACTTATTGCGTAGGGAAATACACACACATACACACAGATACACACACAGACACCTTCACTTTTATAGATTTATAGATACATACATATATGGTGACTGCCACTTCTTTACAGAAGACGGCCAACCCTCACGATACGATGTCGTGTGAGTGAGTCCGCATATGATTCCACATAGCCCCACCCGGCCTGCACAGTTTGCCGCATATTCTGCAGGATAACCTTGTTGGTGACCGCCCCCCTCCCTCCCGTGCTCCCAGTTCATGTCCCGCGTGCGTAGTTCCATGACTCTTGAGGCCTGCCTTTGACAGGCACACCCTGCCGCGTATCCCGCACGAGTACGCGGGGTCGAGATAAAAGTCCTCTGTATCCTCTCGCTTTCGTAAGGCTCGCTTTATAGTGGCGTGCTCAACTCTCAAAACCTCAAAATTCTCACATCCCGCGTAGACGTAGCGCCTCCAACTTTCCCGGTCTTCAGCTATCTCTTCCCACCTTGTCATTTCTATGCCAAGTGCCCGCAGGTTTCCCTTAACTACATCATTGTACCTTTTCCGAGGTTTGTGATTGGGTCGTTTGCCACATTCAAGCTCCTCATATAACAATTGCTTAGGTATCCTATAATCCTCCATACTCACTACGTGACCCGCCCATCGAGTCTGGTTTCGAAAGACTCGAGCCTCTATGCTAAATGTGCTCGCCTTCTTGAGCACCTCTTCATCGGACAAGAGAGCTTGTTTGGTGACATTAAATATCCTGCGTAGGCATGTCTGGTGGAATCTTTTCAGAACCTTGATATGACAGCGATATGTCGTCCATGTTTCCGAGGCATATAGGAGGACAGGTAGTACACCAGTCTCGTATACCTTTATCTTTGTTTTGAAGGTCAGGGCTCTGTCTGTCCACACTCGTTTTTCGAGATTACCTAAGGCCTTACTTGCCTTATTGATCCTTCTTAAGATTCCCTTATCGAGGGTTCCGTCGCTCGATATAGTACTGCCAAGATATACAAAGTCATCAACGGTGCCCAGTTTCGTTCCATTTACACAGATGACCGGTTCCTCGTAGCGGCTGTTTGGAGCTGGGGTGAACATTACCTTGGTTTTCTCCAGGCTAATTGTGAGGCCAAAGGCAGTGCACGCCCTGGAGAAGCGGTCCATGATGTCCTGCATATCTTCTGCCGTGTGTGCGACGAAGTCTACATCGTCAGCATACAGCAGCTCCCTGACAAGTGAGTGAAATGTTTTCGATCTGGCCCTGAAACGAGTAAGGTTGAATAACTTGCCCGTTGTCCGAAATCGAAAGAGCACTACCGTTTCACAGTTTCTAAATGCGAACGCGAGTGTTGTTGCAAAATAGATTGAGAACAAGGTTGGAGCTAGAATATCTCCCTGTTTAACCCCGTTGTCGATGGCAATGCCCTCTGAAACTGTGCCGTTTAGCTGGAGACGCGCTTTCGTGTTTTCATGCAGTTGTCTGATCATATTTACGAAACCAGGTGGACATCCAGGTTTCCCCAATATTATCCACAGGGCAATTCGGTTTACAGTGTCGAAGGC
Source organism: Euprymna scolopes (assembly GCF_053919585.1). NCBI lineage: Eukaryota > Metazoa > Mollusca > Cephalopoda > Sepiida > Sepiolidae > Euprymna > Euprymna scolopes. Next base: position 9,803,205 of record NC_136523.1, on the reverse strand, counting down.
TTTTTTTTTCAGATCTACAAATACCTGATATAGAGCTAGCCTTTGTTCTTTGCATTTTTCCTGTATCTGACGGACTGAGAAGATCATGTCCATTGTTCCACGCCCGGGTCTGAACCCACTTTGGGCTTCGGGAAGTACTGAGGGGCAAATATATTCATTTAGTCTGTTTAGTAGGAGTCTGGCAAATACCTTACCGACTACCTCCAACAGACTTATACCCCTGTAGTTCCCACATATGACTTTTTGTCCTTTTCCCTTATACAGTGGGATTAGTATCGCGTCGTTCCAATCTTGGGGTACAGGAGACCCAGACCAGACCTTGGATATAAATTGGTGTACTTCAGCTGTAATTTGATTGCCCCCATATCGGAGAATCTCGACAGGAATGCTGTCCAGCCTCGGCGACTTTCCCGTATTTATCTCGCTAATAGCTTTGCTGATATAATGTTGAGTCGGATGAGCCAGCATCTTTTGTCTGATTTCCTGCTGTGGCAGATTCCTGATGACTTCCTCATCAATAGTTGAGAGGTTGTCGAACAGATCTCTGAAGTGTTCTGTCCAGCGCTGCATGAATTTGTCCGGGCTCCTATTTAGCGACGCCCCATCTTTTGATCTGAGGGGCACCATCACTGAGGATTTAGGCCCAAATACCTGTCTGATGAGGTGGTACATAGTTTTTGAATCTTTGCTATCAAACGCCAGTTGCACCTGGTTGGATATATTCTTCCACCATTTATTCTTCATGCTTCGTACATGCTATATATATATATATATATATATATATATATATATATATATATATATATTAATATACACACTCACACACACACACGCACATATATGTATATATATACATATATGTATATATATGTATATGTATATATATATATAAATATATATAACTACTTCATTTACTCACATAAAAGTAATATACGAAAGTATATGTTACATGATAAGGGTTGTACCCTTTTTATGTAAGTATAAAAATAGAGAGATTACTTAAAATGAAAATAAAATGAGAGAAAGCAGAAATCGAACCTTGGATATAAGTTTTAAAAAACAATAGGTTAAATGGAATGTGTAGTAAATTGTTAATTCTGATGAAATAAATAATAAATAAACTATTCATTGTTAAAAGAATGTGGATAATAAAATATGGGTTAAATGAATTATATATGTAGGTTGAATTCCTTTGTGGAAACAACAAAAGAAAAAAATAGGTTATGGGGAAATCAGAATGTCGGAAACGTGCAAGTCGCGCATGTTGGTGACACGTGAGTTTGGTCACGTTGGCCGGACATGCATGGATTTCTCATTATAGGAAGTGAGTGTTAGTTAGTTAGTTGGAGAGTTAGTTAAAAACTCAGGGGAGTCAAAGCCAGGCGATAGTCTGGGTCCAGACATGTGTTTCAATCGTCTAGAAGCGAGACGATCACTTTTGAAATTTTATATGTGACCCCTTGAATTCCTGAAAGCAAAGCCACCAACCGGTTCAAGTGGAAGAATAAATGTTCAATGTGTTTTTATACTGTGCTCTCCTGTGCCCATCATTACATGAAAAAGGTATTGTCTATTTTATGTGTACAAACTATTTGAAATCATCTAAAAAATATATATGTGTTAGAAAGTATATGTGTCTATTCATGTTATACAAACACTCCCGTTCATACGAACTATCAAAGCATAAATGCCAGCCTGTCAATCCATCGGCATAAATGCTTACCTCTCAATTATCGGTCTGTCTATCTAGATAGCGAATCACTTCTAAAAGTTTACTTATATGTACACTCACTCTCTTTCTTTATATATACGTGTTAATTTCTCCATATCTCACAACATGATCACACACATGAACCTTCGAATATCTCTTACTTAGCATGAACACTTAAGACTCATATCTTTACTAATAAGAACTCACATAAGAGAACATTAAAATATAACATAAATTTTTGCGTAAACTTTAAGTATTTACTTCAAATGTGCTCAACACGTAGGTCGAGCTAGTTAGTAAGTTATAAAATATACATGGCGATTGAGATACACTGAATATTCCGCGTTTCATCTACTCTATGGCGCATAAGCCTGAAGAGTCCTAGAGTGGATGAAACGCAAAATATTCAGTGTAGCTTAATCGCCATATATATTTTATAACTTACTTTATATATATATATATATATATAATTATATATATAATTACATATATATATATATATACTTGTCATATCTATACGACGATTCTCAGGAATTAGTGAAGTCATTGCGTTATGGTTGTTTAAAGTGAAATGTTTTTTAAAGACCATTCTAGTGCAACATTTTTTTAAATAAACAGAATTGTTTTTTAAAATTCAATTATTCGAAATCTGAATTGTAAAATATTCTTTTGTCATTATTTTTTTTTTTTGGTTGATGCTAGTGTTAAGGTTTCCCGCGCCGTCAAATGCTTTTCGGGTTTGAGGTTTTAATGTCCGATATAGAGTAAGGCGTCAGTCGTGCTCATGTGTGAGTGTATTTAGGAAAACCACTGTTTAAAATGCACTGTTTATATGGCACTTAGAACTTTTAAAAAAATTTAATATGAAACAAGTGCTATTTTTGAATCATATTTCTTTATCAAAATTAAATTCTTTGGAATTTGAGCTGCAACCAACTCTTCTTAGAAAACCTGCTTTTAATAACATATAATATTAGCTTCCTTTTTTATTATGAACTAGCGAGGTACCCGGCATTTCCCGGGTTGTTGGACGTGTGTGGGGGTATGTAAGAGTAGGGGTAAAGTAAAGAATATATAATGTAATAACCCTGTTTAAATATTATTAAAAAAACATGTAAAACGACTTTAAAATTCGGAAAACCCAAAACAAAAAAAAAACACTGAACAAACGTAAAACTTATTTAAAAAAAGAAATCCGAAAAAAAAAACATGAAACAAAAAAGGGGGAAAAACGAAAAACAAAAAAAAAACACAGCGAAAAGCGAAAAAATGGCAAAAATATCCCTTCGATTCGGTTAATTGCATGGTGCTTTTCACCCAGTAGTAAGCATAGAAAGAAAAGGAACGTAAAAATTCTATTCCAGTTTTTGTAAGCAACTACAAAACGAAATAAAGCGAAAAAATGGCATGAATAACCTTTCGATTCAGTTAAGTCCATGGTGAGGTTTCACCCTGTAGAATACATACTACAAAAGGAACGTTAAAATTCCATTCCAGTTTATTAAGCAACTACAAAACGAAATAAAACGGAAATGATGTTTTATGTGTATTAAAAAAAAGAAATGGAAAGAATCATTTTTAGTGTAAAAATACTGGGGAAAATTGGTAATCAAGCAACGTAAACGTAAGCGGTGGATAAGAATTAGTGTTTGCGGGAATATCGCTATCGGTTAATTCCGTGGTGCGTTCCACCCAATAGGAAGCATAAAACGGAAAGGCACGGTAAAATTCCATTCCAGGTTTTAAAAGCAACGACAAAGTACAGAAAACTGAAACCGGCGTTCCTTCGTAAGTGTCCCTTGTGAACGATCAGCAAACAGTGTAAGTGATGGTGGGGGAAGGAGAAATTAATTACAGAGAAACGATTTTACCACTTCCATTGATTTCAACCTATTTTGGCAGTAAACTCCCAACAGAAAAAATATAGGACTCTACGAGTATCGAGAAGTGGAGAGGAAATATGCCTAGAACACACATCATATATTTTTGCATGAAATATCTTGATTTTTAATCCTATTAAGGTCAAAATCATAGAGGGAAAAATGAGTTCATTTATATATATATATATATATATATATATATATATATATATATATATATATATATAGAAATAAATGTCATGTAAATACTAGCCGTCTCTATACGACGAGTGAAGGAAATCGGTGTTGTCATTGTGTTTCCCGTTCTTTTCCTTCTTCGCAGTATGGGTTCGAGCCGGCCTACTACCACTGTTTATTTATTTATGTATTTATTTATTTGGCTCAACACACACCTCCTAACACCCGGGCAACGCCGGGCACTCATGCTTGTAACATAACATATTAGCTTTTTGAATAGTGTACTTCCTAAATACTATGAATAAATATGGTTATGTAAATACTAGCAGTCTCCATACGACGAGTTCAGGGAATCAGTGTTGTCATTGTGTTACAAATTAAATATAATTCGCCAGCAGTGATCAAGTTTTGTATTGTGAATTTTTACTAAGTCACGTGATAACCGAGATCTCTTGGACACATTGTTCACAGTACTGAATAAAATTTTAAAACAAAAGTCAAATTCCAGAAAGAATGACGTCATGTTTCTTTTTCAAAAAGTGTCCCCCCCCCACCCCCGTTTTTTTCGTTCCATGTCAGTGTTAAGGCTTGACACGCCCTCAGATGAATTTCGAGGCTGAGGTTTTACAGTTCGATATAGTGTGAAGCGCATGTGTGATAGAAAACTTAAGTTTACATATGCGTCTCACCTTCTGTGTCTGTCTGTCTATCTGTCTTACTGTCTGTTTCCCCTTCTCTTTCTCTCTATCTTCCTCTCTCTCTCGCTCTCTCTTTCTCTCTATGGGAGCCATGTCAACGAGATCTGCCCAATAATGTAAAATAATCTAACGCTGATTTACTTTCGATGTTTGAGCGCCTGCGTTATGAACTACTTAAGTAAGAAAGTTAAGCTAACTAATTAATAATTTAAGCTAAATAATTAATAATTTAAGCCAACTAATTAATAAAAAAAGCTGAATAAAAGAACCTAACTAATTAATAATGATTCATTAGCCTTGTTCTTTAAGATCCATTGCATTGTAATCAAACATTAAGAAAAACTGAGCCAATGCATATTTTGTATTTACAGCATGAAAAAAAAGCTTGACCAGTCCAACTATATTAATGAAAAATCACGACCAGAAGTAAAAGGGACAATTAAGCGAATAATGCAGTTTACAGTAAACAGGGAAGCGACTATGGAATGAAGAGGGAAACAGTAGCAGTAAAATACCAGCACGTATAAATACCTGCATGTATTTATGAAGAATCTTGTGTCTCTGCAGAAATCCTTGAGGCAAAATCAGCAAATTCCCCGTCGTTTCTTGACTGATTGCGTATAAACACCTGCACTCATGTGCAAAGACGTTTCTAGGGCTAACTCATTTCTCAATGTTGAAACCATTACAATTACAAAAAAAAATATTTATCATACAAAATTTCCAGTCTGTAGATAAAAAGAAAATCCGTTAAGGTTATATTGAGATGTATCCTCTCGCACACATTCTCACTTTTTAGAGTATTATATGATACGTGTATACATATATATATATATATTGTTATTTAAAGGCTTTGAGGGGTGTTGAAGCATGAAACGATGTTCCTTTTTGTATTTACTATTTTTATTGTTATTTATTTATATTTCTAGATGACCCCCGCCCTTGGTCACAAAAACGTATCCAAATGAAAATGAAAAAGAGAGCCGTTGAAAAAAAAAAACTCGTAATTTGTAGTATGGGCAGCGTTCATTCCTCACAGTCATGTTCGAAAAAGTTCGGAAGGATTATTTTAGCCGTTTCTGGAAGAGGATGTTATTTTTTATTACTTTTTTAATTTAAATTTTTTAAAAAGTGTTGCAACGTAATAGCGTTTAATTCAATTGGCAAAATGAGACGCAATTGATTCCAATACGTATAATGAAATTGAAACAAAATTGTTAAACGGTAAAAAATAATGTAATTAATAGTCATCATAATGATAGTACAGTACAGTATCAGTAACAAAGCTGATGATTTTAAATAATAATAATAATAATAATAATAATAATGAAACTCCGCACGAGGGCAGAGTTAGAGACATGTCGCTTTTTAATGGGGAGTGGTTTGTATATATTTATATCTAAAATATATAATATAAAAACCATTTTTAAAATTCTAAAAGACGTTTATAAATATATTAAAGTATTAATATTTATTGAAATATTATAGTATAAATTTCTACATGTCGATACAATGGCGGAATAGCGAGTGATATCATTGTTATCGATTTTTTTTTATAAAACATGTATGTTTATATATGTTACGATACCGACGCAGTCGATTAGATGTAAAATAAAGATGATTTGTAAAAAGTACCGCGTCTGTTATATTATAGAAATCAAACAGCAAAAAAAACATCATTCTTTTTGAGTTTCTGTGGATATGGAAACGTCATTAAAATGTATTTTGGTGGTTTGGTCACTTTTAAGACTGTCCTTAATAAAAAAAAGGCTTTTTTATTTTGCATTGGATATCAATACATTAATTTCTTGAACAAAAGAAAGCGCGTTTTCCAAATAAGAATAGAAATGCAGTTGATACGTGGAATACCCGTCCTAGGGTAGGTAAAATCTTATTCTGCTCAAAAAAGCAAATGATACAAAGACATTAAAAATCACTCTATCTGAAGAATAACAAATATGTTAAAAATCTACTTCAATTTTCTCATTGTTTATATGGCCCCGGGCAATTTGACATCTCACACATCTGTTAAGAAAACTTGAAGGCTCATTGAATATCTTACACGTTTTGAGAACTAACTGCCTACAACCAATGCCGTCATGTGTCGTGACAACAAGTGATGAGTTTTTTTTTCACTCTCCAAATTAATCCGGACCAAATATCCAATACAACATCATATTTGAAACGCAAATAAAATGGCCACTATATAATTATCCTACACTGCCGTATTTGAAATTTATTGCGCCTTTTCGAAGTTAGATTGTCTTTTGAAACAACGCTTAGCTATATACTTTTTGGAGTCCAGTACGACTAGGAGACAAAAAGAAAAAATATTTTATAACTTAGTCATGCGATCAAGAGATGATAATAGATTACTACTTCTTGACTGTTTTATGAATTATATGTTTAGTAGATAAAAGATAATATTTGGTGTCTATGTATTATATATAGAGATCAAGGGTACGGGCTAGGAGGGGACCCATTGGCTTTTGAGAAAACAAAATATGAAGACACGTGATGTAAAGAAGAGATAATAACGCAAAAATAATGATCGAAAAACCAAGTGATGCCTATAATTCTTGGTAAAGCACAACATATATTATAGGTCCGAAGAAAACAATCAGAAAGCATGGAAATCCACAAAACTGCAGTTCCTTGACATTCCCTATGCCTCGACCACACGATATTTCTAAAATTACAAACTTCCGGTTTATGTTTACAAATCAGAAAGTAAGCTCAAACGGGCAATAATCAAATCCATCTATTGTATGTAATAATTTTTTAAAAAGTTATTTGTATTGTACTTTTTATTGTCATTACAGCAAAAAACAGGCTACTGTTTGGGTAAAATATGTTAGGATACTATGCAGGAAGTTAGGCAGGGAGATATATGTTTACATTACATTTGGAATTCTACAGGTGCAGGACGTAGGAACTCAAGAAAGAATTCGAAAATCTAGCCGTTCGCGGTAAAAGAATATAGAAGAAGACTTTTCACCATCTATGGAGTTATAATATTATTAAGGGGTGGGATCTTTCAGCATGTCGGGGTTATTTACGTCATGAGGGCAAAGTGTGTTTATTTTAATTAAAATTAATGTATAACTACCTGATAAGTATAACCATATTCATATCTGCTTTGTAAATTCCGGTATCTTGCATTTCCTTCATCTATATATTAATACGATAGCTTGTGTGTTCCTTTGTGTCACGCTTACATTCGGTTAATTGTTATGTTCTTTTATTTGTTGTCATAAATAATTTTACCAAGAATTCTCCATATGTTTTGGCTTCGGTTACGACTTTAGCTGATGGCACTGAAATCGGCTATTTTTTATAAATAATTTTATCAAGACTTCTTCATAAGTTTCGATTTTGGTGTCGACTAGGTATTGAAGGAACTCAATATATATATATATATATATATATATATATATATATACATTTTTTCATAATTTTTTATTTCGGTTTCGATTCAAGCAAATGCACCCATAATATATAAAATCGATAGAACATTAACTCTATAATAATATATACCAAATTTGCAAGAATTAAAATATCATATTTAAGCGTACTTTACGACCGGGCTTTACCGAGCATTCGTGCTAGCTTAGATAAATTATTTTGCAGTTTTTACAAAAAGGCTACAATAATATCAGAGCGTCTCCATTTACACTGAACATCTACAGAATGCCAACATCAATATATTAAATATAAATAAGTCCCCATGTGGAATTGCCACAGGTTCCGCTAGTTAATATTAATATTATAAGAATATTTAATATTTGTCCAAAATAATATTTTTTTAACTTTATATTTCTAGTTATTTATTTTAAATATTTCAAACCAAACAATGCGTCATGGTTTATGTTAAATTTATTTTAGAGTAGCCTCCCTTTACTGATCCAAGTAAAGATCAGTTTTCTTTTTAAAACTAGCATAGGATAGAAACCCTAGTTGCAGGGTAGTAGCATTATATAACGTAGTATAGTTAATAATAATAATAAAGAAATTCTGTTTTAACATAATATAGTGCCAGTCACTAAGAGACTGTCCGTTTTCTTTTTCGTATATTATGTATATTCTTAGCTATGAGGAGCTCATCCCATACAGTGGTATGCTTTTCTCGTACTAAAACAAAAAAAAAATACAGAAAAATATATACTAAAATATCAGTACGGACCGAAATAATTGTACGCTTATATGGAAAACTAACGAGATACCCAACGTTTCTTAAGATGGAATAAAAATTAACAAATGTCCCTCCCCCCCCATATTTTATTTTTATAAAAATCGGTGAAATCAGTCATTTCTCAATTATATCAATTGATTGCCTTCTCTAGTCGGGGATCCATCGGGTGTACCGGACGGAAGCTTCACATATTCCTCTGGATTATTTTGATTCGCAATACATTGTAGTATACATTGCACTGTAAATACCCGATCGTTGTTTTCATAATATATATATATATATATATATATATATATATATATATATATATATATATATATATGTATATATATATATATATATATATATATATATTAGCTTGAATAAAAGTGTTAAATGCACACGACAAGTATTTGGGTTCAATTGTGATTTAAAGGGAAGCATTCATTTCTAAGCTTTTATTTATTTGCTTCCCCACTGAGAAAATTAGGCAGGAGGCCGTTTTTTAATGTGGAGATAGGGGGAAGGGGGTGGGAAAGAGGGGATCCAGCTCCCGAGAGGAGGGAAGTGGGAGCTGGATTAGAAACTGTTGGTATGAAGGGTTGCCCCTTCAGTGACCAAGGTCAGATATGTGGGGTTACCCCCACATATGGTCTTTGAGAGTCATGCCCGGACCCCCGAGGGGGCCAGAGGCAAAGATGCTGCTATTGATTTTATAAATTTTATAAATGAGGTTGATGTAATGTTTGAAATGAAATGATATTCAAAAGTAAAGTATCGTGGTTCAGTTGTGTTTAAAACTGTTGAATTCATTTCAAACGCAGTCATATTTTATCAAATAATCACCGTTTATTCTACACATGAGTCTTTTCTACTTGTGCGCTGATGAATATTCTCGAATGCAATTATCTAAAGTGATAAATTTGATAAATAGCAGACCGTTCATTCTTTAACCAAAGTTTTCAATTATCCAGTTTTTCAATTTAGCCGAGACATACGAATCATAAAACACATTGTGTAATGAAAAAAACAATATCGGCCGGTATTTTCGAAGTTCATGAAAACCGGATAGACACAGTGCCTTTATATATATATATATATATATATATATATATATATATATATATATATATTTATATATATATATATACTACACAGTGATCACCACTTGTCAAGGCCCGGAAGCCACTCAGGGATAAGGATTATTGCAAGTACATTACGTTAGTGTGGAGATTTGATGAAGTGTTTACTTAAGGGGGCGGTTCATTAGGAATTTGTTAATGTTGATTTGAAGACATCCAAGTTGTAGTCAGGTGGGAAGCAGGCAGACGGAACAGAGTTCCACAGGCGTGCAGTTCTAAGAAAGAAGCTTTGTTCATGGAATCCACGTTTTGATTTAGGCACAGATAAAGAGTGGGGGAAATTTTTCACAGTGGATTCAGCTAGACGGGTGTTTTTCGTGAAAGATTGGGGAGGGGGAACCAGAGATTGGAGTTCAGACGAGCACATGTCATGGAAATAACGATAAAACAAGGATAGGCTCTCAACGTCTGTTCTGTGGGAGAGAGGTTGCAGGGTAGAGAAAAGGGCATCCCCCAATAAGCCACAAAGTCTATTTTGTACTCTGTCAAGGCACGATAGGCTGTTTTTAGCAGCTCCTGCCCAGATATGGCAGCATTAATCCATCCTTGGACGTACTTGGCTATATATATATATATATATATATATATATATATATATATATATATATATATATATATATATATATATATATATATTGTGTGTGTGTGTGTGTGTGTGTGTGTGTGTGTGGAGAGAGATAAACTAAATTTAATTGCATGGACTGTTCCCAATAAAACTGACACCCCCCCACACACACACATATATATATATATATATATATATATATATATATTGATGAAAACAAAGGGATGTGGTGTCGACCTGATATACACAAGTGTATGCTTCAAACTAATATAAATAACAGTATTTATATATAGAAAATGTAATCCCAACATATCCAATATTTTTTCATTTTTTTTTATTTTGCAATGTACTTCGGCACAAGATCAAAGTGTAGTATCTGTTCTTCAGATGCTGCACTTCTATTTCTTGTTCTCTTTCGGTGCAGGAGAAATTCTTCACTACTGAGACAATGTTTATTTTTGTACCTTTTCTCCACGTTAAAAAAACGACCCTGGTGTCTAACTCTGTCCAGTGGGGAGGCATAGTAAATAGGTACAATAAATTGCAGGTACACTTAATGCCTTAACTTGCAAATTCTAGCATCGCTACAAATCTGCTTATTCTTTTATGTCCTCTTATGAGAAGAATAATAAGAATAACATTCTTTGAATCTTCTCGGAATAAGTACCTTGTAAATTTTTTTGGAGTATTCAGTCAAACAACACATTTGGTTTATAAAATTCAACTTAGAGTTTATATATATATATATATATATATATATATATATATATGTATATATATATATATATATATATATATATATATATATATATATAGTCATCAACATACAATAGTGTGTCGCTGTATCACAGCTCATCTTTGCGCCGAGGCAAGCATCTATTTCAAGCCGGGATTGCAGTCGACCGCGTAGACGCCAGTCGTAATTTTTACTGTTCAGCTGTCTCTATGACAGGCATGTAAATTAACTTACCTTAACGCTCAACTCTATTTTTTACACAAAGAGCATCGCTTTATACGCTAACTTTCTACCTATCAATGACTACTCTTTCAGATGATCAAAGATAAAGGATTTAATATTTGAGAGAGCATTTCCAGATATTCCATAGCTGCCAAGGTTGTGCGTAGCTTTATTGATGGCCTTTGACATATCCTGTGCTGTAACTCTAGAAATAAATTACTCTTTATAGATTTACTGATCCTGTGCAATATTATTGTCAGCACTTCATTGTAGATTTATTTTACTTCCTCTTGATTGATCACAGATTCAAAAAAACTTACCCATGTCACATGGGAGATTGATTGTTCTGTACTAAACAAGCTTCTTTAGGATTTGAGTCTGGTAAGGACCAGTTGCTTTACTGGTATAACATTTTTTGATAAGTTGAGCAACATCCCAGACAGATATAAAAATCTAGATTAAGTTGATTCGGATCGCAATGGAAGAGATTTAGTGTAAAGTTCTTTGCAAAATAGTTGCCTTTATCAGATACTGAGAATATCTAATATACTAGCCATAACCATCAACACGAAATAAGGAGTATTATAGTCATCACCATTATCGAAGTTAATAATGTATTCTTATGAACAAATCTACAGAAGTTCCTGCTGGTTTATTAAATGGAAAGTAGTAAATGGAGTCAGTTATGTAAATAATTGTTTATACAGCCATGCGACAGGTTTCGATATACTGCTGTAAGAATTTGCCGAGCTGCAATCATTAATAACTTTAATGTCGTCATGGAAAAAAACTATGTCCATATTGATAAAAAAAGAAAGAAAGAAAATGTACTATATTCTCTTAATTTACTGAATGTCATGTGATCGGATTCAAAATAATACTTTTAAAAGACTGTATATATATATATATATATATAATATATATAATATATATATATACATAATATATATATATATATATATATATATATATATATATATATATATATATATATATATATATATATAAGCATTCCAGCGTTGCCCAGATGTATGGAGGTGTATGTTGAGCAAAAAAAAAAAAAGCGTTACTAGGAAGGCAGGCTCGAACCCGTACCGCGAAGGCGGAAAAGAACGGAAAAAACGTGACGTCTTTGCTCTTACGGCCTCCGCCAAATCAGAAGTGGTATAGGTTTAAATTAAGGCTAGACAATCGACAACAGGGGATGACTTTCGAAAATATCGGCGAAAAAAGCGACCGTTCGATGTAGAAAAGTGCCCAGTTGAGGGTGAAGATATCAATGTTTTTAGCCGATTTTTCGGCATTTGCTGTCTGAAGGATAACGCTTCAAAATAGTACTGATCTTGTGAAAATCCGTCGCCTCTGTCGAAAGTTTAAGACAAACGTACATACATGGATTTATATATCTGTAGCTCAAATTTCAAACCCAAACCGATTAAAATGCTTGCCCTATCTCTGATTACCCTTTATGTAATTTTCAAATGTTTAGACCAAAAATTGCCTGAGTAATTTGATAGAGACCGTAGAGATCTATTTTTAAACTTTGACCCCTATTATGACCCCTTAAAATTTATAGTTTGAGGCTCAAATTGAGTTATTAAGTTAGATCCATGCGCAAGGAAATTATATCCAAAATTTCTAGTGTTTATACACTAAATTAGTGGAGGAGTTTGGTAGAATCCTCAAAGGTAAAATCGTTGAACTGTAACCCTTTAATAGAACAAAGTTCTGGGCGAAAACGGATTAGAAAGATTTTCCCAATCTCAGTACTCTGTATAATAAATTTCGAATCTGTAGACTGAGAATTGACAGAGTTATTGCGAAGGTAAATGTACACAGACAGACACACAGACATACAGTTTCACTTTTACCGATATATAGATCTAGATAGATAAGCTAAATACACATTATATACGAATACATAAATGAGAGATTAATGTAACACACACATACACACACACATACACACACACACATATATATAAATATATATATATATATATATATATATATATATGGTAATCTTGAATTAATGTGAACAACCCATTTCTATAGAATCCCATCCGTGTTGTGGGCGAACATGCATTTTACTGGCTAACCCACGGAAAACACAGAAATCAATAACAGAATGTCTTTGTTTTAATATCAATTTTCTTGTTTTCTTAAGAAATGAGATTCATTCTAGTCAATAAAAAAATGTCCGATTCATGAAGTGTCTATTAACACCATGACATTAAAAATAAAGTAATAGAAACACTATTATTTGGAGATTGGAGAAAACATTTAACGCTATTATTGTGTGTCGGCAATTTTTCATAAAGATTGAAGCATCCAACACTACTACTCTTCATTATTCAATCATTTTTGTTCTTTTCAATAACACAGTTGTTGTTGTTTTTTTTTTTGAAGGTCTAATGTAAGGTTAAAGAAAAATCAACACGGGGAGCTTTTGGATAAAAATATCGACAAACGATAATGATGCGTTAATTTATTTATTGCGGACTATTATTATCTTCTTTTTTTATAGTTGCTTCACGATGTTTCGGAAACTGTTTCTCTGGTTTTCGTCAGATGGTAACCGCAACGAGATAGAAACTCCGGATCTCCTATTGGCATCCTCAGAAATTATGGCCTTCCGTAGTTATTGTTGTCGACCACCTGACGAAGGCCAGAGAAATAGTTTGCAGAAACGTCGTGAAACAACTAAAAATATGAGGAGAATTTTCAGCAATAAATAAATTAATAAATAATACTCATCTCAATAATGAATTCCAATTAAACTATATATATATATATATATATATATATATATATATATATATATATATATATATATATATATACATGTCTCGGCAGTACAGTGAAACGCATATCTTATTTTTCTTTTATTAATATTATTGGATTTTTTTTCTTTTTTCCGTTGTACACATTTTTGTGAATTATTCCATGGATGTCTGTCTTTGGATTATTTTGGCTCATCTTCCAATTATGGGATTTCCTTGGATTTTAATTGTGCAAATGTAAATTCAATTAACTTTCTTGAAGTTATATATTTGGATTTTACCGTCACTGGATTATTTATCTTCCAGCAGACTATCCATTCACGTGTAATCACCTTTATCTTCACCATATTCCCTGTGCTTCACTTTTTTGTTATCAAGTAAGATCTTTGACTTAATTGTTGTTTCATCAAATACTTTTGCATGCAAAATCCGATCCCGCATTTTGCTAATTCCTAATCTCTGATGCGAATGAAAGTATTTTTCGAAACTCCGCTGATTAAGGACTATCCACTTATCTAGTGTTTCCTTATCAGATTAAATATGTGTTTAACTCATTTCAAAGTGTTTTAATATGTTTTATTAACTGTTTGCTCGTATTATAACCTCTATATCCTATTTGTTTTTATCGAGCTTTTATATCTGGCTGAGATCACTTTATAAATATTAAATCTTTAATATTTATAATATACTTTAATTTTTCCATCTTGGATCATTTTGTTGAATTTGATTGTAATTTGTATGTTATATATATATATATATATATATATATATATATATATATATATATATATATATCTTTTAGTTTTTCGCCTTTTGAAATCAGGAACTATGGTTAAAATACTCATATGTGATGTTTGCTATAGTTTTTCACCTTATTATTTATTAAAAAACTATATGTAATAATTATTGTCCGTAACTTGATGTCTACCACAATAAAAAACACGGTTTTCCGAAACGATCGTACAGATAATTTATTTGAGATTTGCTAATCCTATGCGATATAACTGTAAGGACATCTGCTGTAGATCTAGCAGAACGGAAACCATATTGAGTGTCACTAAGAAGGTTATTTTTGTTGAGATGTTTGATTACTTCTGTATTTAACACAGATTCTAGCAACTTACTCATGACGCACAGGAGACTTATTGGCCTGTACTGAGAGGGGGATGAGCAGTCACCTGAATTCTTAAATACAGGGCATACTGATGAGATTTTCCAGGGAGATGGGAAACTATTCTCCTTAAGAGAACGTTTAAACAGTTTTGTAAGTATGGGCGCTAATTCAGGTTGAAGTTTTTTTAGTACTATAATTGGAATACCATCAGGGCCAGTTGCTTTACTCGAATCAAGGTTTTTGATTAGCTTCGCAACATCACGTACAGATATACGTATATCACATAGCGTGTTTTCTGATACAGGAGGAAATATTGGGGGTTGGCGGTCTTGGTCGCAAAGGGTAGAATTAGCTGCAAAGTTCTTGACAAAGAGTTTGGCTTTGTCTGATGCTGACGAGATTACCTCAGGTCCATTGATAATAGTTGGGATGAAGCACACGCTTCTGTTCAGGATTCTGTTTGCTATTTGCCAAAACTGGTGGGAACCAAGCCGCTGCTCAGCTACTTTGGACTTAACAGATTGAGCATACAACACTATTGCGTTCCTTATTACTTTCTTACAATGGTTGCTGGCAGTCCTGAAAACGGCTTTAGTTTCCATACATCTATTACGTTTGAAGCAGTGGAAAAAGTGATTCCTGTGCGCAATGACAGCAGCACATTCTGGAGAGAACCATGGCTGGCTGTTAGGTTTTTGCTGAAACTTTTTAGAGGGTATGAAATGGTCAATACCTACAATTAACCATTCAGTTAGGTCTAATACTATAGAGGGCACATCCTTTTTAAACATGGAATGCAGAGGTAGATCAGATATAAATGTACGGAAGCTATCCCAGTCAGCCTTAGTGTATCGATAAACTGTACGATGAAGAGGTACGTCTGGGGACTTATTACATTTCATTTTTATCTTAATTGATACAACAGAGTGGTCGGAAGATCCAAGAGGCGACAGAACAGAAACTGAACATAGTTCAGGGCAAGTTGTGAGAAAAAGGTCTAGTAGGCTCGCATACTGGCCGTCATTATCGGGGACACGGGTAGGTTCCTGAACAATCTGAGTGAGGTCATAGGCAATGGAGAAATCATGACAGAACCTCCCCTCATCATCGGTCTTGTTTGAGTGGGTCAACCATTCGACGTTGTGAACATTGAAGTCTCCACATACGTGAATGTTAGCTGAAGGATAAGTAGAAAGGACTTGGTCAATTTTCTCAGATATGCTTTGAAAGATAGTAACTCCGCTGTTGTGGGGGCGATAGAGAGTAAATATATATGCAGTAGTGTGAGCTAAAGCAACCCGGAAGCACATATAGGGTAAGTTAGGATCTTCCCTGGAGATGTCCCTCCCACATGGAAAGCTATCTTTAATATAGGCACATATTCCATGCCCATGGCGATCTTGGGGGTCAGATTTAGAAGTTAAGTTAGAGTATCCTGAAATTGCAAACTCATCTAGGGAAATAGCCTGTCCAATGCCAGTTTCACTTAAAAATAAAAGGTCTGGTTTAGTCTCCTGTAATTGGGTTTCAACCTCTAGAAGGTTAGAACGAAGACCCCTGATGTTGGAGAAGGAGACATGGTAGTAGGGGTCTACGTTGGAAGTTGGAGAACCGGGTTTAATCGTGTATTTTTTCTTGAAACATGTCATGATGAAATTTTGGAATTTATGGACAAGGTCGACAGATTTACTTAGAGCAGGACAGAGCGGGGAAATTAAGAGAGAAAAAGAAACGAAGAATTTTTTTTTTATTTGTAGCTAATGATAAGGTAAAGCCGTAACAATTACCCACTAGTATGGCATCGAGAGGCCCCACCAGAAGCTACTGCATGGTCCAGAATCCATTCACCAAATGGCAATACAGCAGCCCCAGTACTTTGCACCTGCTGATAGGACAGCCTCCTTAGTGGTTAATCCAAGGTTCGGGTCCCTGACTATCAGGCGGATAACGTCAGCCCAGACAAAACGTTTACCTCCAGCACCCTTACTAGTGACATGGCTACAAGGATAGACATAGAAACAGAAAATTTCCGCCATCTCAGCCAACTGTTCGCAAAAATACTGCCAACCTAGAAAACAGCTTTTTCTTCTCCCTTTGTCCGAAAAATCACTCATTTAAAAAATGAGGACTGAGGGACAAATAAGAAGAAGCGAGAGTAACAGGAGCTGCCGATAACGCATCCACAATGCGTTTTCTACTCTCCATTAAAAAAAACAAAACTATTAAGTATTGTACTTAATAAAAGTCCAACTGACGTGTTTAAGGGAAAGTATGGTGATAGGTTCCCCTCACACGAACTAAAAATGAGTATAATTCGTAATTTTTGCTATCACCTCGGTAGATAAATAAACATATGTACGAGGAAAAAAAAAAGCTAACATTTAATAAAACAGAAATACACAAATTAAATACTGAAATAAAATGGAGTTGTTAATATTTTAAATCTAAAATAAAAAGCATGATTGAAATCACTTATCTCAACAAAAACAATTCCGTCTCCAAATTGCAAACTGTATTGAAAGAAATTCAGTTAGTAGCGTTCAAAACATTTTTTTTGAAATTAGCCGTTAAAAGAAAATCGTGATTTTATTCTGAACTTAAGCTAGTAACGTTTTAAGAAGTTTACGATATAAAAGAAAAGCCTGATGGGGGGGTCTTCCGAAAGTAAGTTGGTACCGTTATAAGTAATTTCGAGATAAGATGGAAGCCGGTATTGGACTAGAAAAAAGCTAGCATTTAATAAAACAGAAATACACAAATTAAATACTGAAATAAAATGGAGTTGTTAATATTTTAAATCTAAAATAAAAAGCATGATTGAAATCACTTATCTCAACAAAAACAATTCCGTCTCCAAATTGCAAACTGTATTGAAAGAAATTCAGTTAGTAGCGTTCAAAACATTTTTTTTTAAATTAGCCGTTAAAAGAAAATCGTGATTTTATTCTGAACTTAAGCTAGTAACGTTTTAAGAAGCTTACGATATAAAAGAAAAGGCTGATGGGGGGGGGGGGTTCTTCCGAAAGTAAGTTGGTGCCGTTATAAGTAATTTCGAGATAAGATGGAAGCCGGTATTGGACTAGAAAAAAGCTAGCATTTAATAAAACAGAAATACACAAATTAAATACTGAAATAAAATAGAGTTGTTAATATTTTAAATCTAAAATAAAAAGCATGATTGAAATCACTTATCTCAACAAAAACAATTCCGTCTCCAAATTGCAAACTGTATTGAAAGAAATTCAGTTCGTAGCGTTCAAAACATTTTTTTTTAAATTAGCCGTTAAAAGAAAATCGTGATTTTATTCTGAACTTAAGCTAGTAACGTTTTAAGAAGCTTACGATATAAAAGAAAAGGCTGATGGGGGGGTCTTCCGAAAGTAAGTTGGTGCCGTTATAAGTAATTTCGAGATAAGATGGAAGCCGGTATTGGACTAGAAAAAAGCTAGCATTTAATAAAACAGAAATACACAAATTAAATACTGAAATAAAATGGAGTTGTTAATATTTTAAATCTAAAATAAAAAGCATGATTGAAATCACTTATCTCAACAAAAACAATTCCGTCTCCAAATTGCAAACTGTATTGAAAGAAATTCAGTTAGTAGCGTTCAAAACATTTTTTTTTGAAATTAGCCGTTAAAAGAAAATCGTGATTTTATTCTGAACTTAAGCTAGTAACGTTTTAAGAAGCTTACGATATAAAAACTTCCGGTTCGATTCATTTCACAGCCACGAATTGACGAAATATTTCATTTTCTGTTAACTCGATAAGTAAAAAAAACAAAAAAAAACATAATTCATTTGTTTATCTTCCAAATTATTTAATTTACACATTTTTTCTTTATTATATAAGGCCAAATAAAAAGTTTGTCGCTTGCTTTTTGAGTTTTTTTTTTTTTTTTGTTTTTCGATATAAGATTGGTTGGTAAAGTACAGTTTATTTTTATCCGCGCTATTTTTAAATCGTATTTCCAGGTTTAATTACAGTTTTATTATGTTTTTTATTCAATTTTAAGGTTAAAATACACCCTCCCCTCCCCATGTTAAGAATGGATTTTTAAATAGTAACGTTATTATTACAACACGGATCACTCTCTGCATGTGTACTGCACTTTCACCTGACAATTTAATAAACAAAACATGGTACTTATGCAGAGAAAGTACCATAATAATATAATAATAGAATAATAACGTTATTTAGAAAGCCATTCTTAACATGGGGAGGACGTTTTGTTACTATTCTATACTTTCACCTAACAATTTAATAAACAAAAGATGGGACATATGCAGAGAAGATACCGTGCTGAAATAACGCTATTAAGAAAGCCATTCTTAACATGGGAAAGGGAGAGTGTTCTGTAACTATTTTATATTTTCACCTAAGAATTTAATGAACAAAAGATAGTACTTATGCAGAGAAGGTACTGTGCTGAAATAATACCGTTATTTAGAAACTATTCTTAACATGGGGAGGGAGTTTTGCATCTATTCTAAAATATGAATGCTTTTTCTTTATTAAAGAAATTGGGTATTCGTGCACTTATTGATCCGTGCTGAAATAATAAAGTTATTATTTAAAAAGCCATTCTTCACCTGGGGAGAAGAGGGTGTTTTGTAACTATTCTGGACTTTCACCTAACATTTTAATAAACAAAAATTAAACTTAAGCAGACAAGGAACAGTATAGAAGCATTAACATTATTTAGAATACAATTGAATAAAAATAAAAACAAAAAAAAACTTTAATTAAACTTGGAAATACGATTTTTAAGATAGTACAGATCGGTAAGTGCATTAGCACCATAAATTTGTCTAATTCTTAATTTCTTATGTTATTGGAAAAAAAAATGTAAATATGAGGAATTACTCCACCTTCGAAAATTCCTTTAAAATTACCACTCCTATAGGTTTTCCGGGTCGCTGAAAACGAAAATAACCTTTATAATTAAAGCAAACGAGTAGTTTCCAAGATATGAAGAAATGTTAGTTTAAAAAAGTGAAGGATCACTTTTCCATAATAATTTAACGTAAAATGATCACCAACTTTGTGGCCACGATTTTGTGGGTGGGGGTTTTCTTTCTACGCTTGGAAAATCCTTTAAAATTACCTGCTTAAATTGGTTGGAGGGGCGGGGGGCGGCCGCCAAAACACCCCCTCACACACAGAAAAATGCCCCTCTCTCTCTCAGGTGGCCAGAAAGTGGGTGCCATTCTAAGTTAAATTTGAATTGAAAAGTTATCACCCACTTTTCGAAAATTAATTTCTTCATATCATGAAAACTTTCTTTTTGCGACGGAAACGGTTTACAGATTCGTTTTTAGTACACTGAAATCTACAATAAAATATTTCGTTATATACGAACATGAGACGGGCCTTAAAGTAAAATAATACCGGATTTTTCGCTAGATTTGCCATTTAGTTGTATAATATCCTCAAACCAGGTAATCACTAAAAGGGACTCTTAAAAGTCTTTACCCGTATCGATCAAAATTTAAAACCACTGATTATATGTCAGCCTAAATCACAGAAACATATATTGAGTGAGTTCCTAACAGTAGTGTGTATAGTCTTTTTAGTTTAAACTCATTTTCCCAAAATTTCCCCAAACTTAACGTGTTTGAAACAGTCTGCCGCCATTTGTATTTTTCAAATATACCGATAAACACTGCATGTTTTTGAACTGATTAAACATTATAGATTACATAAAAACACTACAATCTTATCCAGTTAGGTAGAACATTTACTTTTCTTGCCTTTTGATAACATTTATTTGTTATATATTCATTTTTTGACAACTTCTTTGTATCTGTTAATACAAACCCTTTTCATTTAATGCAACGTTTAGTCAGCTCGAAAAACAGTGTTTATCGGTGTATTTGAAAGATACAAATGGTGGCGGGCACTGTTGATTATCTTAAGATTGAGAAAGTGAGTTAAAACTAAAAAAAACTATACAAAATACTGTCACAAACCCACTGATTATGTCAGCCTATGTCATGGTAACATATTCGGTGGGTTTTTGACACTGTATTTTATAGTTTTTAGTTTTCAACTTCATTTCCCAAACTTAACGTATTCAACAGTCTGCAACCATTTCTGTTTTTTCAGCCGACTAAACATTTTACCTTACATAAAAACACTAAACAATTATCCAATTAGGTAGAAAGGTAACTTACCTTACCTTTGCTTTCATTTATTTATTGTTGGACAAGTTTTTCGAATCTGTGTATAGTACCCCCCCATCACTCAAATATTAATTACTAACTCACATTTTTGTATACAGAAAAAAAAAAGAAAAAAAAACATTTAGCGTTTCAACGTTAGCGTTATCCACTGATTATTGGTCGAGCCCAAGCAATGATTGACGGTAATCCTGAGGATCAGGATCCAATTCTGCAAGAGTACCATTTTTTTCATTTTTTTTTTTTTAGAGTGGATTGCTATACTAAGAATATAAGAAACTTTTTATTAGAATTTTCCATTACACCAAATTTAGCCACAGCAACGCGTGGCAGGGTACAGCTAGTATATATATATATATTATATATATATATGTTATATATATATATATATATATATATATATATATATATATAGTACTAAACAATTATAAAAGTGGTAAGGTTGTACATATATTACAAGTTCTTGACTCTTACTATTGACCAGGCTGAATGGTGTTTAACTTCCGTGCGTAACGGAAACCAGTGTTCCAACGAGATTATATCGTTTATATAAGAAGTTAATGGGTTGTATATATATATATATATATATAAGAACTTCATGTAGTTTATGTATATATATATATAAACTACATTATATATTATATATGTGTGTTTTTGTATGTTTGTATTTATATGCATATGTGTATGTATATGTATATGTCCGTTTATATATATATATACATATATATATATACGAACTGCATTAACCACTTATATATATATATATAGATATGTATATAAACATACACACACACGTACACACACGCATATATATATATATACATGCGCTTGCGTATGATTCTTTATGGACAGATTTATGAAAAGTGAATTCATAGAAAAGTACACCTGCTTTGTGGGCGAACATGCATTTTACTGGCTAACCTTCGTAAAACACGAAAATCAATAATACACAGGTATTGTTTTAATATCGATTTTTGTGTTTGCTGTGAATAGGAAGGCGTAACTATACTTCAGTTGCATACTGCAACTGAAAAAGAGATCGAAATGGTATATTAATTGATGTCGTTTTGTTTTCCCCTTTATAAGCTTTACAGACCTTCAAAGAAATTAACACATTTCAAAGACTTTTTTTTATTTTATTTCTTATTTGAACTGTTTTACTTCTCTAAGTACTGGCCAATATGAACATTTCTAAATTCAATGTTTTAAACGTAATGCAAACCGTACCAATAATTAATCATTTCTTGAATCGTCTGTGATTTAATATTTGTTCACAGAGAAAAGGAAACAAAGAGAAACGAAGACGAAAGAGACAGAGAAATGAGTAGATATAATATTATGTGTCCACAATATATTTAATACAAAAAGATTTACCAGTTCCGAAAACAATTGAGCTCATAATACTAAGTTAACAAATCTCTATTACACACTGTCTTTTTTATGAGTTAATCTCTACTCCATATATATATATCTACTCCATATATATATATATATATATATATATATATATATATATATATATATGTGTTTTTAGTCATCGACATACAGTGTGGTTTCGTTGTATCACAAGTCATATATATATATATATATATATATTAAACCACTAACCTAGTTCTAAAACAGATATTTGTTCGATAAAATGCATGCCCATTGGCTGATAGGAGGGGGCGCGGTGGATACTAGAAAGCTAATTGGCTAACTAGAAATCCTCAACATATATAAAAACAAGAAGCAACCACAAAATTCGCGCATAAGCCTGACGAATCCTACAGTGGATGAAACGCAGAATATTCAGTGTAGCTTAATCGCCATATATATTTTATAAATTACTATATATATATATATATATATATATATATATATATATATATATATATATATATGTACACTACTAGATGGAGGCTGTTTAATAATGTGAGCATTGGTTATATTGCATCATCACGTTGATACACCGGTTCTTGCCAGATCACCGAAATTAAGCAACGTTGAGACTGGCCAGTACCAGATGGGTTACCATTTCGGAAGGCGAGGCGCTGTATGTACCTTGAGGTAAAATACCAGGTTGAGAAACTGCCGCGGTTTATCCTTCTCTCTCAGCGGTAGATGGGATTCTCTTTAGCCGGGGTAGGCACCCCATCTAGTCATAGCGTCACGATAAAAACAATACCCTTGATAGCCCTAGCGAAGCATCAAGTATTTAGCAACCGAAAAGATTTGAATTACACTACAAACTCGTGTAGTGAGTTCAATCCCGGCTACGGGCGCGCTAGATGGATTGATGGATGGACGCTCTGCGTTGTCCCAGTCGTACTATACGTTTAAACATGGTATTTTAATTCATGTAGACTGCGAATATATTAAAAAGCAATACTTGTTTGAATATTATATATTACAAGAAACAATTTGCCCGGTGGAATAATTCACTAAAAATCAAATAAAAAATAAATAAATAATAATGATATTCTCCTTCAGCAAATCCCGTCCGTGTTTATTTACAATACAACGCCAGCTGATATTTTTGTATAACGATGAATTCTCCGAAAGGTCACTTCTGATTAATGTTTTGTTTAAAAATATGCAAACGAAAAAATGATTTGCGGCAGTTGTAAATACTTCCTCTAATGTAAATTGAACTAATAAATAAGAAAAGATTAAAATAATATAATGAGGACAATCCGGGCTTGAACAGTGGGATCATTCCATCTCTACGCGAATGCTTTACCACTCAGCTATACCTGTAGATGTCTATAGTTTGGTTTTTAAGAAAAATTATATGCTGAGATTTTATTGTCTCTTACAACCTCATGGTTGTTGGATGGTGGGGTAATTATTAAAAAATCGAAAATGTCAAAACAGACACATTTAAATAACATTGTTGACATAAATTATCTCTAAATAATAACGAAGAAAAGTGCTTACATGGAATTAGGAACTTTTTAATATAAGTTTTAATGTACATTTATTAGTATACGACTAGTACATACGTATATACATTTAACTCATAAAAGAACAAGAGAACATCTTTTGCCAATCATGTCTTATCTAAGTGAAAGCGCCTATATAGTACTATAAAACATTTTGTCATAGCGATTTTGCAAAAGGAACTTAATTATATTGTATTTTATCTCATCGCCAAAAAAATAAGAATTTTCTAAAATAGAATACGAAAATGACGTAAATTAATTGTTAATTACAGATTAAAATGGTTAGTAATCATTTGCACTTGAAGATTTAATGATTTCCCGAACAAATCGATCAATAAGACTCACTGCGCGTTGATTCATAAATATTTGGATTTAAAATTACTTAAATTACTCGCATCAACGAATTATTTAGATCAATAAATATGATTGGAAATAATGTATAATTCTTTGACATCCAAGATCGACAAGAAACATAATTCAATAAAACTAATTATCTGCTATTATATATAAGGAAATTGTGAATGGGTGCTGTGAGTTCGTGTAGTGCCAACTACGAAACGGGTAGTCTGATTTCTATGAAATATCACACATATAACTTATGTACCGCTAGTATGTGTAGTAATGTTTTGTATTCAATTGTTCTCCATCCATCCATCCACCAGCGCGGCCGCAGCCGAGATGGAACTCACTACACGAGTCTATAGTGCAATTCAAATCTTGTCAGTAGCTTAATACTTGATGTTTCGCCAGGGCTATCAAGGGTTTTTTTTATCGTGACTCTATCAAAAGATGAGGTGGTCATCACAGCTTAAAAGGGTGCCATCTACCATCGAGAAAAGGATAGACCTCGCCAGTAAACCTGGTATTTTAACCTGCGATAATTATCTTCCATAAGTATCGATAATCGAAAAAGTGTGATGAAAGATGGGACGGGGTGCATTTAAAAAGTGTTATTAAGACACAAGCTTAAAGGCCCAACATATACAATCAATCGTAGGTTCTTTGATATGAAAAGGGTTAGGGTTAGGGTTAAGGTTAGGGTTAGGGTTAGGGTTAGGGTTGAACTTTATGCTTCTCTTTGTGTCTTGACTCTTGCATTATCAAATTTAATTTAGAAAATTATATATATAAAAATGATTTCATAAACCAACAGTACATTAGATGACCTGCAATGAAAACTACAATATATTGGAGACTAAGTCACTGCACGGCGGCAAATGGACCTTCCTCGAGGTGCACCGCGATCAGACAGCAAGGACAGACAGTCACCCGATGTAATCAAAACATCGATGATTTAACCGACTTCAATGACAATAAAAATAGAAAGCTGTTAGACATTCGTTGATCCTCCTTCATTCCCGGGCAACGTCGGATCTTCAGGCTAGTCTTTGATAAAGTCTGGGTTCGCTTAAACTCACAGTTAGTTTTAATAAAGTGTTGATTTATTTCTGACTCACAGATATTTAAAATTATATGTCCAAACCAATAAATCTTCATTATTAATTTTTAACACACACGCGCATACACATACATACACACACATACACACACATAGATATATATTCTTGTAGAAATATATTTTCTTATAATACTTATTCAAGAAGTTCAATGTAATTACAGAGCAATAACGTGAATAAAGGATGAACAACTATATTCCAAAATGAATGGAGTTAACCATCTGATAATGTATTCATTTAATTCCGTTGGCATTTAATGTCAAGAATTGTAAATATCAGCTGAATTAAAGGAATAAATTAGTAGATGGTCAGCATCATGAATTTTGGAATATAGTGTTTTGTCATGTATTCACTATATACATATACCCCCCACATATATATATATATATATATATATATATATATATATATATATATATATATATATGTATATATACCAGGTGTTGGCATGTTGAAAATATTTGGGTGCGGATAGATTAGGCACATAACAGAGGGTGACCAAAAAAAAAAGCTAAATGGAGGCCATCTAGAACATATGCTGTAGAACAAAAAAAAAAAAGGCCAAAGACCCTAGTGTTTTGATGTGATGTTGTGAATATAATAAATTAGTTATGACAAAATTTCATTTCATTCGGACAAAACACTAAGAAACGGGGCCTAATTAGAGTTGAGATCCGTTTTTTTGGGTCACCCCGCATTTACGATACACTGAATAACCTGCCTGCCTACGTTTTCCATAAAAGCTAATCCACTGGTGTGTTTATGGCAGGTAACATATATCAAGTTTTGTTGATGAAAACAAAACCGGAAATAATTCTCCCCGCTTAAATAAATAAAATTACTTCCGTTTTAAAATGCAACTGCCATAGACTAATAGTAATTGAAGATCAATTCAATCTATATATCTATAAAAGTGAACGTGTCTGTGTGCCTGTGTGTCTGTCTGTGTACATTTCCGTACGCAATAAGTCTGTTAATTTAAAGTCAACAGACTCAAAATTTGATATACAGGGTACTGAGATTTGGGGGAATCTTTGTGATTGGTTTTCGGCCAGAAATTTGGCTGTTAGGGGGTCAAAGTTCAACGATCTTATTTTTGAGAACTCTAGCAAACTTCTCCGACAATTTTGAGACTAAACACTTGAATTTTTAGATATAGGTTCCTTGGACATAGATCTAGCTTAACTACTTCATTTGAGTCCAAAACAATAAATTTTAAGGGGTCAAAATAGGGGTCAAAGTTGTAGAATTGACCGTTTTCGCTTTGCATTGTTTTGTTTTGCTTTTGCTCAGCATACACCCCCAAACACACGTGCAACGCAGGCCAGCCATGCTAGTTTAATATAAATCAAACTTGAAAAATAAATAAATGAACATTAAAAATATATTTGAGACACCAAACAATTCATAAAATTTTAGAATAGACCCACATGAATGATGTTAATGCTTTAATTTCGATACTATTTTAATAAACAGAAATCAGTACGAAAATTAATTTAGAAACAGTGTAGCTTTTGTACATATAGATCCAAATTTGAACTATAAATCTACATTACTACGACTATATTATGATGGGTATCAGGTTTGATTTTGAGGCGGTTGTGTTTAAAGTATAATAAATCATAAAAAAATATTTTGATATAAAAATATGCAGTTTATTTTTCAGATTATGTTTCGGCATATACAATTAAAATGCAATTATAAGTATACGGCCCCGCGGCTCGCGCATATGTGGCGTAATCTACAAGTTACAAATTATGTTATTAGAAATTCAATAATTTTAATCACCCAATATTTCCACTTTGCTTCAAAATATATAATATATGCTTTATTACTAGCACTAGATTTTTCTGATGAAGAATTTGTTATAATTAAAAAATTGAATTTGTTTTAATAAATAAATAAATTTATTTATTAAAACAAATGTCTGAACTAGTTTTGGTCTTAAAACCGTTAATATTTGAATTAGGTGTATATATATATACATACATATGGTTATATACATATATAATTTATATAAATATATATATGAATACATGTATATACATATGGTTATATACATATATAATTTATATATATATATATATATACATATGGTTATATACATATATAATTTATATATATATATATATATTCATATAATTTATTCAGTTATAAAAGTATCGTTTCATTTAGCTTCGTTTTCCTTCATTGTTTTGTTTTATATTTCTTTATAACCCTACTATAATAGTTTATATTTCTATCTTAATGCATCTTAATCTAGATCTATCATTACGTATATATATATATATATATATATATATATATATATATATATTTTACACAGTGATCACCACTTATCAAGGCCAGGAAGCCACTCAGGGATAAGGGTTATTGCAAGTACATTACGTTGGTTAGATTTGCTGAAATGTTTACTTAAGGGGGCGGTTCATTAGGAAT
Source organism: Euprymna scolopes (assembly GCF_053919585.1). Lineage (NCBI taxonomy): Eukaryota > Metazoa > Mollusca > Cephalopoda > Sepiida > Sepiolidae > Euprymna > Euprymna scolopes. Next base: position 9,775,000 of record NC_136523.1, on the reverse strand, counting down.
TTGTTAATATTGGACTTGAAGACAACCAAGTTGTAGTCCGGAGGGAAGCAGGCAGACGGAACAGAGTTCCACAGGCGTGCAGTTCTAAGAAAGAAGCTTTGTTCATGGAATCTGCGTTTTGATTTAGGCACAGATATAGAGTGGGGGAAATTTTTCACAGTGGATTCAGCTAGACGGGTGTTTTTCGTGAAAGATTGGCGAGGGGGGGACCAGAGATTGGAGTTCAGACAAGCATCTGCCATGGAAATAACGATAAAACAAAGACAGGCTCGCAAGGTCTCTTCTGTGGGAAAGAGGTTGCAGGGTAGAGAAAAGGACATCCCCCACTAAGCCACGAAGTCTATTTTGTACTCTGTCAAGGCAGGATAGGCTGTCCTTAGCAGCTTCCGCCCAGATATGGCAACAGTACTCCATCCTTGGACGTACTTGGCTTTTATATAGATAGAGAATTGCATCCGTAGTGAGATATCTTCTGGAGCGGTAGAAGGATCCCACCATCTTTCCAGCGACCTTGGCAACAGACTTGATGTACGTGTTCCATTTCAGATCAGGAGTAAAGGTCAAACCCAGAAGCTTGTCAAAACACGGGGCCTCACCCAGACGAGAGCCATCCATCACAATTGATGCCAGCTGGGGATCAGAGCGTTGATGATGTAAGGATAGGAGTTTGGTTTTGGATGCATTAAAGGTAACCAGACACATCTTCCCCCATTGAACCACGCGCTCGAGATCAGAGGAGAAGGAATCAGAGAGAACTTTGTCGTTTACAGCCTTTGATGTGTTGCCGTAGATGGTCGTGTCATCAGCATAGATGTCAACGAATGATTTAAGTATGTGTTTAGGGAGGTCATTGATGTAGATCAGGAAGAGAGTTGGGCCCAGGATTGACCCCTGAGGGACTCCAGCATTTATATTGCAGGCCTCCAATTTTTGTCCATCTACCATTACTCTTATGAGCCTATCGGAGAGAAATGATTTAATGATTGAGAAAACATTTCCAGTTATACCGTAGCTGGAAATCTTGTGAAGTAGACCTTTATGCCATACCTTGTCGAAGGCCTTTGATATGTCGAGAGCAATTGCCCTAGAAAGGAAGCCTTTGTCAAGAGATTCACTAATCCTGTGGGATATAACCGTCAGCACATCTGCGGTAGATCTTGCAGAGCGGAAGCCATATTGTGTGTCACTAAGAAGGTTATTCCTGCTGAGGTGGTTGACTATTTCTCTATTTAATATGGATTCCAGCAACTTACTCATAACACACAGGAGACTTGTTGGTCTGTATTGAGAGGGAGATGACTTATCACCTGAATTCTTAAATACAGGGCAAACTGATGAGGTCTTCCAGGGAGTCGGAAAGCACTTCTCCTTAAGGCAGCGCTTAAATAGTTTCGTAAGTATGGGAGCAAGTTCTGGTTGAAGCTTTTTTAACACTATAATTGGGATGCCATCAGGGCCAGTTGCTTTACTGGAATCTAGGTTCTTTATTAGCTTGGCGACCTCATGCACGGATATTTGTATGTTACCTAGCTTAGTCTGTGTTATAGGAGGAAATATGGGGAGTTGATGGCCTTCGTCGCATAGGGTAGAATTAGCTGCAAAGTTCTTTGCAAATAGTTTGGCCTTGTCTGATGCTGACGAGATGACCTCTGGCCCATTGATAATGGTTGGGATTGAACGCACACTTCTGTTCAGGATCCTATTTGTTATTTGCCAAAACTCGTGGGATCCAAGCCGCTGATCAGCTACCTTGGCTTTAACAGACTGGGCATATAGCTCTCTTGCATGTTTTATTACTCTTTTACAGTGGTTGCTGGCAGATCTAAAAGCAGCTTTAGTCTCAGTGCATCTATTACGTTGGTAGCTATGGAAAAAGTGATTTCTGTGCGCGATAGCAGCAGCACATTCTGGGGAGAACCATGGCTGGCTGTTAGGTTTTTGTTGGAATTTTTTAGATGGTATGAATTGGTCTATGCCTGCAATTAACCATTCGGTCAGATCTTATACTATAGAGGACACATCCTTTTTAAACATGGAGTGCAGAGGTAAATCAGATATGAATGTACGGAAGCTATCCCAGTCGGCCATAGAGTATCGGTATACAGTACGGTGGAGGGGTACGTCTGGGGGCTTCTTACATTTCGTTTTTATCTTAACTGATACGACGGAGTGGTCGGAGGATCCTAGAGGAGAATGAACGGAACATGAACATAGCTCAGGGGAAGTTGGGAGAAAAAGGTCTAAGAGGCTTGCATATTGACCGGGTGTATCGGGCACACGGGTGGGTTCGCGAACAATCTGAGTGAGATCATAAGCAATGGCAAAATCATGACAAAACCTCCCCTCATCATCTGTCTTATTTGAATGGATCAGCCATTCCACGTTATGGACGTTGAAGTCACCACAGATGTGGATGTTAGCCGAGGGATATGAAGACAGTATGTGATCTATTTTCTCAGATATGCTCTTAAAGATAGTAACTCTGCTGTTGTGGGGCCTATAGAGGGCAAATATAAATGCAGTGGTGTTAGCAAGTGCAACCCTGAACCACATATAGGGTAGATTAGGATATTCTCTAGAGATATCCCTGCCACATAGGAATCCATCCTTAATGTAGGCACATATTCCATGCCCATGGCGATCTTGGGTGTCAGATTTAGCTGTTAAATTGGAGTATCCATTAATTATGAACTCATCTAGGGAAGTGGTCGGCCTTATTCCAGTTTCACTTAGAAAGAATATGTCCGGTTTCGTCTCCTGTAATTGGGTTTCAACCTCTGGAAGGTTGGAACGTAGACCCCTGATGTTGGAGAAGGAGACATGGTAGTAGGGGTCTACGTTGGAAGATGGAGTTCTAGGTTTAATCGAGTTTTTATTCTGGAGATATTTCATGTTGTGGTTTGGGGATTTGTGGAATAGGTCGGCATACTTGGTTAGAGCAGTACAGAAGGGAAAGTAAGAGAGAAAAAGACAGGAAATTTATTTTTTGTAGCACACGAAAAGGTAAAGCCGTAACAATTACCCACTAGTATGGCATCGAGAGGCCCCACCAGAGACTACTGCATGGTCCAGATCCACTCACCAAATGGTAATACAGCAGTCCCAGTACTATAATATATAGCGGAATGCCTGTGTGTGTGTGTGTGTGTGTGTCTGGTCACGAATAGGCCCCTGTATGGTTGACTATTGTAGAAAATTGATCACATATAATGATAGAAGATGTATCGAGGCAGAGGAATGGATATGTTTGATCTGGAAGAACGGTTGTTCATTAAAATTGTGGGGAGTGCGTTCGCGCCTCGTCCAAAGTATGGAAATAAAAAAATGAAAAATGAAAAGAAAACGTTTACATTTGTGTTTAATATAGATTTATATAAGAATACTTTGATAAGTATATTTTAACTTTAATAAGGGTTGGTATAATAAAATTGTGGGGTCTGCGTTCACACTTGACCTTCATAGAATGGAAATAGGCAAACACTTTAATAAAGACTTTTCATATCTGTGTGCCAAAGTATACTTTGATAATTATGTTTCAGTTTGAGGAAATATGGTATAATAAAATTATGGGATGTTCGTTCGCGCCTGACCTCCATAGAATGGAAATATGTCACAAAGTTTAACAAGTTTTTTTTTTAATATAGATCGAGAGAATATTGTGATAAGTGTTTCAGTGTGAACAGGTATGGTATAATAAAGTATAGGGTTTATCTATTTTATTTTTACTTTCATCATATTTTGCTTTGGTTTTGATACCCCCAAATTGCACCTAAATTTACAACCCTTCCTTTTCATAACCTATCATACTTTCATAAATCAGAGCCCATTTTTGGCAGGCTGTTTTTAAACGCAGTCAACGACGGTTACTTTTGCTAGTATATATATATATATATATATATATATATATATATATATATATATATATATCGAAGCTCTTTTATTCTATTCTAATGAATATGTTAAGCTTCAAAATTTCTAACCATAAAGAACGTTTACTACCTATCTTTTCCATGACCTTTTTTTTTTCTTATTGATCGGGTGTATATTATGTTTCGATGTTTTTATGTCATGTCTCCTCCTCAAATGGGGAGCGTTATGGATGCTGATAGGCCCATAGAAATAATCTACTCTCATTTGAAAGCCATTTGGGTGATTATAAACTCACACTAGATTGACATTTACGCTATATATATATATATATATATATATATGTATATATATATATACATACATATATATATATATATATATATATGTCCAATAAGAAATACGGACTCCTCTTACCTTAAAAGATATCTACACGAATGCTTACTTATTTATATGTACTTTTGCAATTATTAAATTTACATATGTGAGATAGCAATTTTACCACTATGACTTAAACATTAAACATTCACATGGCAATACCCGCATCCGGCTTGATTCATTGGTAGGCTCTGATTTACAAGAACTTACCCTGTCAATAAACAAAATTTTTCGAATTTTAACAAAATCTGAAAGACTTATTATTACAGCCTGTAAAAAACTTTTGGAAGAATTTTATTGTTTTTAACATACCTAGTTTAAGTAATAGATTTTAATAAAATAAAGAAACATTCAAACATTAGAATTATAAGAAAAACATTAGAATTATTAGAAAAATGTTAGAATTATTAGTAACAAAATTAGAATTATGAGAAAAACATTATAATATTTAGGAAAAATATTAGAATTGTTAGGAAAAATATTAGAATTGTTAGAAAAACACGTGAATTATTAGAAAAATATTAGAATTATTAGAAAAATATTAGAATTATAAGAAAATATTAGAATTATTAGAAACATATTAGTATTATAAGTAACAAAATTAGAATTATTAGAAAAACATTAGAATTATTCGAAAAATATTAGAATTATAAGAAAAACGTGAATTATTAGAAAAATATTAGAATTATAGGAAAAATATTAGAATTATTAGAAAGACATTAGAATTATTAGAAAAAATATCAGAATTATTTGAAAAGCATTTGAATTATTAGAAAAATATTAGAATTATTAGAAAAAGATTCGAATTATAAGAAAAATTAGAATTATTAGAAAAATAGTAGACTTATTAGAAAAACATTTGAATTATTGGAAAAAAACATTAGAATTATTAGAAAAAATAGAATTATTAGAAAAATATTAGAATTATTGGAAAAAAACATTAGAATTATTAGAAAAACATTAGAATTATTAGAAAAATAAATGGCTTTGCTAGGAAAACCAGAATTATTTTTTTCTGGTTGAGAAAATCAGACATTACTACAAACTGGATTATGCAATCTTAAAAATCTACTATTAAAATAAATTCACAATTTTTTTCAAATCACATCTTAGTACTCTAGACTTTATCCATAACAAATCTGCAACGTTACTATTACATTGAATATCATCAATTATACAGAAAATCTGACAAAGCTCCTCCCAAATTTTCCCTATAAACTATGAGTAGAATATCACTTATAACCCTTGAACAAGAGTAATAACCCCCGTCCAAATCAGAGTAATTACTAAGAATCGTCATAACATAGATTTTATCACATTAGACATAAAAAACTACTAGCATTCGATGCATCCATTCCTATAAAATAAAACTTAACATACAGTCTATCACATTAGACACTCCATACAGATTAAATAAAACTCAACATACAGTTCACCGCATTAGACATATACAACTACTAGCATTCGATGTCTCCATTACTATTAAATAAAACCTAACATACAGTTTTTAACATTGGATACATACCACTATTCGATGTCTCCATTCCTATTGAATAAAACTTAACATACAGATTATCACATTGGATATATACAACTACTACCATTAGATGTCCCAGTCCTATTAAATAAATAAATTCTTGCTAACAATAACTCGCATCTTACTGATTTAGATTTAAAGTTAATACATCTTACTAAAATATCGTTTGATAACGAGAAAATTGATTTCAGATAATATCGATATATTTATGAAGTCGATTATTGGTCAATTATGAGCTGCCATCCGATTTTTAAAAAAGTCATCTTCATGGAGGTCTATAGAGAAATTACACACTATTTATAACTAAGGCTCGACCTACATTGTACAAGATAATCAATAAATTAAGAAAATATTTTTGACAATTTGATTTAACCAGGTGAAAAAAAAAATCTCTTAAATGTAACTCTTAATCGAAACACATGATGTTATATCACATTCAATAAGCCTAACCTCTCACACGTTTATGTCAATAGATTTTCTATCTAATCTAAATCTTTAATTAATGCTAATATCCTACCTGCCTCGAACAGAATTTCTAAACATCCATTGTTTGAAGTAACTATACATTTTACAACAGATAAGAAAATATCATATAAATTGAATAATGATAAGAAACTTAGAAACCCGATAAGTGTAGTAACCATTAATTTGTCTATTAAACAGGATAAACAGAGAAGTATAATAACCACGAATAGAACAAAGAACGTCTATCTAATATACAAGTCAAATAAATCCACGTAAAAAAAAACTAATATAAAAACTATATGGTTCTACTCTACTTTAAATCAGTAAAAAGCTCCTCCAAGAACAATCTTAGATACACTATAATACTAAAAAAACACTTTATAAATATATTTTTCTATTATGCACAAACATAAACTAGACTATACAAATAATAACACTCTAATTAAATTGATCATTTTTAACGCAAAACATGCACAATTCAACCAAGCACTATTGTTATGTATCTTTAAAAACCGTCCGCTTTTTTTTTAGTAAAACCATCAATACTTAATTCGATAATTACTTATAAAAAATCCATACCTGATAAAACCAGGAAAGACAAATGTCATGAATTATAAAAACGAAATGTTTGACCATTGTAGACTCAAAGAAATTTTAAGTAAACTTCATGATTATTACGGATAAAGCCCCAATTAATTAGTATTTTTTCATAATTTGCTTCTGATTCTCTCTGTTTATATATATTAAATAAAATACTAACTACCTGATGAGCTTTAACTAGACAATTATGATTTTTGGACACAATATATGGTTTAAATTATAAATCCTGCAGACAGATTTCTTTTCATTGTGTTAAAAAAACAACATTGTTTCAGTGTTGTCCCATGAAGACACATATTTAAATATTTAAAGTCATGTGAGGGGAGTAGTAACCTTTGTGATACACTGCATATACATATACATATATATATATATATTTATATATATAATTATATATATATATATATATATATATATATATATATATATATATATATATATATACATCGCTCCTCTTTATTTGTCCCTCAGTACTCCTTTTTTAATGAGTTTTTTTTTCTGACAAAGGGAGAAGAAAAAGCTGTATTCTAGGTTGGCAGTATTTTACGAGAACTGTTGGCAGCGGTGGTGGAACTTTTCTGTTTCTATGTCTGTCCTTGTAGACACGCCACTAGTAAGGGTGCTGAAGGTAAACGTTTTATCTGGGCTTACGTTATCCGCCTGATAGTCAGGGGGCCGAACCTTGGATTAACCGCTAAGGAGGTTGTCCTATAAGCAGGTGAAAAATACTATATATATATATATATATATATATATATATATATATATATATATATATATATATATATATATATATATAGTGTTATAATGGAATAAATCCAGAGGAAATCCGGGTATGAGAGCTCAATGTGGTAAACAGAGCAATAAGATAAAAATTATAACACGGAAATTACATAATTGTCGATGCAATAATTTATTTCAACCTTATGGTATTTTCAAGCATCTAAATCAGACAATTCTCTGAATTGTCTGATTTAGATGCTTGAAAATACCATAAGGTTGAAATAAATTATTGCATCGACAATTATGTAATTTCCGTGTTATAATTTTTATATTTAAATTTTTATATATATATATATATATATAAGCGTATGTGTGTATATTTATGTGCATATATATGTGCACATATATCTGTGTTTAATATACGCATTATACAGGGGGCCGACAATATTTTTCGGACACTTTTAACAATTTACTTCAAGGTGGTTACTAGTGCCAGAACGTGCGAGGTTGTAAGTACGTTGTTGAGGAGTAAAACTCCACTACTAATGAATTACTTTTATTTGTTTATCTGATCAGGTGTTCCTTTTTCTGGCGTGCATGCGAAGTTAATTGATTTTTAGCAGACTCGACACGAAGCCTGAGACGCTGAGCATTTATGTGAAATTTTCACGGAGATATGTGGCCAAAGGCAAAACCAGTTCAGCGGGCTCAAAAGTCATCTGCTGGCCTGGGCGTGAGGACCACAATGTCCAGTCCTTTTCAATCTCCCTTTTAGTCCTCTTGCCAATTGATATTTTCCGTCCTCTTTTCTTTTTTCGCTAAGAGTTTGTCTACTGCATGTATTCGACCGTTGATTTCACCCGCTTCAAATCCTTCGCGATCCTTCTGATGCTGAGGTCAACTTCACGCTTGTTTTGCGCCAAACAAACGAATGTATGATTTCATTCCACCTTATTCTACATTTCCTGTCAATTTTTAAACAATCAAATATCTGTCTGATTTTACAAAGCACAATACATCCATCCCATTCGATAGATAACCCGCCGCTGCCCGGAATTCAATGAACGTTTAACCGACAATCTCAGAAAAATTGCGTGGCCTCACTCAGGGATTTAAATGATTTTAATCCTCCCAATAGGGAGCAATATCGCTCCCCTAGACGGTCACGTTATAACACGGCTTTTTACATCTGGAGAAAAAGTTACAGCAAGAAAAGTTAAGGAAAACTGTGAATTGGATGTAAACCTCCGAACAGTACAACGAACGATGCATATGATTGGATTGGAGTCTGCAAAGGCATATACGCTAACAACGAAACGCAAAGTAGCAAGATTGGAGCAGGCTAAAAGTTGGTTAACAAACATGTTGACTTAAAGGTTATATTTACTGATGAGAAGCGTTTTAAGTTTGATGGACCCCATGAATGGTGTACTTGGTTGAGAAGGCTGCGCCTGTTGTAATGAACAAACGAGAGATGGGGTGAGGAGTTACGGTTTGGGGTATGATCTTTGCTAATGGAAATATAAGGTTTGAGTTGCTGAAAGGACGACAGAACAACGAAAGCAACAAAGAGTTTCTGGACGAAAAAGCCCTTCTAAGAATAAGAAGAGAGACGGGAAATTATTTCGTTCTACAGCAAGACGATTGCAGCATTCATGTGTCAAAACTCATGAAGGAATGGATGGCTGAAGTTAATATGACTACTTTGGAATGGCCTGCAAAAAGCCCAGATCTAAATTTTATGGAAAATGTTTGGGAAATAATAGCTTAACTTGTCAATGATTGACCTGAAATAACGAAAGAGGCTCAACTATGGGAACGAATACTACATGCCAAAAAGCAACTTATAGAAACACGTAGAGATGTTATTGTCCATATGTTGGATCATTATGAAGAAAGATTGATACAACGTTATTGAGAAGAAAGGTGAGTTTACAGACTATTAAGAGTTTTTCAACGATGTCCAAAAAATAATGTCGCGTGTGTTTTGTAAAAAAATATGAAAATTAAATATGTTTCCTTACCTAATCGATTTTCTTCCATTTTTTATTACAGGTATTGTCTTTATATATTTATGCTATTCTTTTGAAAGTATTTCGCCACTCTATGGTACCCAAAAAGTCGAACACTAAAGTCTCCGAAAAATACTGTCAGGCACGTGTATATTAATAATAATAATATTATTATTATTATTATTATTATTATTATTATTATTATTATTATTATTATTATTATAAAACAATAAGTTCAAGGTGAAAAAGTAAGAAATGATAAATACTATTTCGCTAAATAAATATCGAAGCACGGCAGAATCTAAAGCTTAAGCCAAACAAATGAAATTATATTGTACGCCTTCGATTAATGGAAACAAAGAATAATAGACATCAAAGGCAGACACTTACGCGCCGACGATTAAATCCTCTAAATCTTCTTTGTATCAATTTTGTCTGTACAAAAGTTGCTTTAGAAATGTATATACCTACATTCATCTATATGTATAGGTGCATTGATAATTATAATGTATGTATATGTTAAATATACACTATGTACATGCATACATATATATAACGTTATATCTGTATATATGTGTAAATATGAGTATATATATGTGTACAATTTTATATAAGTGTATACATGTGTATCTATATGTGTATATATGTAATTGTACGTAATGTGTTACACATGTATATCTGTGTATACATGTATATTTGTATGTATGTGTACATTTATGTGCATATATATGGGCACATGTATCTTTGGGTTATATTCGTATAATATATATATATATATATATATATATATATATATATATATATGTATGTATATATATATATATATATGGGTACCTGTTTTGTATATATATATATATGTTTATATTTATATATGTTTATATGTGTATATATATATATACGTGTTTATAGGTATTTTAAATAAAAAGTATGTGCATATATATATGCATATAGGAGAGACATGTCTTTTGCATGTATGTATATATATATATATATATATATATATATATATATATATATATATATATAACTACTTAATTTACTCACATAAAATTAATATACGAAAGTACAGAGAGACATGTCTTTTGCATGTATATATATATATATATATATATATATAAACAGCAGGGAATCTATATTCAATGTAAACATATGGAAGTAGTTTTATTAAACATACCCAGCATAGAATCACTATTCACAAATGCAAATCACAGGGCGGGCATGTAATCAATAATTGTAGACAATACTTTCGTTAGAAAATATAACATTTTCATCAGACGTGAGCAAAGACAGAAAATTCTTAACCAATGTATGGTTTTCCTATTAGATAAAAAAAATCGCTAAAACATGGTCTCTCGCCAGTATTCCTAGTAGAAAGATTATTCAAAACAAAGGTAAATAAGTAAACTACAGTTAGAAAAGCAGTAATGAAAAACAAAGAAAAACAGAGAACTTAATCTCTATATTAATAGGATAGCGTGTGTTTTGTTTTGGTGCGTGTCTTTGTGTCACGCTTACGTCCGAGTGGCTGCCGTTTAACTGTTAGCGACTTCTATTTCTTCTAATTACTATTTTTTCCTAAAATTCTTCATAAGTTTTGTTTTCGGTTTCGATAATAGCTAAGGGCATATTTAAATTTTATTATCGACCAGCAGTCAGTTCTGCCCGGCTTTTCTCGGGACCTATTTACTGTTCATAACGTTATGCGCATATGTATGTATATATATATATATATATATATATATATATATATATATATATATATATATATATATATATTAAAGCGTGTGACACATGTCCAGGTAACCTACATCTAAAATTTCCAGTGTTTAGACATGAATCTGGCGAAGGAGTTTAGTGGAATCGTCAAACGGTAACTCTTTTAAACTGTAAACGCTTGACAGCCAAATCCTCCCACCAAAATTGATTAAAAAGCTTGCTGTCTGTCTGAATACTCTTTATGCAAAATTTCAAATGTTTAAATACAAAATTCACTGATTAGTTTTCTAGAGACCGCAAAGGACAGCTCTTTTGAACTTTGCACTTTACAGCCAAATTTTAGGCCAATAACCGATTAAAAACCTCCCTTTATCTGAATAAACATAATGTAAAATTTCCAATATTTAGAACTAAACTTGGTTTTGTTTAAACTTCATGGGTAAATTCCTTTTTAAACTTTGACCCCAATTTTGACCCCTTAATATTTTGGCTTTGAATTCATATCAAATTAAAAAGTCTCGAGTTTGTATACTTAGAATTTACCCAGTAGTTTGGTAGGGAAATGTACACACATAGACAGACATACAGACAGATTTCACATTTATAAATATATAGATTGTAATCCTCACATATTAGTTGGCAAACAAGAAACGTACACGAATGTAGATTTTTTTTTTTTACATGGGTGTCACCACTTATCAAGGCGCAGAGGCCACTCGAAAATAAGGGTTAATAGGTATACATTAGTCAATGTGATTTTAGCATAGTAAACAGTGGAAATTTTGTAACTTGGATTACTTAGGGGGACGATTCAATTAGAATTTGTTCACATTGGACTTTTTCTTTTTTTTCATAGGTATCAACACATTATCAAGGCCAAGAGGCCACTTAATGATAAGGGTTAAAGAGTGTACATTAGAAATTGGACAATAAAAATTGATTAATAATTATTCATTACTATCAAGGGAACTCGAGGTTTTCCGGGTTTTGATAATTATCAATGACTGTTCCAAACTAACAATATTGTTATTCATATTGAAATCGGTGCGATCGCCTATTTTAAAACCGAATAGATTGATTGCATACGTTAGTTAGCGACCCACCTCTGTAGGCAAGGAGGACGTTCCATATGTCTCCCCAGAGTGACTTAGAGCATAATGCATTCTAGTTTTCATTGCGTTGTATAGAACCTACTATTTTTTTTATAAAGTTAGTTTTTATATAATCGCTTGAATTTACATTCAAAATACAAAAGCCTAATATCATCAAACAGTTTTGCTCTAACATAGAAACATTCATTTCGAACAAACTCAAATTTTATCAAATAAACTACTGTTGATTTTATACCCCGGGACCTTCTGCTTTTACGGTGATAATTTTTTTTTCAGATCAACTTGTCATATTATGTTATATAAGTGATGTAATGGAATAACCTAACATCCCTTCATAGATGAAATGAACTATGGATATATTTACCCTCTCACCTGACTGAGACAGAAGGAAAAAAGACAGAAATGAGAAAATATGTCGAGTAACACTTATGTCATATGTATTCCCTTGTAAATAAACCCCTTTGTCTTTCAACCATAACCTCGTGTTTCTTGCTGTATCCTTTTGAAAGTAAGGATATATTAATGATTTTCATTGCATTTGCATTGTTCTTTTCTTACTCGGATTATTTTTTCGATAATCGATTATCGATTATCGATACTTATCAGTGGTCTCCTAATACAGAACCTACCTAATAACAATTCTAGACACAAATCTTACATTCGTATGAAATTTTAAAAAGGACGTTTCAGAGGTCATTAGGAAATAACTAACACGTTCACAGAGATACACACAGCAACAGACATGCATGCAAAGTGCGTTTTATATATAAATATGGAATTAATGAAGGTGGGCTCTCTCTACCGTGCTAGAAAACTTCTAACACCCGAAAGTATCCTGTACCTCTACAAGGCCACTATTCGCCCATGTATGGAGTATTGCTGTCATATTTGGGCTGGTGCATCGGCTACTAGTATCTCGCTTCTTGACAGGGTTCAAAAGAGAGTCGCAAATCTGATAGGCCCTAAACTGGCATCTAAGCTTTAGCCTCTGTCCCATCGTCGAAACGTTGCATCCCTCTGCCTGTTCTACAAGTATTATAATGGTGAATGCTCTGATGAACTGCAAGCACTTGTGCCCCCACGACGTAAACACCCTCGACAGACCCGACAAGCTGCAAAATCCCACCCCCACACTGTAGAGATCCCTAGATGTAAAAGATCTTTCTACTCCAGTAGTTTCTTCCCCATAACTGCTAGACTTTGGAATTCCATTCCAGGTAACTGCTTCCCCAACTGTACTGCCATGCATAAGTACAATTGCAAGGTGAACCAACATCTCGCTGCCCAAATCCCTACATAGTACCCCAGTAGATGTTTCCCCTGATAGTAGGCCCCTACACCAAAGTGGCAATGTGCCTTGTTTGGGGTGAAAATGTAATAAAAAAAACTCTTTAGGCATGTTGTGTTTGTATAAATATACAGTTGTACATATATTGCAACAGGATACAAGAGAATGCAACAATCTGTAAGGAAACGAAATAATAAAACCCGAAAAATATTGTGTAGCGATTTTAGATTAGATTTTTTTAATGCTTTAAAGAATGATGCGCGCATACTGTGAATCAAATACGTCTTGGCTGAGGATGGGGCGTACTTCTAGATAAATATATAACAGCCGTATCATACATTCCAACCGAGAGATCGTTTATTATTATCCTACCAGTCACCTTACGTGAAATGTGTTGTATCTTTCTCGCACTTGGTTCATTGAATATATTTCCAAAGTTAATTTATGAGCTCGGTTTTGCCTAGAAATTCTGAGGTGATTGAAAGTTCCAAATATTTCTTACAGAGAGCCCTCGGTATATCGTTATCTTTTCCGTCTCAGCTCTGTTTTACATATTGAGACATTAACTTCTACTAAGGTTCAGTCTTTCTCCGTGTTGTCTCACGTCATTGTGCCTGATTTTATAGCTCCGTTGACTTGATACGAAGCTCGAGAAATTGCATAGTCATTATAGTAGGCGCATGACATATCCAACTGTTCATTTTAGTATATAGATGCAGGATGGGTTGTTCATTAGATATTCAACATTTTACATAATTCTTAGTTGTATTATAAACACACTCCGTTGTGTTGTATTGTTTCACAAGTAAATTACGGAATGTTTAGTAAAATTCAGCATCGGGATAACATTTTATGTTAGGACTTTCTGTCTTCCTATAGATTTTCTTACTTCAGTGCTCTGGAAGAATTAATGACTAAATTCATCGTATTTTCCTTGAGACTAGAAAAACAAATTATGAACACAGATGATTGCTCGTATACAGAGCCATAGCCAACTTTATAGCTTTTCAACGTGTTAGTTTTTTGTTAGTTAAGAGCTATTGCAACGACCCTTGCAAAATTCACGGGGTCTGTTATGCATCGTTTTGATCCGTGTGTTCGTTTTTTGTGGGTAATTTTCTATAATATAAATATCATCTGTATGTGTGTATGTATGTATGTATGTATGTAGGTATGTGTGCTTGTGTGTATGTATGTGTGTGTTGGGGTGGATAGGGCTCCCGTAAGCCATGGTGAAGGCAACCTTTCTAGGAGACGCAAATCTCTGATTAAAAAAACATAAAGCGGGAGACCAGTACCCGCATTAAGCTGGTCTGCAGTTTAACTTGTTGCTAGCTATCTTGCTCTTGCTTGTTGCTGGATCTCAACATTTTGAACCGAGAGAGAGAGAGAGACTTAGCTGTCATACAAAGCTCAGACTCTGTAACATCATCTGTGTATAGATACTCCCTCAGGCATTTGTCTATAAAAATGGTCCTGTGGTGATGGAAAAGTTGTGTCGTGTAGAGGCTGGAAATGCTGGAAGCATGTTATAATTGATCTCAACGACAATGTTCAGTGTCATGCCTGCTTGTGCGTTTTTATTTACCGGTAGGACTAAAAAAAAAAAAGAAATTATTTTTGGGCTCATGGATTTTAGTGTCTGAGGGAGTGGCACTCGTCTGACAAGACGTTGCAATCCTTATGTATGTATATATGTACCTATGTATTCCTAAAACTTTCGACAAATTTGACAGATTTTCTCAATATCGGTATCGTTTTGAAGCGGCACCTTTCAGGCGACAGCTATCGAAAAATTAGTTAAAGACATTACTTCCTTCATTCTCAAATTTGAACTTTTCTTACTAGATGGGTTGCTTTTTTCGCCGATACTTTCGAAAGTCATCCTCTCTTTTCGATTCACTTGCCTTAATTTAAATCTTAGCTTGTCCGGTTCTGCGAAGGACGCAACGGCAAACACGTCACTTTTTTTCACATTCTTTCCTTGCTTAGTACTATGGGTTCCAGCCTGCCTACTATTGTTATTATTTATTCATTTATTGCTCAACGCACACCTCAAAACACTCGGGCAGCTCCGGGCGACGAGGCTAGTATTTTTTTTCTTCTCAAATTGGCAACGGACTCGAATTTTTGATATGGTCGGAATTCTGTTCACTTCAAATTCATCATCAGAGATGGCCACTATCGTCGTAACTGCGAATAAAATATTAAAAAAAAAACTCGTAATTTCTCTTTTAAAGGTGGGTTGTTTATTTTCGTTATGGATTATACTTCCAAAATAAACTATTAAAGTTGTTTTAAAAATAATAGAAATAATTATTTTTGGTTTTTAAAAAACAGTAATGAATCTTACGAACTCAATATTTTTCAATTTTTAAACTTTAAAAATCCATCAAAATTATTCAATTGATTCTATTTTTACAGGATTTTCAGGGTCAATGTGAAGTTTTATGCTCTTTTCAATAAACAGATTATAATATTTTAGAGAAATGTTTTTTTTAATTCACGCCGCCCCCCATTTTCAAGTGTCTATTAAAAAGTAAATAATTAATTTACTCACTAAAGTGTTATATATCACAAATTGAAGAGAAAAGGTCAATAAATAATATATTCAAATTTAAAACAAAAAAGTAATATTTTTTAGAAATTTACATGTAAAATGCGAAGTTTAAAACATTAAAAAAACACGTTTTTTTTTAATGAAACCTTGGTCGTTGCTCCTTTAATCGAAAAAAAAATTAGGGCTTGAATTACATTTTTCGAGGACTTATAAGCTTGGAAAGATGGGGTGGAATTATTCACTATTTTTCACGAAATTTCTGACACATCTACGCTGCTATACTGAAAAACCGACAATGTTTGAAACTGTTTCTGTTTTAATGTTTATTTGTTTTTTTCGTTTCGAGCGGTGCTATTATAAAAAATGGGCATTTATTTCTGCTTTAGTAAAAAGTATGTTTAACATCGTATGTGCAACAGTTCAAACTATGTACTTACATCTGCACCAAATTGTTTGCCCTATCTATCTTCCTAGCTTTACTTGTATACATCTAGGTTAACATAGAACTCAATTATCGGAAAATGTAGGCCTGTTCAATTCATTAACTCGATGGTCGAGTAATATATTTTTAGCTAATCGTTGTCAAATGTGTCGGAAAACTGAGGCCATTTAAATAGTCCCATACCGGTATGTTAACTTTCTAATAATATGGCGGTATAATGTTTCGTTAAGTAATACATCTCCAATCTTATTCATTTACAAATAGAAACGCACAATTATAGGTCTTCTTTTTTCTTTTCTTTTTTCTAGAAGCGGCGTACTCTAACTTGACAACTTCATTTCGTTGACGTGCAGATTTGTCAAATATTGCGTATTTAAAATTCAGCTTCCTTTGGCAATTAATCCTGAAAAGGTTGACAGCTGAGCAGTAAATTGCAAAACTTTCGAGCAATACTAGCGAAGGAAATATTTGATGAACAAATAATTTCCCAAATAGACGTGTCAATTCTCCTCCTTCGCTCGTGCAATTTTTCGCAAATTTAGAGATAAATAAGTTAACGTTGGGATTGACAAATTATATATAAAAAACAACTTAATTGCGAAATCTCGAAAAAATGCAACAGGAATCATAATACGTGATGACACACGTTTACATAAACTTAAGTGTTTCTATTTCTGAATTTTAATACCATCATTACTTCATTCAAGTATTCTCTTCATTAAGCTTTGTGAAAATATTGAGTCCATTCAGTTGTGTAGTTAACTATTTCTAAAATCGTACAGAATAATGTAATTGAACAAGTTAATAATTAAATTTTGTCTTTGGGAAATATTATATATTGAACTAGAAGGGCCCGTGTACTTAAATTGTCCAGGAGAAATATTATTCCAAAACTACAACGGATTACGTAAAAGACATCCCACTATGACAAAAAAACTATGATTATCTAGTACATTATCGAATGTGAGTCACAAAAATTACTGACCAGAGATAAACAGTTAAAAAATATATTATCACAGAGAGAAAGTGATGGTTGCAAGTTTTATCCATTGTCGGATTTGGAAAATTGCGGGACATTATCTGGCTTCAACTGTCGTACATTGTCTGGTGGTAGAAACTAGTAGAATGTATAAAAAATTGTTTAGATTTGTTTTTTTTAAACCTTTTTGCTACGCATAATTAGTGAAAAATTGCGCAATGTATTTCTGTCATTAATTACCTTGAACACTTGTCTATACCACATGTTTCATATTTACAAAATCCATTAATTCAATCTGCTCTGAAAAAATATAATTTGGTTTTATGTAGTGCATTTATATATTTTGTGAAAAATTGAAATACTTTTATAGACTTGTCTATACAACGTGTTCTCTATTTACAGAATCATTTTACTCAATCTGTTTGGACTAATTATGTTTTTAATGTAATGTATTGATGTATTTTGTGAAAAATTGGAATATTATATAGACTTGTCTATACAACGTGTTCTATATTTACAGAATCATTTTACTCAATCTGTTTGGACTAATTATGTTTTTAATGTAATGTATTGATGTATTTTGTGAAAAATTGAAATATTATATAGACTTGTCTATACAACGTGTTCTATATTTACAGAATCATTTTACTCAATCTGTTTGCACTAATTATGTTTTTAATGTAATGTATTGATGTATTTTGTGAAAAATTGAAATACTTTTATAGACTTGTCTATACAACGTGTTCTATATTGACAGAATCATTTTACTCAATCTGTTTGCACTAATTATGTTTTTAATGTAATGTATTGATGTATTTTGTGAAAAATTGAAATATTATATAGACTTGTCTATACAACGTGTTCTATATTTACAGAATCATTTTACTCAATCTGTTTGGACTAATTATGTTTTTAATGTAATGTATTGATGTATTTTGTGAAAAATTGAAATATTATATGGACTTGTCTATACAACGTGTTCTATATTTACAGAATCATTTTACTCAATCTGTTTGGACTAATTATGTTTTTTATGTAATGTATTGATGTATTTTGTGAAAAATTGAAATATTATATAGACTTGTCTATACAACGTGTTCTATATTTACAGAATCATTTTACTCAATCTGTTTGGACTAATTATGTTTTTATGTAATGTATTGATGTATTTTGTGAAAAATTGAAATATTATATAGACTTGTCTATACAACGTGTTCTATATTTACAGAATCATTTTACTCAGTCTGTTTGGACTAATTATGTTTTTAATGTAATGTATTGATGTATTTTGTGAAAAATTGAAATATTATATAGACTTGTCTATACAACGTGTTCTATATTTACAGAATCATTGTACTCAATCTGTTTGGACTAATTATGTTTTTATTGGAAATGTGTTTATGTATTTTGTGAAAAATTGAAAAAGGTGTTCAAGAATTTAAACTGTTGTATAGAAAGTTATACAATTTGAAGACCCCGTCTTTCGTTTCAGTATATAATGTAAATACAATGTTTATGCTCGCTTAGATATATGAACGTAATTCTTTCAGTATACGTAAATTCTTTTAGTTCAATGTGTGTTCTTTACAAATGTTGTAATCGGAAATGTATTTTATTTGGATTTTTTTACAAGTGAATAATTCAATAAAAACCCATTTTAAAACTCTATGTTCTCTAGAATAATTGTTTTTGATTCCTCTTTTTATGTCTGTGCATTTGTGTTAATATTTTGCTCATTTTTTTAAAAACACTTTCTTCTTAATTTTCCGTTTTTCTCATATTATTTCTTTTTTTTTGTATGTAGCCAAGGTTCCTTTTCGTAACGGTACTACAAACTGGTCACGATGGCCATAACGAAGTAGGTGCTGCACTGTCGGATAACAGTTGCCTAATTTCTTTGTAGCATGTGTATAATGTTTATGATGCAACTGTGTTTTGTTATACAATTTTATACACAAAAAATCTGCTCCCCTTTTCCTGAAGTAAAAAAAAATACTGATAGCACATTATAATCTTTAGTAATTCCTATATAATAATTAAAATGTGCTCAATATTCTAGATAGTGCAGCTATATTTAATTGCCACGTTGCTCACGAAAAAAAAAACCCAGCATCACTGTATTTTTTTTTTTTTTACTTTTTAATAAAATAAAATGTACTCCGTCTTGCTTGAGAGGAATGATAATACTAGATTATCAGGTTTCGAAAATAGTCCATAATAATAGAAGAATGCTCAATCTACAATACAGAGCGTGTGTTTGTAAACGTAGTATTGCCCGGGAGAAAGCACGCCTATGCCTTTTGTAATTATATTGTATGCTAGACAACAAACTTGTGTCGCTAAGAGTACTAATACAGTATCATATATGATAAGCAATATATACATAAGCCAATCTAAAGTGCTCAGTAATTTAGAAAGAGCACATTTTTTAATTGCGCGTTTCTCGGGAAACCCTCACTATTTTATACAAAAAAAAAGTACATTTGTCATGGTCGAAATGTATATTATTATTATTGGCTCTCAAGGAGCTTTCACACAAGTTATCAAATATCTCTTCAATAAAACAATATGTGGTGTTCCCTGGAAGCTGAGTGAGAACACGTTTTCCCAGATTTCCAGTACTCTCGACCTCTTTGGATAACATTTACGTATAAATTTGCATTATCGCAACAGCCTATCGCCATTGATTTCTCGTTGGCAGCGACCACTGGTCTCCACTTGAATTTGCGTTATCTTCGCACTTGTCCAGCGAAGGTCGGACCAGCGCTCTCTCTTCGGTATTTTCATCCTCCCTAACTCTTCTCAACTATGTGGCATCACTTTCGAGAGGACGGTGATAGGACAATGGGAGAGGATGGGCAAGGGAATGGAGAACTGGTAGATATGCAGCTTCAATGTTATTGATGCCATGTAACGCTTCCTCATGTTTTTCCTGTGCAACAGTTTGTCTGTCCGCACATATTCTTCATGTGTATTAATCTCCGCATTCAAGAGTTTTACTTAATATTTCAACTGTTTTCATTATTGTCAGTCGTTATATTTTTGCTGCCATTCCTCTGATTCCAATTTCTCCCATTCTTTTTCCAAAGTTTTTCGGAATTGTCCCTATCATATGTATTATTTTGATTTTTTTCATCTTCCAAATCCCTTTTAACTAACTGGCAAACTCTGTGTATTTGCTCCGTTTCTCCTTTTCTTTCATACTCATCCTGTGGTCAGCTGGGACAGCAAAATCTACGATTTGAAAGGATTTTTCTGCCTTGTTAATTATTAGGACAGCTGGTCTTCTTGCTTGGATCGGTCTGTCCGTCTGTATGTCCATGTCCCTAGGAGTTTGTAGTTCTTGTTTTCGAGTACTGTTGCGGGTTTATGCTTGTACCATTTGTCTGTACGTTCAAAATGCAGTCGTTTGCACAATTCCCAGAACGTCGCCCTCCGCACTCAGTTGTTCCTGTTTTTGTATTCCTTTTGGGCCAGTTTGCTGCATTCACTTACTATATGGTTTATCGTTTCGCCTATTATTATTATTATTATTATTATTATTATTATTATTGTTATTGTTATTGTTATTATTATTATTATTATTATTATTATTATTAAGTAGTTGTATCCTTGCAGCCATTCTTCTGATTCCAATTTCTCCCATTCTTTTTTCAGCGTTTTTTTCCGAATTGTTCCTAGTGCTCCTAATATTATCGGAATTTCCCTGATTTTCTTCATAATCATCCAAATCCCTTTAAGGTCTCTAGCTTGATCTGTGCATTTGCTCCGTTTCTCCCTTTCTTTGATATTCACGTTTTTGGTTAGCTGGGACAAAACCGTCTACGATTTTACCGGATGTTTCTTTCTTGTTAATTATTACGACATCCGGTCTTCTTGTTTGGTTGGGTTTATCCGTTTGTATGTCTAGGCCCCATAGGAGTTTGTGATTCTCGTTTTCAAGTACTGTTGCCGGCTTATACTTGCACTATTTGTCTGTACGTTCGAGATGCAGTTGTTTGCATAATTCCCAGTGTGCTGCACTACCCACTTGGTCGTGGGAGGTTAATACACTGGAAATCATACAAACAACTGCCTCTCGAACGCACAGGCAAATTATTATTATTATTATTATTATTATTATTATTATTATTATTATTATCATCATTATTATTATTATTTGTGTATTACTTGGGATCTTGTAACAGACGCCTCATATTTATGGATGATTTGAAGATGTTCGGCAGAAATGAAAAGAAAATGGAAAGAATGCTAGAACTTGTGGGGACATACTCAGAAGACATCGGGACGGAGTTTGGGATTAGTAAATGTGCGGTGCTACTGATGGAAAGAGGAGTAAAGGTCCATTCGAATGGAATAGTGCTGCCAATGGAGAAATCATGAAAGAAATATAAGATACAGTGTATAAGTATTTGGAAGCGTTGGAGGGTGTAGGCATCATGAACGGAGAAATGAAGGAGAAGGCCAGGAAGATGTATCTTAGAAGAGTGAAACTAATTGCAAAGTCGAAACTGTGTGGAGGAAATTTAATGAACGCAGTGAATGGATGGACAGTCAGTGTTTTGAGATACAGTGCGAGAATTTTAGAATGGTCTAACAACGAGTTGCATGCCAGGAATATCAAAACAAGAAAAGTTTTAGCAATGTTTGGTATATTTCACATTCGAAGTAGTGTAGCAAGGGTGTATCAAAAGAGGAAAGACGGTGGGAGAGGATTGAAAAGTGTAAAAGTTCGTGTTAGAACCGAGGAGATGTCGTTGCAGAAGCATTTGGATAGAAGTGAGGAATGGATGCTTAATGTTGTGGCCAATGAAGTGAAAGTATGTGAGACCAAGGCTGATTATGTGAAACGTATGGATAGAGAAAGGGCAGAGGAACTAGCTAGGAAAAAAATGCATGGAAGGTTCTTTCAGGATATAGCAAAAGTCGCTGATGAAAGATCATGCCAATGACTTAGAGCTGGGTATTTAGCTAAGAGTACTGGAACTTTTGTTTGTGCAAAAGCAGAGCACGCATTAGGAACATGATTGTTCAAAAAGGTTGTCCTGGGAGAGGAAATTGCTGCAGAATGTCGGATTTATGGTAAGACCCCAGAGTCAATTGCGCACCTTGCAGCAGGGTGTAGTGGAATGGCCCAGAGAGAATACCGTCAAAGACACGATCGCAGGAGACTCCGGATATATTTGGAGGGTGTAAGAGGGTTGGGCTGAAGTGTGCTGGAAAATGGTTTGAGGAGGTGCCTGATGAAGTGAGAACAAGTGAGAATGGAATGTAGAGGTATTGGCCTTGGAGATAAGGCGTATACACGGGGTTAAAACACAATCCTGGTCATAGTTGGTACACTAGGAATAGTATCAAGTCGGCAATTGACAAAAATACAAATCCACGATGTTTTGGATGGCCTTCACACCTGTGCAATAGTAGGTAACACCAACATCCTTAGAAAAACGCTTAATCTTTGAACCTCCTGGTTTGAAGCCAGGATGGAGAGAAATCCTCTGGAAATAAATCCCATCACTTTCCAGAGAGACGTTGATAAACGAAATCCGAATTATTATTATTATTATTATTATTATTATTATTATTATTATTATTATTATTATTATTATTATTATCATCATCATCATTATTATTATTATTATTATCATTTTTATTATTAATACTATGTGGTCAGTGATATATAGTAATATAACACTAAATAATATCTCAGTGTATTATTTATTGTTGTTATTATTATTATTATTATTATTATTATTATTATTATTATTATGTGGTCAGTGATATATAGTAATATAACTCTAAATAATAGTTCAGTGTATTTAAATGCGCTGTTGCAAGGGATATATAACTTCTTTTCTTTTGTCTTTATTTTGTCCAACGTGCTAAGTACAGGGTTTTACTAAAAACCATTACGTGTTACCATTATGCGCCAAATCGTTTAAAGAGTATACTGTAGTCTATCCAAATTCCTCAATTTTTTATAGAGAGAAAGTATTTCTAATAATCGTGTTATCAAGAAAGTCGATATTACTCTGTATTAGTATACATTTACTACGAGATAATCTAGCCAATATGCCGGGGAATTAAGATGGTAATAATAATGTACCATATCATAATAAACATATCATAATAATGAATTGTGTTATCTGAGAGGTCATACAGACTAATACAGAATTGCTCAATTTTCTAGGCAGAGCAGTGAGAATGTATTTCTGTTTTGCTTCTATTATATTGTATACAAAACAAAGTACCCGATGCTTTCTGTGAGTCAAAATAAGAATAATACAGTATCATATATGGAAAGGTCCGTTAAATCCAAAGTAGCTGAGCAGCGGCTTGGTTCCCACCAGTTTTGGCAAATAGAAAACAGGATCCAAAACAGAAGCATGCATTCTATCCCAACCATCAATGGACCTGAGGTCATCTCGTCAGCACCAGACAAGGGCAAACTATTAGCCAAGAACTTTGCAGCTAATTCTACCCTATGAGACGAAGGCCATCAACTCCCGGTGTTTCCTGCTATAACGGACAACACGCTCTACAACATACAAATATATGTGCGTGATGTCGCCAACCTAATCAAGAACCTTGATTCCAGTAAAGCAACTGCCCTTGACGGCATTCCAATCATTGTGCTGAAAAAGCTTCAACTACAACTTGCCCCCATACTTACAAAACTCTTTAAACGTTAATTACCTCATCAGGTGACACAAAGTTCTTATCTCATGAGAAATATTGTCATTTAATGAAGACACAAGGTCTGTCAATTTATTTTTTTTTAATATTTTCGGGAATCTCTGAGATAAGACGTCATAATTTATGCATTCACTGTGTTTTTGTGAACTGTTATCACCATCTGCACTGTTGTTGTTTTACCACGTTTCGGTCAACTCATCCATTGGCCTTCTTCCGATGATTTTAAAGGCGACAGAATTTTTAATGTCGATTTTTAAAAAAAACTAATTCCCAGTAATTACTGCATTTCATAGTTGTTAATTCACCAGATTCGGACCTACAAATCTACTGGCTTGCCTGGTTAGAATTGGAACCGCTATCTTCAGAGACTCGACAGCTCTATCAACTGCACCACGGCCCTCGAACCTGGAGAAATAACAACAATTATTAAGATGAGAATAAACGTCCATAAAATGAATAAATGTTAAGCTGTCAGGTGTTTGAATATTACAATAAAAATAAGATAACCGGTCAGATGTTTACAACTCCTAGAACAAAAAAAAAACACGAAAAGAAGAATTAGAACTGGATATAGAAGTTGCGGAATAGGGGATATTGTATCAGGACTATGTGATATTTTTTTTACTGTGAATTAACTAAAAACACACATGTGTGTGTACGTTTTTCTATACTAGCTTGTTTTTTCAGACATTCCACATATAATATGTATAAGAATACAAAATTAGACAAAATATATCCTATAACTTTACATATTATTTGAATACAGCAACGTATCTTTTATCCATGTTGGTTTTAGAGATAACTTGCCTTTACCGTATGTTTTGTAGAGAATAACCTACTTTCGTCCTCAGGCTAACCATACAATAGAAATGAACCGATTATTAATACTTTGCCGTCGCTCACCTCGTTAAGGAATATAATCGGAAATTTCTAGTTTGGTTTTCCTTATATAGCAGGTAAACAGACTTCACCAAAAATGCCAGCAGATAATATGAGATTGATTAGTCGTGTAGCTTGTTATGTGATTTTAGGTCCAGTAATTATATAGAACTGTGGAACCCACAGGCATGATTCTGCTAATTAATGAAAAAGTTTAAAACTGTTTTGCATATAGTTATCATGTCTCCAAATCAGAATTATTTATCGCTAGATGTTTTTACTTTCATGCAGCAACTTATTGAGAATGTATGAATAGAATATATGCTTGTACTATACAACTGGAACATTATAAAACAACAAATAAGTCAACACATAATTTTTAGTTCAAACATGGTTCCTGCTGTTTCTTTGTGTTCATGTCAGATAGATATCTTTAGAACAGTGATGAATAAACGTGGTATATATAGCATGCCATGACAAAACGTTTAATGATTAAACTTTCATATCTTTGTAACTTGGGTTGTATGAACTAAGAGACATGCCTGGCTCCTCGTTTTTTCTCTTTTGCCCATCCTATGGCTACGGATACGTGTGGAGTAAATAAAATACGTTTTTTCCAACGTAATATTCTTAGATTTGATTAAATAAATATATCCTTTTATAGAGCATGAAGGAAACTACAGTCCCTTGGACAACCACTAGATAATTTTACATATCTAAAACGACCAAATACCTAATTTCTCTAGATAACTGCAAAGGGGCAAATAATAGAACTCGTTAAAATCGCGTAGAAAAGAAAATGAAATCGGTAAAAAAGAAAAAAAAAACAAATAAAGCATGTATGGTCTCCGGTGAGTGCACACTGAACGAGGCATAAAAAATGACTTCCCATCATTTGCCCCCACCCTGCTTATCCCCCAAAGTCCTCAAGGGCTTTAAATATTTAAATTTGAGTTCCGCACCATGCAAGTTTGCTTAATAGACATGCACACAAAATGTTTGACAAATATGGTAAAATAGTCAAACATGGAGTGTTTTATTAGCCCCTAAAAAGGTCCCCGGGACGCTCCCAAGTATTGACAAAAAAAATTATATAGAAATCAGTTATTCACAAGTTTTCAGAACGTTTTATAAATATCCAAGGCATCAATTGTTTTAATAAACACACAAGTGTCAATTTTCGCCATTTTAACCCGAAAGGCACCCCATAGGGGCAATCGGAGTTTTCTCGGAAAAAACAGTTCTGTTGCTTTTTTACTCATATCATGTTTAATGTTTGAGCAAAATTTTAAAAAAGTCAAAGGCAATTGAGAGAAGTGCGGACAGACGGAAAGATTAACGAACAAGGGTGAATTTACAGGTTCACCCTCGTTTTGATTTAATTCGCCCGTTCGTGTACTTTAAAAAAATAGCCAGTGGAAAGCAAAAAAAAAAAGGTAAAGAATGCTCATAAATAGACGAATACACAGAAGAGCAAGTTTGTTACGTGGCACGACTGTGGTTTTGAGAAAGAAGAATCAGAGGGAGTCTTAAATGTATCGATCAATAAGAAAGTTCCAATCCAAATAACAATAGAAATCTGTTTACTATGAAACAGTATTTTACAAACAAGTAGGACGGCTCGACGTTGCCCGGGAATGAATAAGGATCCAAAGTTTTCCCAATCTCTCATATTTTATTGTAATCGAAATATGTAATATCGCAAGAGAACAAGAAATAGAAGTGCAGCATCTGAAGAACAGATACTACACTTTGATATTGTCCCGAGGGCCAAGAATGTAATCGAAATATGTAATATCGCTAATTTTCCAATCCTCCCTGCATTTACTTTTTCTACAATACATTGTAGTTTACATTGCATTATACAAGACCTACTGTTGATTTTATAAAATTATTTTTATATAATTGTTTCAATTAAATTTTAAAATGAAAATAGCACGTATCGTGTTTCAATTGTGCTCTAAAAAGACACATTAAATTTGAACGCGACTGCAGATGTTGTATAGGGTCCATATTGGGGAGCATATATCGAGAGATGACGGGGAACATATAACGGGTACATGTAATACAGGATTGTCGATGACTAGAGAGTCATTTATAACAGTGAGAGAGAATTCATTATTGAATGACTGTGTAATACTTTTCTTTTACACAGAAAGTGAGAATCATTCCTTATGATGGAGGAGGGGAACACATTACTTGGAAGGAGATTATACAAAGTTCATATTAAGATGATTAACAAATTACCTTCAATTGTTGACTGACGACACGAAGATCAACAGTTACAAATACCGATGATGTTCTTTATTTCATTAGACCAGTCAAAATGATGATAACATCAGGAATTTAAATTCGGGATCTACATAGTTTAATGCTATTTCCTTCGCTCCCACAGGACCCTGACTCCAACACTCTCTCTGACTAGCACACTCAACTGTTCTGCCTCATCTATTCGACTGACGACTGTTGACTTCAACTCTTCTAATCTGCTAATTCTAGCTCCTATTATTGAGAATTCCCCTTTGTGCTCCAGATGTGCGCTTCCTAAACGTGACCAACTCACGTGGCTCAGCACACGTTCTCCAAACACACTTTCGACAACAATGAATTTTAAATTCAGTTTTCATAAACGAACGAAAAATTAAATTTTACAATACAAACAATAACTAAGTATTTCCGAAACAATAGCTAAATTCTAATTTCTACATCTATTCTGAACTTTCCTTACAAGGTCCCAGTCTCGGCTTATCTTAATCTCATTTTCCACTAATCCATGGTTCTTATTTACAGAAAAAAGGGACAGCCCTTTTCTTGTAACGCAAAAACTGCAGTATTCACAGCTGGCGACGTTATCCCTATACGAAAGCGGCACACATATGAACGGATTAAAATAAAAATTAAAAATATACTAAGATGAAGGCCACCTTTGTCCGGTCGTAAAATACGCTTAAATATAATATTTTATTTCGTCAAGAGTTCGTATATTATTATAGAGTCATGATTTCAAAAGGCAAAAAAAATGTTTGCGTGACATCTGTTAGAATCGAAACCGAAACTGTTGCATTCAAATCTGGGGACGATTGTACTAACGTGACACACATGTAGACTGATCTAAACTTTAAAATTAACAATAAACTAAGATATGTGTACAAATCTGTAACGATTGTTTTCAGTTTAGACCTATTTTTGACCCCTTAACGAGCTTAAACTCCATCAAAGAATAACCCATCAAAATCAATCATCTAGCGCCGGTCTGAGACTTGTAGTTTTGAAAGAGATAGATTTTTTATGTGTGTGTATTAATAAATATATGTGCGTGTGGATATGTATGCATGGATTTGTATCGCAATCGAAATTTAAGAAGAGAATCAGTAATTGCATTGGAATCTGAAAAATATTGAAATCGTCTCATTACTAATATATATATATATATATATATATATATATATATATATATATATATATATATACCTTTTGTCATCCAGTCTGGAACGTTTGCTTCTTGTATACATCTTCTCAGGTTTTGGGCTAGCCTTTCGTGTAAGGTTGTGAATATTTTGAACCAGAATGCATGTATCCCGTGGTGCCCTGGTGCTCTCCATTTTGCCATTTTCCTATGGTTTTCTTTAGGGTTTTCACTGTTCCTTCTCCGATTTGTTGTAACTCTTCTTTCATGTTTTCAGCTCTTCCCATATGTTACTCCAGTAGAGTTTTGTTTCTGTCGGATTTGATTGTTCTGTTTTTGTTTTTCATCATTTCCGATTTTGGTAGAATTGGCGTTCATTAGTTTCAAATGCTCTGTTTTGTTTGCATTGTTCAGATTTATATGTATATCGTCTCAATCTCGCTTCTTTTGCTTTTATTTTTGGTTCAGTTCTTCATGTTTCTTGTTTAGCCTCTCCTGCCAGTTACATTTACAATAATTTTCCACATTGCTTTCTTACTGTTGGTCATTTTGTTTTCTTTTTTATGTTTATGTATTTGGGTTTCTAGTCTTATTTCCCATCCAGATTTGTCCCCGGTTGTTTTTCTGATTTAAAATTCATACTTACCATTTTGGCGCCTGCGTAAATGAGGTTGCTTAAGTCTGTGATTGTGTTTGTTGGGATGTGTGGGAGGAGCTTGTAAACCTTCTCAGTTTCTGTTTTTAATTTCTTTTGCTCTTGGTTCTTTAAAGATGGGTGTTTTGTTTTATCCTCGTTCATAAACTGTGTTATTTTACTTATTTCTCTGTTAGTTCTGTGTCATTGTTCTCGGTTTCAACGCTTTTGGTCTTTGGTCTTCGTAGGTCCTGGGCCGTTTGTGCTTATACTTGTGAGGCTTCAACTTGTGGGGTTTTTTTCTACGAGCAGTTCCATTGTTGGATGTTTCTTATTCAGTTTCCTCATTTATTTTTCGCTGAATTTCTGCTAGTTCTACTTTAGAGAGCCAGCCTTTCTTGAGTATCAGTCTTGCTTGGTCTGTAATTTGTTGTTGTTATTATTATTGGTGTTGTTTTTATTATGTTTGTTGCTGTTATTATTATTATTATTATTATTATTATTATTATTATTATTATTATTATTATTATTATTATTATAAAGAAAAAAGCTACACTAATGTTTGAGGCATTTAAGGTTAGGAAACAAATAACAGAAAATAGCGGCCAATATCATACAGGCTAATCTGGGGACAACAAACATCGTTATTAGTTATAGAGTCGGACATAAAACTGCATGAGTTTTGCAGACTTCAATTTGATAGCATTGTTTGGCGCGATGTCATGTAGTTTCCGTCATGTTACGGTTGATTACATATAATTCGACATGAGTATGAAATGATCCAGTGAAAATCTATCTATCTACCTTCATATATATATATATATATATATATATATGTATATATATATATATATATATATATATATATATAGCTACTTCATTTACTCACATAAAATACGAAGTATAGATTTATGCGTAAACTAAGTATTTACTTCCAAAGTGCTCAATACTTAGCTAGAACTAGTTAGTAATTTATAAAATATATATGGCGATTAAGCTACACTGAATATTTGGCGTTTCATCCCTGAGGAATCCTAGAGTGGATGAAACGCCGAATATTCAGTGTAGCTTAATCTCCATATATATTTGATAAATTACTATATATATATGTGTATATATATATATATATATATATATATATATACATATATATATATATATACTTGTACTTTTTTGTAGAAAAAGAAATCCCATACAGTGCTCTATTATTAGGGAAAAAACCTTTCTCGAAATAAGAGCAATATATTTTTGTATAATATATACAGGAATTTACATTTATATCGGTAGTCGGTACCGACGGTTTCAAGCCCGGTAGTTGAGGACTGCTCTTAATGTCCGCCTCAGGCTCTCTTCAGCCGACTCTCATCTGTCTTTAACCGGAACCGGAAATGTATATATGCCCACCATACTTTATATTTATTTATTTATTTTAACCTTTATATTTTTTATATTTTTTTGTATGCTTCTTTAATAAGGTAATAAATTTGAAGCAATAAATTAAAAAGTATGGGATGATGCCTTCTATATTATTATTTTTCTTTAAGCATCCTCCCTATCTTTCAGTTTAAGTCTCGTATAATAGCGTTTTAAAAGTTCATTTTGAAGTTATGTCTAATCTCGTTTAAAAATAGGGTAATAAATTTAGATTGAAATAGACCTAGGAAGTGCCCGGGGGATGGTATATACTAATATTTAAGTATCGCTTTGCGTTTAAAAACGTTTAAGATTTATTTTGAAATAATCTCTAGTTTCGTTTTAATTACGGTAATAATATTTAGTTTAAATATACTTTAAATGTGTAAAAATATGGCATATGTTTATATTTAAGTATCGTTTCACGTTTATAATTATTTAAACCGTTCTTTTAAAGTTATATGTAATTTCGTTTTAAAAACGGTAATAAATCTTAGATTGAAATAGGTCTAAACGGTGTCAAATATTGGCGTATTTATATTTAAGTATATTAAGTATAACATGATCTCGCTCTATTTAAAAACAAGTTTTAAAACATTTAAAATTTTAAGGAGGCTTGATATTGACGTGTAAACTGAATCATGTTGTATCAGACTTATCACACGGGATATTTTACAGTTGATATGTAAAAAGAATAATATACGCTTCATACCGTTTTTTTCTTGAAGAGTTCTTCTGTATCTTTCCGCTACTCCGTCATGAACCATGAAACGATCAGCACAATCTAATTGAGACATATGTTCTTCTTTGTGAAACCATTAAAACAACTCTTTATATTTTTATAATATAAATTTATTACAGTTGTCTCAAATGGTTTTCACATGATCTGCAGTTCGTCCACATTTCTATTCTTACATCTCGCTCGCTAGCTATCTGTTCGCCGCTGTCTAGACGTCTGTCCGCTCTGGTGGTCAAACCTCAACTCTCTGAATCTCTCCAAAACAAACTACATCACGTGTTCTCTTACGTCACCTGCTTACGTGCCTCAGACCAACCTAATGTCCACAGCTAGTAATTTGTTTATTCAAAACCCCAAAATAATGTTTACATATATTTTCTATTTTCACATTCCTTTTGCGATTCACACGTCAGTCATTTCTTCCCCAATTTAATTGTTTATTCTTCTAATCATAATAACAGATCCAGCGACCATCCGTCGCTCAAAGCAATTAATAAGAATACAATAACGATAATAATAATGTTTGACCACT
Source organism: Euprymna scolopes (assembly GCF_053919585.1). NCBI lineage: Eukaryota > Metazoa > Mollusca > Cephalopoda > Sepiida > Sepiolidae > Euprymna > Euprymna scolopes. The sequence continues at coordinate 9,743,022 of NC_136523.1, read as the reverse complement.
GACCCCGCTTGCCACAGTTAACAGATACTACGCTATGAGCACAGCCTAAAGGGTCATAAACATTACAATTTGACACATACATATAAACTAGTACCCTTCATACAAACCACTACTATTGCTTCTAGGAAAACGTGTAATTTCACAAACACATACAGACACATAAAGACCTCTACTATTGCTACTAGGAAAACATATAATTTCACAGATGCATAACGACTAGTAGCCTTCCTATAAACCACTAATATTGAATCTAGGAAAATATGTCATGTCCATGTGTAAAGACGTGTACACTTAATATAAAAAAAACTACTTTTACTTCTAGAAAAACATGTAATTCCATACATACACACAGAATACAAACCACTATTATTGTTTCTAGGAAAATATTTCCTTCCCCACACAGACAAGTTTTCTTCATATAAAAAACTACTATTACTTCTAGGAAACCATGTAATTTCACACATATATACCGAATAGTACTCTTCATATAGACCACTACTATTACTGCCAAGAAAACTTGCACTTGTTTGTATCTCTGCAAATTCTCTCAGCATATAAAAACTCAATTAAAAGTGCAAAAGTGACATTTATTTATTGAAATAGCGGTATACGCTCACATTTCTTGTACTTGTATGGTTAAACAACAAAAAGCTAAATGTTTTTAAGGAATGTTCAACACGTAACAAAATATAATTGCCTGAGTTGATTAATTTTCTACTCGAACGTTTTACTTTTCATTTTTTTAAATTATTTTACTCACCAGATATTCAGAAAAAAAACGTGTAAAGAAAAAAAAACAAGTATTATTAAATTCACCTCAATCATTAACATCGAGAAACCAGACACTGCAATACTAGAATTTCTAAGATTTCAGTCCAAAACACTTATAACCGTGCTGTCTATTTATACGCTGGTCTTAACCGCAATGAGCAATAAAGAGGGTTTTATCTGAAAAACAAATGAACCAATAAATAGGGTTTAATCTGAAAACCAAATGATATGCAATACAATACATTACAAAGTATTTAATTCACATAATATGAAGTTGAAACTATATTTTCTTACGAGATAATTGACCCTCTTTTAAAACAGCCAAAAGTTATAACCCATGAAGTTTGAATTAGATCTTTACTAGAGGGGCCTGTCGGTATTCCACAGCAGACACTTTTATATCTAATATATGGATGGGGGCATTCTGTTGATGTTCACCGTAAATGGCGACGCCATGATAATATAGTAACTTTTTTTGTTCAAACGGAAAAATATTTATCTAACAGAGCAGGGATGTCTCGTATTTTATGACTTTGGTGCATCAGGTTAAATCGAAATCCAAACCAAAACGTATGAAATACATACATACATACACACACACACATATATATATGTATATATATAAATATTTTTATATATACGCACACACACACACACACACACACACACATATATATATATATATATATATATATATATATATATATATATATATATATATAATATATATATATGGTAGCATTTTAGCCCGGCGTAACCCGGGTGTTTAGCGGTGTAGGTTGAGAAAAAATTAAAAAGTGGGCAATTTTTTAACTGTGCCCCTATTAGACCCCTTAACATTTATTGTTTTGGGCTAAAATTAAGTTATTAAGTTAGATCCATGTTCAATGAACCAATATCTAAAATTTCAAGTGTTTTGACCCAAAATTGTCGAAGGAGTTTGGTAGAGTTCTCAAAGGTTAAATCGTTGAACTTTGACCCCTTTACAGCCAAATATCTGGCCGCAAACCGATGACAAAGAGATTCCCAAACACAGGGACACAGACACACAGAGAGACACACAGACACGTTCATTTTTTATAGATATAATATATATATATATATAATTTTTTTCTACAATAATCGACACCGAGTCCAAAACTCATGAAGAATTCTTGGTATAATTATATATGAAAAAAGGATGACTTCAATGCCATCAACTATAATCAAAACCGAAAACCAAAATATATGTAGAATTCTTTAAAAATGCATTTATTACAAAAAATAAGTCATAAAAAGTTAATGACAGTCACTCGGAAGGCAAAGGTTTAAGCATGGCACACAAAACAGCACCCATGCTATTGCATGAATGTAAGGACGCGAAATTGGTTGGTTGGTTGGTTAGTTGGTTGGTTGGTGGGTTGGGTTTGTTTTACGGCATATCAACCCTTTTCGAGTTATTTAATGCCGAATCATAAGAGTTTGAAGAAAAACATTTTAATAGAATATATTTACTGTTTGCAAGTCGATTTCTATTTTACCCATAGTTGGAACCCTAACAGGTACTACAACTCTGGGTCAGAGTGGACCTGGGAGAAATGGCAATTAAAGAGTGGCTCCAGACTCCCTAAAGCCCACAACCTGGGGTCTTACCATTATATATAGTTTAAGGTCATATCCCGGACCGCGAAATTTATAGTTGAATATGTTTAAATATATACTTAATCTTGCATTAAATGGTAATTGTCGCTAATGCTTTATTGTACATCGATCAGACACTATCGTAGTTCGATCTAGTAGTTTCCTATAAAATTTCTAGGATAAATGTACTATTCTTGTTGCAAATCCCTATTAATTCGTAAATTTTCATCTAAAGAATAGTAGGATACTTTGTTTGCTGGACACTATGATATCTAATATTCATTGAAGATTTCAGTCAGACTGGCCAGTAATTTCAGAGAATGTTTGTACAGTATTTGTGGCTATAAGCAATATACATAAATATATGTAAAAGAAATGCCCATAGTAATAGTGAATGTAAAAATAACAAACAATATATAATATAAAATACCAAACAATACACAATATAAAATAATAAACAATATATAATATAAAATAACAAACAATATATAATATAAAAACAAAGAGTATATACTATAAAATAACAATACCAGACATAATATAAAATAACAAAGAGGCTATAATATAAAATAACAAACAATATATAATATAAAATAACAAACATTATATTATATAAAACACCAAACAAGATATAATATAATATAAGAAACAATATATAATATATGAAACAAGATATAATATAAAATAACAAACACGATATAATATAAAATAACAAACAATTTATAATATAAAAAAAGAAACAAGATATAGTGCAGTGAAGTCTCTTGAATGTTCATCTATTTTAGTACTTACTAAACGTAGTATAACTTCGATCATCTTACGGGACTCGGTGTGCACAGGTCAATTATATTATGCCGTATTGTATGTATGTATATATATATATATATATATATATATATATATATATATATATATATATATATAAATATATATATACTTTTGAAAACCCTTAAAACAGAACAACTTCCCCTTAAACTTACCAATACAAGAACCTTAAATATTATAGAAAAAAGGTTACATTTCAAACATGTAATTCAAAAATTTACATTGTCATAAAGTGAGGCATTTTATACTCGAGCCAAATTATAAGACCAGGGGTATTACTTGTTTTTTTTAGTAACGTTACTAATTAGCAATCCCCGCGTAAATGTGTCATCATGTCTGAAGCAAGTAGACTTACTTAATTCTAGAATTCCATGAGCAAGGTTTGCAACAGCGAGCAATCGCAATTTCGGTAAATCGTAGAAAAACTGTGATTCGAAACTTTCTAAAGAACAGTGAGAATAATGGAAAAGAAAAACCCACTAGTTGGACCTAAAAGATTTCTCCTGCATAAAGTAGGAGAATACTTTAAGATAGACACAAATGCTGATTGCAGGTCAGTACTAACTAGACGACACTTACTACAAAAGTAAATATACAGCATAAACAAATTCCTCGCCTGCTTCTATGTCGCAAGGCGGACCGCTTAAGGTCTTGGTTGTGAGTACCAAACATCGGACGATAGCAAGTAGAAGAAAGTCCTGTTTCTGATAAGGAAAATCAGTCTAGATAGCCATGATGCTTCTCAACAATATTGGTAAAAGAAAGGCATGTCGTATGACATTTTCTCAGCACGGTATTGTTGTGGAGGGTATTTTATTAGAAAAAGGTTCCTTTTCTTACAACGGTACGCAAACTCTCCAGGTGGTGTAGGATCGGCAGACAACTGCTAGTTATTTTTTTTTACACAGTGATCACCACTTATCAAGGCCCGGAAGCCACTCAGGAATAAGGGTTATTGCAAGTACAGTACGTTAGTGTGGAGATTTGATGAAGTGTTTACTTAAGGGGCGGTTCATTAGTAATTTGTCAACGTTGGACTTGAACAACACATCCAAGTTGTAGTCCGGTGGGAAGCAGGCAGACGGAACAGAGTTCCACAGGCGTGCAGTTCTAAGAAAGAAGCTCTGTTCATGGAATCCGCGTTTTGATTTAGGCACAGATATAGAGTGGGGGAAATTTTTCACAGTGGATTCAGCTAGACAGGTGTTTTTCGTGAAAGATTGGCGAGGGGGGGACCAGAGATTGGAGTTCAGACGAGCACCTGCCATGGAAATAACGATAAAACATCGGTTATGTGAATATGCTACACAAAGCACCGGTGATGACGGAGGGCCACCGTCGTGAGTGGATTGGTGATAATTCAAGCAGGATAATGCTGCTATCCACGTCGGAAGACGGACTTTTATGTTTTTGGTGAAAACAGAGCCAATCTCTTTGGACATTCTGCACCTATATATATATATATATATATATATATATATATATATATATATATATATATATATATATATATATATATCCTAATCAAATATTTACTACATCTTAAAAATCTTTTTTAAAAAAACCGTCTTTAAGATAGACTTAATGCACCTCCCACTGAAGCTGATCAATGGGTCCACCTAAAATATTATGGAAAAATTTCAAAAGAATTTCCATTTGTACAAGTAAAATCCAAGGAAATCCCGTAATTGGATTTTACTTGTACAAATGGAAATTCTTTTAACTTTCTTGAAGATTTACATTTGCATTTTACCGTCAATGGATTTTTTTATCTTCTACCAGAATATCCATTCGTGTGTAATCACCTTTTTCTTCACCATATTTCCTCTGCTTCACTGGTTTTGTTTTCAAGTAAGATCTTTGACTTACTTATTGTTTCATCAAATACTTCTGCATGCAAAATCCGATCCTGCATTTTGCTAATCCCTACCCTCTGATGAGAAGGAAAGTATTTCTTCGAAACTCCGCGGATTAATTGTTTCCATGTCCAGTCAACGATTTAAAACAATATATCGCTTAAAAATTTTCAAAAAACAGCATTTCTTCAGACTTTATGAATAAAAACACTTTTAACAATAGAGCATTGTGAAGAGAAAGAAAAGAAAAGAAAAAAGAAAAATTCCCTTAACGGAAAAAACATGTAAGGGACGTTTACCTTTGCGGTAACTACGGAAAAGCCCATTTAAATATTAATATATTACCTAATTTTCGTTTCCTTATTTAAGAACAGAGTTATTAGAAGTTTTCACAGAAACTCCTTATCCATTTCAACATGTTTTATATATATCCCATTCGTTGAGTTCCTAAATTAGATTTCCCTGTTTCTTTATTTCCCGTAATTAATTTTTTATAAAAATATTTTTTTAATTTTTATTTCTATATTAATAGTATGGCCGTAACAACCCTGTAATAACATTACGGTTAATTTTAGTTTCGTATTAGTGGAAAGTAATATTAAAAAATTATTGTTATTTTATTACCTATATTTAAGACCATTTTAGGTTTAATGTTTAATTGAGTATGAGAATAAAGAAAAAGACTGTATCATATAAGTAAATCCTTGTACAACATTTCGAGTAAGTGATTCTAATCTATATATTATTATATTGCTAATTTAATTCTACAATTACGTGGTGTCTTATCCTTATATAAAGATCTACAGCTAATATTTATAAGTAGGTTGTCGTTTGCTTGAAGCATTGTTGAAGAAAATTATAAGGTAAAATTAAAGCCAAGAACAATGCAGGAATTTTTTTTTATAGAGTAAAACTCTAAACAACAGTATTTTTTTTCCTATTGTATCCAATGGTGTTATAAATCTCAATATATTTCAGACTTATTAGTCCTTTTTCAAGAGAAGACAGCGGAAGAGTGTTCTTCATGAGTTCAAACGACAACCTACTTATACCCATCAGTCTCGGCCAGACAAATTTGCACTCATGAAGAACACTCTTCCGCTGTCTTCTCTTGAAAAAGGACTAATCAAGTCTGAAATATATTGAGATCTATAACACCATTGGATACAACAGGAAAAAAAAATGTACTGTTGTTTAGAGTTTTACTCTATATAAAAAAAAAATCCTGCATTGTTCTTGGCTTTAATTTTACCTTATAATTTTCTTCAACAATGCTTCAAGCAAACGACAACCTACTTATACCCATCAGTCTCGGACAGACAAAGTTTGCACTCATGAAGAACAATCTTCCGCTGGCTTCTCTTGAAAAAGGACTAATAAGTCTGAAATATATTGAGATCTATAACACCATTGGATACAACAGGAAAAAAAAATTACTGTTGTTTAGAGTTTTACTCTATAAAAAAAAAATCTCGCATTGTTCTTGGCTTTAATTTTACCTTATAATTTTCTTCAACAATGCTTCAAGCAAACGGCAACCTACTTATACCCATCAATCTCGGACAGACAAAGTTTGCACTCATGAAGAACAATCTTCCGCTGGCTTCTCTTGAAAAAGGACTAATAAGTCTGAAATATATTGAGATCTATAACACCATTGGATACAACAGGAAAAAAAATTACTGTTGTTTAGAGTTTTACTCTATAAAAAAAAAATCTCGCATTGTTCTTGGCTTTAATTTTACCTTATAATTTTCTTCAACAATGCTTCAAGCAAACGACAACCTACTTATACCCATCAGTCTCGGACAGACAAAGTTTGCACTCATGAAGAACAATCTTCCGCTGGCTTCTCTTGAAAAAGGACTAATAAGTCTGAAATATATTGAGATCTATAACACCATTGGATACAACAGGAAAAAAAAATTACTGTTGTTTAGAGTTTTACTCTATAAAAAAAAAATCTCGCATTGTTCTTGGCTTTAATTTTACCTTTTAATATATATATATATATATATATATATATATATATATATATATATACATATATCTTTATTCGATTGGAAGAATTTTAGAATAATTATAAAGAAGTGAACCATCGCATAAATTCAATCAACTAAAATAAGATGGAAAACGGGGTGAGGAAAAGAAAAAAAGAAAAATAAATAAAATAAAATAATGGGGCAAGTTATATGTACAATTCAATAAAATAAATAAGTCGATTAAAAACAAGATCGTTAAAATACACCCGAAGCGGTTTTCGTTCAGACTAACATTTTCAAGGGGCATAAGTCTGAAAATTATTAATTTTTAAGAACATTTGGTAGTGGTATGGAGTAAGAGCTGAGAGGAGGTATATGTATATATATATATATATATATATATATATATATATATATATATATATATATATATATATATTGAGCCTGATGACAGTTTATTTTTTCATACGGATCGGTAGAGCTGTAAGATTTAAAGGCGCAGATCAGAGTGTGAGACAGCACAAATGGCGGGTTTTATTAGTGTATTTTTCAATTCAATTTTTGGAGTGTCACGTGCTGTAAGGTGTTGGTAGATGAATTTATTTGGGGACGATTGGGGGGCAGGTTAATCGGCGATAGATACCGGAAAGCACAGGAACGTCAAAACATTATTACTAATATTATGATTAAACACTTATAAGAAGTATTTTATTGTGATCTTTATTATAGTATCATCTCTATTATATATGTATAAAAAAAAATCAGTTTTCATATGAATCTATGCTTTTTGCCCAGAGTTAAACATTAACATATCTTTTAATGTGTAGGAAAAGTAATTGCTTTTGATAAGATTTAGTGTTGCAATTCTTGTTTATGTATATATATATATATATATATATATATATATATATATATATATATATATATATATATGAGAGAGAGAGAGAGAGAGAGTTTAACGGAATAACAGAACACGGTATCACAATTTACCTGCATTTCTCTGGGACTCACATGAAAAACTGAATACGTTATAACATTTTACTTGTCAATTTTTTTTTTTTTTTACACGGTGATCACCACCTATCAAGGCCCGGAAGCCACTCAGGGATAAGGGTTATTGACAGTACAGTACGTTAGTGTGGAGATTTGATGAAGTGTTTACTTAAGGGAGCGGTTCATTAGGAATTTGTTAACGTTGGACTTGAAGACATCCACGTTGTAGTCAGGTGGGAAGCAGGCAGACGAAACAGAGTTCAACAGGCGTTCAGTTCCATTTTAGTATTAGCAGACCCTCAGGTAATGCTCAGTGGTTAATTAATGGTATTTTAATTTACACAGATTCTGTATGTATTATTAAAGAGTCGATTCACTATCGAATATTATATATATTTTTCAAAGGAATCACCGTTTATAAAGGCCGAGACCCTCGAGAATAAGGGTTAAAGAGTGCATAGTTTTCGAAGGGACAGGATCATAGAACTCGTCCAAAGTATATATTTGAAAAATAAGATTATATAAGGAAACGTATTATCAATAACTTTTTTTACGTTGGGCGTAAAGACGACCATATTGTAGACAGCTGGAAAGAAGGAAAACGAAAGCGACTTCCACAGGCATGTATTTCTAAGAAATAAGCTTTTTTTATGGAATCTGCCTTTAGGTTTAGGCACAGATAAAGAGTGGGGGAAATTATTGAAATGGTTTCAGTTAGACGAGTGTTTTTCGTGAAAGTCAAGCTATGAGGGGGCCTTTGATCGACGCTCAGGCGGGCACTTGCCATGCAAATAACGAAAATCTAATCAATATTAATCAGTGAGTAAATTTCTCAAATGCTCTTGGGGTGTTAGGCGGTATGAAAGTGTTAACTTTGTTCAAAATCGGAATGTTTCTGCTTAAATCGAATGTTTTCGATTATCGATTTTTGTTACTTATCGGATTTATGTTGATTCAAAACGTATTTATATACACTCCAAGTCACATAAATCATGTTTCTTTAGGTTTAGGCAACGATAAATACTGGGAGAAATTATTGACAAGTGTTTCTCGGGAAGTTTTAACGAGGGGACGCCATAATATTATATCCTATATATATATATATATATATATATATATATATATATATATATATATATATATATATATATATATACTAGCAAATATATATATATATATATATACTAGCAAATATATATATATATATATATATATATACTAGCAAATATATATATATACTAGCAAAAGTACCCGTCGTTGACTGGGTTAAAAACCAGCCTACAGAAAATGGGGTCTGATTTATGAAAGTATGATAGGTTATGAAATAGAAGGGTTGTAAAGAGATAGCTTCGAATTTGGGGGTATCAAAACCAAAGAAAAATATGATGAAAGTAAAAAAAAAAAAAAATAGATAAACCACATACTTTATTATACCATACCTGTTCACACTGAAACACTTATCACAATATTCTGTGGATCTATATTAAAAAACCTTGTTAAACTTTGTGGCATATTTCCATTCTAATGCGGTCAGGCGAGAACGAACGCCCAATAATTTTATTATACCATATTTCTTCAAACTGAAACATAATTATCAAAGTATACTTTCGCAGATAGATATGAAAAGTCTTTATTAAAGTTTATGCGAACGCAGACCACACAATTTTATTATACCATCCCTATTTAAGTTGAACATACTTATCAAAGGAGCTTTATGTAAATCTATATCAAACCCCCTTGTAAACGTTTGTTTTTATCTTTAAATTGTTTATTTCCATACTTTGGGTGGCAGGCGCGAACGCAGACCTCACAATTTTAATGAACCACCGTTCTGCCATATCAAGCATAACCATCCTTTTTCTCGATAAATCTTCTATCGTTATATGTGATTAGTTTTCTATAATAGTCAACCATATAGGAGTCTATTCGTGACCAGACACACGCACAAACACACACACATGCATTCAGTTTTATATATATATATATATATATATATATATATATATATATATATATATATATTAGCGATTTAAAAAATGTCAAGAATTTCTAAAATGACTCGGGTACCATCAACCAAATCATACAACTATCAAACCTGATTCCTAAACCTCTGAAACTCCTCCATCCGCATATAAATAGTTACAAAATAATGTTGTTTCACATATGAAAGCAGATTTGTGCATGCAAATAAGTTTAATCGAATAATCCTGCGAAGATCAACTGTATTGTTTTTTTTATGTTTATCCTCTAAGCAACAATTTATGATAGGTGAAAAACAAATAAAAAACTGTCATACAGGTCCAAACACCAAATATATAAATCAAATTTCAACTCTATATAATATATTTTGTTTGTGAATAAAAATGTTTTCTTCTGTTTTGTAAATAAAATTACGGGAAGCATACAGTGAATGAAATATTATGGTTTATGAAAAACCTGCTTTAGGAAAACACAAAGTGGATGACACTCGACAGCCATCGACCCCCCTCTCCTTTCATGCAGAAATGTTTTAAGGACAACCCACACTCTTTATATAATTTGTAATAATGTATTGAAGAAAAAAATAGGGGAGGTCCTTACCAAGAAAAAAAAACTAATAGAAATAGTAGGATTTTAATATCAATGCCAGTGCAAGAAATCTTCTATTGATTAATATATATTACAGGAAATAATTTGTCCAGTGAAGTACTTCGTTAAATATATATATATATATATATATATATATATATATATATATATATATAATTTGGCTGCCAAGAGGTCAAAGTTAAAAAGATTTGACCAAATTTGGGTCTAAACATTTACAATTTAACATAAAGGGTATTAAGACACGCAGCAAGCCTTTTACTCAGATTTTCAGCGACACTTTAGCGGTCAAGAGGTCAAAGTTGAGAGAGTTGCCCATTGTAACCTCTACCAAACTGCTCCGCCAATTTTGGAGCTAAACATTTGTAAATGTAGATATAAGTTACATGGACATGAGTCAAGTATTTTAATATATATATATATATATATATATATATATATATATATATATGTGTGTGTGTGTGTGTGTGTGTGCGTTTTCAACAGTACATAAGGCAGGAGCAAAACCGCGCGGAACTCTCTGTATCTAATAATGATAATGTCGTTCAATAAATATTATATGTTTTTTTTTTCTTGCATTATCACGTCAGCTGATATTTGTGCGAGAGAGAAAATATATTTTTAAGATAGGATTTCTCGATTTTCGATATTATCGGATGAATCTCTGTACAATACCTATCTAAGAACACTCTCAGACATAGAACAAAGCTTTGTTTAAAATGTGCAGAGACAGGCGCAGCTGTTTCGAACTCTAAAAGGAATAATCTCACAAAAACATAAAGTGGATTTTATATAATATTAGAAATAGAGATTAGTACGTTAAAAGCGAGGTATTTGAATCTTGAAATGCTTTATACTGTTTTACTTCGAATATAAATCTTATAGAAAAACGGTTTATTTTCAAATTATCTAGAGTCTCACATATATTCTGTTTACATTTTCCAGCAGTCGCCATTAGTCCATCAGGAATGAGTTATTAGCAACCACAATTTTCGATGCAATGATAAACATCATTGCAATATTTCTTTCTTTTTGTCGAATGTAAATTACAACACACTAGCAAATAATAAAAGGGATGCGTCTAATGACTTAGCTAAAGCGAATATACACAAAATCTTTTGAAGTGAAAAATAAAAATTCCTCTTCGAAATCAGATTGTGCGTAAACAAATATATAAATTATAAAACCTGAACTTTTTGTTAGAAAATAAATAAATAAATAAATAAATAAAAATATCGTTTGTAGCTGTCTGCATGCTTTTTTCGTAAAATATATTTATTTGACAGTTTTCTTGTCGTAAATAAGAAAAACAACATGTTGTATTTTAACCTGTTCTGGATAAAAACATACAAGATATGTTTTATACATACACACACACAAAGTTTCCGTTTACATATATATATATATATATATATATATATATATATATATATATATATATATATAAAATTCTTAAGTAGTGTCTTAGATGTGACAGGGACGTGTTCGAAATAAATGGTATTGTATAAATCACAATTCCAACATGATATTTGTTTTTTTTTTTTTTTAATTTTAAACGTAAACTAAAAGCAATTTTTGACCGCACACCCAGTAGTTCCAGACATTTAAAACCAACAGTAATTAGTTAATTGATGCACAGTAATTGCCTTTTGTATTTTAAACTTTAATTCAAACAAATTACATATGAAAACAAATTTATTAGATCAACACTGTTATCTGCTAATGTATTTGGGATTAAGTGACTGTAGGGACGATTCCTTTCTGTGCACCGGGATTGGTTCCAAATTGAGCAGATAATCAATACATTTGATTAAAAATAGGCGATTCAATAGATTTCGATGACCATACAAATAGGGGAGTGCGAAACATTCTTGTATCATCTTTCAATCTCGGGCAACGTATATATATATATATATATATATATATATATATATATATATATATATATATATATATATATATATATGGTTGAGTTATTTTTCGCACATACATTGATATTGAAAATCCATTTTCCTATATCTTATTAGTTGATTAACTTAATTTCGGTATTACGCACACTTATATGTAAGCATACACTCTATATTCTGCATAATTGTATAGAATTTGGAGCTGCATTAAGTGAAAACTTCTGTTCACGGTTGTCGTTTAAACTCATCTGTCAGTTTTAAATCTACAGACTTGAAACATAATATATAGCGGCTTAGGGACTGTTGAAAAGTTTATTTGCTTTTAGCCTAAAAATAGCTGCTAAAAAGTTAAATCAAGAATTTTGAACTGGGCAGGAGGTAATCTACTAGACGCATATTTTACGCATGCGCAAATATATTGGCTCTATACAAATAATTAAGACCTCTGTATCAATTACCAAATATCATCTTTAGCATATTTCCCGACGAGCAACCCAGGACAGCCTAGTAGTTACACTCACACAGACAGACAGACAGAGACAAACAGACAAACACACACCCACCCACATATATACGCACACATACACACACACTCGCAGATATATATATATATATATATATATATATATATATATATATATATATATGCAGGGTGTTCCTATAAAATACCTCAATAATACATACATATATATATACATCCATATATACATATATATATATATATATATATATATATATATATATATATATATGTGTGTGTGTGTGTGTGTGTGTGTGTGTGTGTAGAAATATATTTTCTTATTATATATCAATCCTTATAAAAGAAGCTCAATGTGATTACAGAGAAATATATAGAATAAATGACAAAAAGTTATATACTAAAATTCATGATGTTGACCATATTATAATTTATTCCTTTAAATCAGTTTACTTATACAATCATTGGCAGTATCTGTTTCGTAGCGCAAAATCCATCACTTAATTATTATATCAATTAGTGAATCTATTATGCCCTTAACTAATCAGAAGAAATAGCAACAATCAATCCATCAAAAGGAATTGAAATGTGATTTGACATCGTAAAAATCCGAAAAGAAGCTGAAGTTACTTATATATTTTTCTATAACGCCATAATGAATTTCAAAAAAATTCAATATCGCGTAATAGAAATATATATATATATATATATATATATATATATATATATATATATATATATTTCTATTACGCGATATTGAATTTTATTGAATTATATATATATATATATATATATATATATATATATATATATATATATATATATATATACTCGGGTTTTTTTATATTCAAAAGTAATGGACTAATGAATTCAACGAGGTTGTTAGATAGTGCTCAATAAAAAGAGCTGATAATACTTGTTTATTGTTATATAAACATGCTCACATCCCGCTGCTACAAATAGCCACTTGTTTCAATCAAACAACAGATATCATCAGGCAGAGACTTGATTATTCAAAAGTTCAATGAATAATCTATATATAGGGTATTCATTGAACTTTTGAATAGTCAAGTCGCTGCCTGATGATATCTGTTGTTTGATTGAAACAAGTGGCTATTTGTAGCAGCGGGATGTGAGCATGTTTATATAACAATAAACAAGTATATATATATATATATATATATATATATATATATATATATATATATAATCGTAAAGTATTGGCCATTGTGGTCCATGAACAGCTGGCAACGCTCAATGATTGAATCTAAGACTTTCCTAATCAGTACAATTAGTATATTGACACATCTTCTTTCGATGGTTCTTTTCGACTCATTCCGTGAAACTGATTTTGTGGTGTTAATCCTGTGTTTCACATGCCTCCCCACATTGCTCCCCCAAAATAGAAAAATCCGGAGGGAGTTCAAATTCGGTGTACGGGGACAGTACTCGATACTTTCCCTTTGTCCTTGCTAACTGTTTCGCTATCAAGATAGACACTCACGCCATGTTGAAAGTGCCCTTCCTTATTACAGAACATCTCTTGGAATACGACATAATGTGACAAATTGAGATAATTTAAAGAGTGTATAGATCTTATTGGGACACACTTTATATATATATATATATATATATATATATATATATATATATATATAAAGAAATGTATACATATATAAAAAGAAATGTATACATATACATAAAGAAATGTATACATATACATAAAGAAATGGATATATATATATATATATATATATGGAGAGAGAGCGAGAAATGTATATATATATAAATGTATATATAAAGAAATGTGTATATATAAAGTAATATATATATATATATATATATATATATATATAGAAATGTATATAAATAAAACGAAATGTATATATATATATAAAGAAAAATATATATATAAAGAAATGTATATGTATATACATAAAGAAATGTATATATATATATATATGAAGAAATATATATATATATATA
Source organism: Euprymna scolopes (assembly GCF_053919585.1). Lineage (NCBI taxonomy): Eukaryota > Metazoa > Mollusca > Cephalopoda > Sepiida > Sepiolidae > Euprymna > Euprymna scolopes. The sequence continues at coordinate 9,728,018 of NC_136523.1, read as the reverse complement.
TATATAAGAAATGTATATATAAGGAAATGTATATATATATAAAGAAATGTATATATACATACAGAAATGTATATATATATATAAAGAAATGTGTATATATATAAAAAGGAATATATATATATATATATGTATATATATATATGTAAAGAAATGTATATATATAAAGGAATATATATATATGTGTATATATGTATATATATGTATATATATGTAAAGAAATGTATATATATATAAAGGAATATATATATATATATATATATGTATATATATATGTATATATATCTACATACGTAAAGAAATGTATATATAAATATATAAAGAAATGTATATATATATATATGTATATACATATATAAAAGAAATGTGTATATGTTGTGTCTGTATCAATAATCAAATGAACGCAGAATGTAAAGGTAAAACAAATATATTAAGACGAAAAGATAATACATATTTACAAAGGTGTAGTTGTACTGCAGTTGGAAGATTGTCCGGCAGATGGCGTGTTAAAGTCTTTCATGGAGCAACCGGCACATGCGTCTTTCCTATCCGGCGTTCGAACAAAGCTCCCCGGTCTAACTGACTTGATACCTTTATCTATATCTTTTCACCCACGTATGCTAATTAGTGGGCGTCCTCACAACAGTATATATATATATATATATATATATATATATATATATATATATATATATATATATATATGTGTGTGTGTGTGTGTATGTATATATATATACATATATACATATATATACATATATATATATGAAGAAATTTATTTTGCGCTTGCAACTTTCTTTCTTTTTTTTTTTTTGCAGAACCAACACCCTTACACACACCTGCCTTTTCTTTTCCATCTTTGCGTCACAATTTCGAGCCTACTACATTTTTTTTGCTCCACACACCTCGAAACAACCGGGCAACGTCGGGCTCTCAGGCTAGTATTATATATGTGCATATTAACCTATGTCCTCATGTAATGATACGATACCTAAACGCTTATCGACGGATAAGAGATGGTTTAGAAAATTTATAACATTTCTTAGCTTTTCAATTAGCATATACGACATGGGAACATTGTAAGATAAATGGTATTAAAGGGCGTAGGTTAGCACACTAGAAAAATATATTTTAGTATTTCTCTCTCTCACTCTCTTTATCTCTCTCTTTCTCTCTTTCTCTCTCTTTCTCTCTCTCTCTCTATATATATATATATATAGAGAGAGAGAGGGAGAGATACAGAAATGTATATATATAAAGAAATGTATATATATATATATATATATATAAAATGAAATGTATATATATATATAAAGAAATATATATTTCCACATATGTAAAGAAATGTATATATATATATATATAAAGAAATGTGTATATATATATATGTATATATCTACATATATAAAGAAATGTATATATATATATAGAGAGAGAGAAATGTATATATATGAAGAAATGTATGTATATATAAGGAGATGAATATACCTATAAAGGCATGTATATATATAAAAATGTATATATGTACTTTTCATGTAAGTATATATATATATATATATACATATATATATATACTTTTCATATAAATATATATATATACTTTTTCATATATATATATATATATATATATATATTTATATATATGTCTCATGATGAAAAATGTTTCTCTTGAAGCTAAAAAAAAATTGTTTTCACACACAACTGTTCCCATGTTTACCCGGTAAATAAAGAAATATGGTGAATTTATTACCAATGTGATTCAAAATCTGAAGCCCTTTTGATCAGTAGATGCGGGAGATCGCCATAAATCCACATTATCCAAGTGCAAGAATAAATTGAATAAATGAATAGATCCAGTAGATATCTCACTGCTGATGCAATTCTCTATCTATATAAGAGCCAGGCATGTCCAATGACCGAGTACTGTTGCCACATCTGGGCAGCAGCTGCTAGAAAGGACTTATCCTGCCTTTATAGAGTTCAAAATCGTAGCCTCGTAGGGCATGTCCTAGAAGAGATATTGCGAGTGTGTCTCTGCTTTATCGTTATTTAACGGCAAGTGCTCGGCTTAGCTCCAATCTATGGTTCCCCTCGCCAAACTTTCACAAGAAACGCCCGTCTAGCAGAAAACTATCACTAATTTCCCTCACTCTTTATCCGTGCCCAAACCTAAACGTAGATTCCATGAGCAAAGCTTCTTTCTTAGAACTGGACGCCAGTGAAATAGTCTTCCGTTTTCCTGCTTTCCAGCTGACTACAATATGGTTGTCTTCAAGTCTAACGTAAAAAAGTTTTTGATGAGCCGTTCCATATAAGTTTACATATTTACCAGCTTTCATTACTAAGGATTACTATATTGTCCAATTTCTACTTTACACTCTGTAACCGTAAATAGTAAATAGTAAATTAAACAGATAAAATTTTGCAAGCAAATATGCAAAATATTTATACGTACCAAATATATCGCGTTGATATGTATTTCAGTAACCAACAATTAGTGTGTGTGTGTGTGTTTGAGTGTGTGTGTGTGTGTAGTTTTATCACACATAGCTAATATCTCATGAGTTTTTTTAGTACATTTTCGATAATTTCCTTGACAGTAACGACATATTAAGTTTATGCCTTAATTATATAGATTTCATCTTCTATTATATAAATCTCACCTGTCTGTTAGTGCGTGTATGTGTGTATGTTTGTATATCTGCTTATAACTTTCGACAGAGGCGACGTTTCCACGAGATCAGTATCAGTCTTAAGCGCGATCCTTTGGACGACACATACCGAATAATTGGCCAAAAACATTAATTTCTTCACCCTGATCCGGGCATTTATCAATAGGGAGGGGGTCGCTTTTATCGGCGATATTTTCAGAAGTCATGGCCTCTTATCGATTGACTAGCCTTAATTTAAACTTACGTTACTTCCGGTTTGGCGATGGGCGCAACGGCTAACGCGTCACTTTTTTTTTCATTTTCTTTTCCTCCTTCACGGTACAGGGCCGAGCCTGCTCACTACTCCTATTTTTATAATTTATTTTGCGCTCGCAATTTTCTTTCTTTTTTTTCTACAGCCAACACCCTTACACACATCACCCTTTTCTTTTCCGCCTTTGCGTCACAATTTCGAGCCTACCTGCCTACTGCAGCATTTTTCTTTTGCTCCACACATCTCGAAACAACCGGGCAACGCCGGGCCACCAGTCTAGTTTTATATATGTACATATTAACCTATGCCGTCGATTACTGACACGGTACATAAACGCTTATCGAAAGATAAGGGGCTGTTTAGTAAATTTATAACATTTCTTGGTTTTGCAATTAGTATATACGACATGGGAACATAGTAAGATAAATGGTAATAAAATGGGCAGGTGGGCACTCTAGAAATAAACATTTTTAGTACATATATATATATATATATATATATATATATATATATATATATATATATATATATATATGAATACCCGTGACCCGTTGGGTCAGTATATGTTATAGCCAGCTATGGAATATTGAGTATATAGAATTAATGTATAAAAGTGCAAGTGACCTTACAGAAAAAAAAAATGTTTAAACGCGAAAAACTTCAATGTACCAGCGTGCGAAAACAAATGTGGCGAGCAGGGAAACAATACGCAATTTCGCACGCGCGAAAAAGAAGTTGCATGTGCGCGCGCAAAAACAAACATTGCGAACAGCAAAATCAGTACGTAATACATTGGATAATAAAAGTCTTAAAATCACTGCCATTAGATTAAATGAAAAATCTTTAATATAAGAGGGATGTAATCGAATTAAAAAAAAAGAAACGAAAGCGAAAACATCAAAGGAGATATTGTGCGTTGTATATGTCCAACTTAGTTACTTTTTGTGTATACATGTGTGCGTATGCAGTCTTAAAATATCAGGAAATAATTACTAACTGATTAAGTAATACTTAACGGTGAAACTTTTACAAAACAAATCTTCCGAAATAAATTAATAGTCCTTCATACACATACGTTTTTAAGTGTTTCTACGTATTTGGCAAATGTTTCGAACTTCTGACGCCACCCCAGTCTATCTGTTGTTTGTGACCTCACATATGAAAAAATGCTAACGACTACAAGTCTCGCTATGTCGCCAAGTAGCAGGGGCTCATATTACGTTAAATGTGTATAGGAAAGTAAACCCCACACGTTAAAATGCTAAATTCTCTTTATTTAAAGAAAAATCTCTTCATATTCTCTTTAAATGTCGTTTAAACGTATTAGCAAAAAAATAAAGGTAGATTTTGATTTTTAAGGAGGTAAATAATGCTCTGTTAGGTCGTAAAAAATAGTTTTTTTTTAAATATGTAAATTGATCAAGTAATTTAGTTTTTTTGTCTCATCATAAAAAATATTTGCTTTGTTTTTCTGTTTGGAATAAAGTCCAATTGCAAAATAAAATAAAGTGAAAGGATCGTAAATAAATAATTTTGAATAGGAAAAATGTAGTTGTTTCTTTTTTTTCTAGATTTAATCACGCACAGCTTGGGTAAAGAAAATAGTTTTTTTTTAAATAAGTAGGTGCACCTACACAGTCGCACAGTCGGAACTTCCCTTACAATGTTTTCTTTTTCGCCTCTTTTCAACTATTCCAGTGGATGATTGGACACTAAACTACCAAATTTAAAAAGAAAATATGAAAACGTCAATATTTAAAGATTTGGAAGGTGCTCAGTTTCACATACAGCGTTCTAGTAAATATATCCGCCATTTTCAGAAATGATTTAAAGTCCCCATTCATGTTGGCTTATTTAGCCCTCTCCCGCCGGCATTATTATTATTTAGTTTTCTTTTTTTCTTTTTTTTTTTGACTTTGCAGTTTGAGAAAAGTTAGGTATGTTCCCCCCTCGGTATTTATGTTTGTTTATTTAGTCAATCCGTTGGCCCTGAAAGGGTAAGATGTAAAATGTTCAAATTAAAAATGATTTTTGCGATTATAGTTTCTTTAATGTCTTCAATACACATTTTTTTAAAGTGACGAGTGAAGAAATAAAACTCAAGAAGCTTTCAAAGCACTACTAATTAACATTTAGGATTCCCCACTAGAATCGCTTCTAAAACAAAGTTTCTACTTCGCTCATCCTTGAAGCGAAAATAAGTCGTCAGAATCACCAGGAGAGCTACTAAAAGCAGCAATTACTGTTTAAATACGATTATAGTTATATGTTGTATATGTATATAGTTAAATCACTCGTTTATAAACTCATCGAGGTTTAATTACATTTATTTGTAAGGAAAGCACATTAAAATGAGTTAAAGCAAAACAAAAATACTGCTGAACTTGTGTATGCTTTAAATAGCAGCACAGACTTTTCATATAATGAAATAGGTAAGCAGATGATTTTTTTTTCAAACCGGAATTAACAACCAGAATATATATTCAGAATGTGAGAGTATATATAATTATTTCCACATCCAACAAACTTAAAGGATAACCCTCTAGTTTCGCCTTCATTTTGGGTTCATATAAATTATATTATATTATAAACCCGAGCCTTTTGCAAACACGCTACCCACACAAGCAAGCAAACCGCGGCGAAATCCGACAGTGAATTGTACTTACCTTGTTCCGGAAATGGAACATGGTCATCGCAACGAGCTATATCTCATATATAACTGATGAGCCACAGAAGCGGAAACGGGTGTCGCTACTGGAGAGATCGGTCCAATCGACTGTTTTCCCAATTGAACCATTACGTGCTAGGGGTCGAATATACATCCTGGCTTTTGACAGAATCATGCGGTGGTCGGTTTCGTAGTCGGCCATACCCATAGCTCTTGTAATGAGCACCTCCCTTACATCCGTGCTTTTCACGATTGCATAGTCGACAATGTGGCAACGATTGTACCTAGGATGTATCCAGGACGCCTTATATATATATTTTGTTGGAAGATGGTGTTTTTAATAGTAAGATCGTACACAACACAGACTAAGAAGTTACATTCTATTGGGGTTAACTTTTTTTCTATTCCATGGGCGCCGACGACGCACAGTTCAGTTTTGCAAGTTCCTCTCGAACCTTGCAAAAACATCAAACAGCAGGATTTTGTAACCCATTTGATACGAATTAGGATGTCGTCAAGTCCCTTGAAGAAGCGATCATGCTTTTAAGCATTCGATTAAAGAGTTGATGCACAGGCACTTATTAACGTGACAAATCTGCATTTTCCAAGTAATATACGAGGGGTCATGAGTATGTCACTGATCCCTATTGGTGACACTGTGAAATTAGGCTAGAGTGTGTTCTTGATTGCAAAGTTGATGTCGTAAAACTGTTGCCCTTTCATAGAGTATCCTTACGAAAAGAACACAGAACTTTCCTCTATTTCCTTGAGTGAGCTTTCCCTCAAAGAGATTGATTACACTGATTGAGGCCACATCTGGATTGTAGCGTTTTAGCTGTATTGCAATTAGTGATGTATTGCGCTTTGGTCTTTCCGGACTAATAGCCAGAGATTTTCCAATGTTTCATGCTCCAATTCTCAATGACAATGTTATTGACTGCGTGATGGCATGTCCCGACAGGTACGCCACTCTGCCCAGGTTTTACTTAGAGTTGTCAATGTCAGCTAACTTTTCTAGTCCTTCTCAATTAGGCTACGCAGTGTGGTAATTAAATAGGACTGCTCAGACACATGGGGGAGAGGGCTGTCAGAACCAGTTACTATTCAATCCCAGTTGCAAGTGAGAGATGCCCTTTGGCACTGTCCTTTAGGGATTCAGCAAAGAGCTTACTGCTTATTCAAACCTGCTCTTATTAATGTATCGCCGCTAGATTTTTGGAGGGGTCGGAACTCAGGTAAAAGAAGATTCCTGCGCGTTGAATTTTTAGAATGGCGTAAAAAGTACGCATGTCCTTATTGTAGAGAAGATGGTACTATCTGTGTTTGAGGAACCGCCTCCCAGCGTGCCGCCTACAGTTTTGGATTTGGATGACTCCATCTCCGAATTTCCTGTCAGGGTTTATCCCTTAGCCTTTTCTAAAGGAAGCGAGAGTTGTCTTCGTCTACGTGAGCTACTATCTTAAGTTGCCGAGCTATATCTGCCAAAAGTTACAGGTTTATAGGCGCCATTCGCCTACTTTTACCTTTCTCCAAGTAAGTAGAAACATTTTCGCCATGGTTGGTAGCAAGGCCATGCCTGCTCCACTCAAGGCCTCCTTCGCATGGCCGACCTGTGACCGTACCTGTGGGTCCAGAATTAAGCAATTATATCATCAGCAGACACACAAGAAGATCGTCAATCAAGAACATATATATATATGTATATATATATATGTGTATATATATATGTGTGTGTAAGTGTGTGTTCGTGCGTGTGTGTTTCTCTCTGTATACGTATATGTATATATATGCATATATAGAAAAATAATATATATATGTATGCATATATATGCCACTATTTTCATATAGATAACTATGAGTGTGCATGCATATATATATATATATATATATATATATGTACATATTGGTGTATGTGTATGTATATAAAGTTAGAAATACGAATATAACAAAAAGAAATATATAAAAATCGGATATCAATAGTTCTGACCGTCAATTATCAGCCATTTTGTGCGTTTTGTTTGATCTTTTTCCGATTAACATATTTCATATCGAATAAAAAAAACAAATCTATATAAAAATAATAAAAGCAGTATAAAATAATCCGGAATGTTATCTGCTTTTAATCTGATGAGTATTTCCGATTTTATTTTTTATCTTTATATTGTTTTTGCGCGAACATTCGATATTTCCATCAGCTACGCATTTTACAACAAAAAAAAAACAAACAAACTGAGAACAGATGAAGCCCACGCTCACATGTATAAGCTCATGCATGTGTGCGTGCGTGCGTGCGTATATGTATAAGTTCAACAAAGTTCGTAACTTATGACCAAGTCTTGATACGTTTTTCTTTTGTTTCTATGATGATAACGTGGGTGCCCCGTTCGCTCAACACGCACGGTCTGTCGGTCACACATCGGTTATCAATTGCATTTTCATCATTTAATGCAGATAGATGAACTTTCTTCAGATGCTTCCAAACTAATATGAGAGACCATACATTTATCAGTCGATGTCTATTTCAAATAGCATTGCCTATTGTTTATCACACCCCGTGTGAAACCGTATTTTCACTGTACGGCTTAATATGCAACTAATGTATTCATTGGTCAGTAAGGATTTAATTTGAAATTGGACATTTCTCTGACTGTCAAATTAAAGGTTATAAAAGCATTTTCCTCACTAAGTTCACACACACACACACACACACACACACACACACACATATATATATATATATATATATTAATTTTATTTATATAAACATTAATGGCTACATATGTGCATACATGTTTCTGTAATCACCCACGTTGGGGGATTACGTCCTCAGGCCAAGAATTACCTTCAAAGGTCTTTTGAAGGTAATTCTTCAAAAGACTTTTGAAGGTAATTCTTGGCCTGAGGACGTAATCCCCCAACGTGGGTGATTACAGAAACATGTATGCACATATGTAGCCATTAATGGTTGTATAAATTAAATTAATATACCTGCTCTGTTCACTCATTGAGCACTATTTTGGTAGACACATGTTGTTTCATTGGATATACTTCTAGGAAACTAAACTCTACTGGCTATATATATATATATATATATATATATACATATATATATATATATACATACGTAAATATATATAGGTATATATATATATATATATGTATATATATATATATATATATATATACTGCGTCAATCGCTTTATTACATATTAGTAAAATACCATTGCTTCACTTAATATACGTCACAAGAAAATGAAAATTATATCATGAAACGACTGCTTTAAGGTATGCTATTCCCCAATATTTTATTCAAATTCATGCGATATTCACGAAGTTATGACATCTTATTCTTTATCGTGGAATTCCCATTGCCCATTGCTTCATTGCATGTCTCTTAAAATGTTGGTTAAGGGGGAAAAATACAATGTCTTATCATGCGACCCTTTTTATTATATTTTTCTGTCAAAGAATAATGAGAAAAAGCACATCCTAGGTGCTAAGCCTCAAATAAATGAATTATTTATCGATCTATCCAGCATTTCTGAAATAACTTAAAATAACATTTTGTCCCCCGGGGAATTCATTTGTTGTATCTCAAAAAGGAGTTATGGTCCTAGCAATATCAACTTTGAAGTAAATGTATCCCCTCCCCCAAAAATCCTCTTTTTTAATTTGACCTGAAGTATTCAATGGGGTTAATATCTGGAGAAAACGGTGGTCAGAGACTGAGAGTTTATCCAAAGAAGCCCATAGATTCAAGAATGGCTGCAGTCGGCCTAGCAGAATGGGATGGTGCATTGTCACCCATAAAAATCATCTGAAAGCGACGTGAGAATGGTAGGTCATCTAGTCATGTCGAAAAATGATTATCCAAACAATGGTGAAAATGGTTATCCATTACTGGTAGGTTTTACACCCTCTGGAACTCGGAGTGGTCCAACTATCTTTTCCCTATTCAATCCCGCCCAAAACATGAAGACTCCACCTCCTCTTGGCCGTGAACTCTCTAAGGGCCCATCCATCCGGACCGTCAAGAGTAGCAAGGGTCTCATCTATAAATAGGAAACGTTGGAAATCCATTTTAATGTAATTCTGGGTCAAAGCCTTTCGTTTTTCCCTATACTGTTTGCTCAATATAGGCCTTGGAATAGTTATGATGTCTCTTGCCATCTCATTCAACAAATTACATCGGGCCTGTCTTGAAAAAACTGAAGCACTGTTGCCGTTTGTGTTTCGTTTGACTTACCTAGCCACCCTTTAATTGCCATTGCTCCCAGGTCCACTCTGACCTAGAGCGGTAGTACCTATTAGGGCCCCAACTATAATAATAATTGCAAGCAATCGACGAAAGATTAATGCAAGCAACAGTAAACGTAGTCCCAACTATGGGCTAAATAGAAACAGACTTGAAAAATGTATATATTTTATTAAAAGTTTTTTCTTCAAAATCACTTGATTCGGCATTGAATAAACTGGAAAAGGTCGATATGCCATAAAACAAAAACAAGCAACCAAATCTTCTTCCGTCACCGATGTCTGGTAGATTTCCTCAGCAAGATCCCCAAGTTTTACACAATTCATCTAAAGAAGCTTGGAGTAATTCAGTTCCCAATTGAACCTTCAATCTTCATAATACAGGGTCTCTCAAAAGAAGGTGATGGTTAAAAAAAATTCATAACTTTCTTAATTTTTTTATATTTTTCTTTTATTATTTAATATCCTCTAGAGTAATGCATATAAGGTCATCATGCAATAAATACTATGGTGGCTCGATTTCATGAGCAAGGGTTTGTATGTGACCTCCCTAAATCTGGTAGACCTCGTACGGCAAGAAGTGATGAGAATCAGCAGAGATTAGCAGAGAGTGTGGCCCAGGATCCATCCACATAATTAAGAATGAGATCAAGTCAAATTAGGGTCCCTCGATCAATGCTATTCCAGCAGGAACAACAGTAAATCTGCCCCAGGAAATATTCGGCAACTGAATAATTTCTCGTGGCTGTGGGATAAATTGGCCACCCCCCTCACCAGATTTCACATATGCAGATTTCGTTTTTGGAGTTACCTCAAAGAACAAGTATACGCAAACAAACCAGTCACAATAAATAACCTTAAAAACAATATAGAGGAGGAAATAACAGCCATAAGCCCATAAACATTAAGTGAATGCTGGACAATGCTCTGTAGATAGCACAAGAGTGTGAAAATAAAAATGGTGGACATTTGAGTAACATCAGTTTTCATAACTAAAGTTAGACCTTGTTAAAAAACATACCCTAGATTAAGTTGTGTAAATAAAATTAAAATAAGCAGGCTATGTATAACTTACAATATCTCAAAATCTCACGGAGAGGCTCATCTACCAACATAAAAAAATAGTAAGCATAAATTGAGGAAGTTAAACCAATTTAAAATCCGTCAGCTTCTTTTGGAACATCCTGTAGTATAAATTCGAAATTTGAATTAACCAGGGAATGTGTCGTCCATGCTACTGGTGCTTATGGACAATTCTACTATAAGTTTTTGCGACCGACACGTTAGATAAAAAAAACACTAAAGCTGTGACTAATAGTCAGATGTATCCGCACTATATGAATGACGTGCAATATTGCACACTTAAAAGTATCCCGTATTAATGACATCCGCTAATCGTATTTTTGTGAGGAGACACCTGGATGTACTCATATCCATTGCATCTCTCTGTAACACCAAAAATGCAAATTGCATTATGTTGTGGAGGCACCCACTTATTAACATAGGCGGGTGAGTGAGATATATAAAGGTATCAATCACCAATACCGGAGGTGTCCGGCAACGACCGTCAAATAGGCAAGACGCTTATGCTGCCTCCAGTAAGACATGCAATACGCCACATGCCGGAATATTTCCAACTGAAGTATATCAGAAGACTTGTAAATATGTATATAACTTTTCTTCCTGATATATTATTGTTATACCTTTACTTTCGTGTTCTTGTTAATTGTTTGTTCAGACGCAACACTATCATTTCTAATCGCGCAGATGAAGAGGACATGAGTTAAACATATAGATGCATGAAATCAAACAGTACTCTTTAATTTAAATCCAGATGTCCATCTGTCTATCACATATAACTTTTAGATAGTATTCCATTATCTAACATACAGAATATATGCATGCATCTTTGTTTAGATTTGTGCAAATGTCATATATCTCTTAAGTATATATATTTATTTGATTACTAGCAGTTCAGCCCGGCTTTGCTCAGGCTGCATGTACTAGCCATAACTTGCACTACGTGTGAATACACTTTATGTAAGATTTCAAATATTTAGACCAAAAATTGTCTGAGTAATTTCTTCGAGACTGCAGAAGTAAGTTTTTAAAATTTTGAGCCGCATTTTGACTCCTTAATATTTATTATTTTGATCTCAAATCAAAATAAAACGTTTTACGCATATCAAAGTTACCTACATATAATATTTCAAGACTTCAGACCCAAGATTTGGTAGAATCTTCACAGGAGAACTCTTTCAAGTTTAAACATTTGGCCACACAATTTCCACCCCCAAACTGATGAAAATGCTTGTAGCATGTCTAAATACCCGTTATGTATAAATTTCAAATGTTTAGACACAAAATCAGCTGAGTAGTTTGCTAGACATCGCAAAAGTCAAATCCTTTGAACTTTAACTCATTGGAAGCTCAAAATTTCGACACAAAAAGATTAATATGCTTGCTCTATCTCTGATTACCCTTTATGTAAAATTTCAAATGCACAAACCAGTAATAAGCTGGCCAGAACCGATCAAAAAAAAATTCCGAAATCTCAATAGAACTTATGTAAAATCTTCAGTGTGTAGACTGAAAACTGACAGAGTTATTTGGTAGAGAAATGTACACACACACACACACATACACACACATACACACAAGCCTTTTCACTTTTATAGATAGCAGTTCAGACCAGGTGTACTCGTGCCCTATGTACTATTAGTAACTTTATATGCATATGTATATATTAAAACGTGTACAGATGTGTGGTAATACATTTCTATATAATAGGTTTCCTTAACTACAATAGAGAAAAGTTGCTACAGACCGCCGAGATTAAATTTTCTTTTATTTGACCCTAATTTTGACCCCCTTACTTTTACTGTTTTGGGCTCAAATCAATTTAAAATGTCTGACCCATATCCAAGATACCTACATCTAAAATGTCAAGTGTTTGTTTTGACACAAAAATGCCAAGTGTTTGTTTAGACACAAAAGTGGTGGAAGAGTTTGGTAGAATCTCTTGGCAGCCAGATTTTTGCACAAAAACTGATTAAAAAGTTTTCCGCATGTACGAATACCCTTTTATATAAAATTTTAAATGCTCAGGCCCAAAATTGGATCCATAGTTTGCTAGAAAGCGCAAAGGTCAAATCTTTTGAAACGTTGACCCCTTGGAAGCCAATTAAAAAAAAACGATTAAAAATCTTGCCCTATGTCTGAATACACTTTATGTACAATTTCCAATATTTAGACCAAAAATTGGCTGGCTTATTTGTTAGAGACCGCAAAGATTAATGTTTTTTTTTTTTTTCAATTTGACCCGAATTTTGACCCCTTTAATATTCATTGTTTTGGGCTCAATTGAATTATTAAGTTATATCCATGTCCAACTAACCTATATCCAAAATTGTTTAGGCGCAAAATTGGCGGTGGAGTTAGATAAAGTTCTCAAAGGCCACATCGTAAAACTTTGACCCATAAACAGAAAGATTTCTGGCCGAAACGCATTTAATAAAGTTTTTCCTAAATTTCACTACCTCGTATGACAAATTTTGAGTCTATAGACCGAAAATTTACAGAGTTATTTGGTGGGGAAATGTACACGACCGAAATATACACACGCGGACTTTTTCACTTTTATGGATAGCAATTCAACCCGTCTTTACCCAGGCTCTATGTACTGCGCATAACTTGCCCTAATTTATGTAAGATTTCCAATATTTAAACCAAAAATTGCCTGAGTAATTTCGTAGAGATTGCAAGGTTTTTTTTTTTTAATTTGACCCGCATTTTAACAATTAACGCTTATTATTTTGGTCTCAAACCAAAATACAAAGAATGTCCAAGTTACCTACATCTAAAATTACAGGTCTTTAGACTCAAAAATGGCGGAGGAATTTTGTAGAAACTTCAAAGATCAAGTCTTTCAAATTTATCGTTTTGACTGCCAAATTTGCGCATCAAAAGCGATTAAAATGCTTGCCGCATCTCTGAATACCCGTTATGGATAAATTTAAAATGTTTAAACACTTAGATGAATATGCAGTCTTGGCTTAGTAGTTTGCTAGACATCGCAAAGGTTGAGTCCTTTTAACTTTTACTCCTTGGAAGCTCAAATTTGCGACCCTAACAAATTATAAAGCTTTCTCTATCTCTGAACCCCGTGTATGTAAACTTTCAAAAAGTTTAGACCAGACATTGGCTGAGTAATTTAGTAGAGAAAGCAAAGGTAAATTTTTTTTTAATTTGACCTCAATTTTTGCCTCTTAACATTTATTGTCTTGAGAGCAAATCAAATTAAACAGTTTGATCCATGCCCAAGTAATCTAGTTTTAAAATTCCAAGTGTTTAGACCAAAAATTTAGAGGAGGAGTTTGGTAGGGTTTCCAAACATCAAATCATTGAACCTTGACCCCTCGACAGCCAAATTTCTTGCCACACACACAGACGGTTTCACTTTTATAGATATATAGATAAAGAGCAGACTTAGCTACAGTATATTTTATCCTGGGTTCATTCTCAGACGCTGCGTATATCCTGCTTCCTTTATTTTATTCTTAGTTCACACAGATCAGGAGCGATGTTTCTGATGAAGAGAGGAAAATTGTCGTTTTCGGGTCAGAATTTATTCCATCTAAAACTTATTGTTGGCAAATTTTTAACCTTTGATGTACTATTTTTTTGTTTGTTTTTTGGCTTCTTACATAAAGCGGCTTCATGCCTGTCTGGGGCGATTTCCCTACAAAAAAAACTAAGTTAACGCTTGTTATTGTCTATAACTGAAAATATACTTAAGCTATAGACATACGGCGTATCTTCCGACGTCTTTCCCATGTGCTATACCGCCTGCATAAATGACTTACACCAGCATATCATATTACTATGAGGATGAATTCAAGTAGCTTCATTCCTTGTCTAGAGCGAGTTCTACAAAAAAAACAAACTTCATGAATGAACGTTTAATTTTGCAAATAACGGATAATATATTTAAGCTTTAGACGTATCTTTCGAGGTCTTTCCCACGTGCTATACGGGCCTGCATGAATGATTTATAGCAGCCAATCAAATTATGGTGAGGATGAATTCGAACGCATTCATGTTTATTACATACGCATATTACGCTAAGGATTTTACATCTGTAACATCCAGGCAAAGAATGAATATATACAAATTCGGTAAAAATGTATGTACAGCTATCTTATGCATATTGATGGATAATAGGGTAACAGATGGACGTATCTTGGTTTAGATTTAGGAAAACTCATATTGGTGGGCAACGTATAGTTCGGCATAATATGTTTAACTGTCTGTCACGTTTAAGTAATAAGCAGCGTTTGAAACGATGAATTAAGAGATTAAATGGACGTCTTTTAATGTATTTGTTTTACTCATGTTTTTGTCTTTTAAATCCGTTCGATCTCTCGCCTATCTTTCTCAGATAAGCAATGCGCATTGAAAGAGGATTACACACACACGCACATACACACACACGCACATACACACACACACATACACACACACGCACGCACACGCGCACGCACACACACAGATGCATACGCAAACACACACACAGATACATACGCAAACACACACACACAGATACGCACGCAAACACACACACACATATACACACGCAAATACGCACACACCCACAGATACACACGCAAACCCCCCACCCCCCCCACACACATATATATATACATATATATATATATATATATATATATAACATTAACTCTTACCCCCCCCACATATATATATATATATATATATATATATATATATATATATATATATATATATGAAACGATGGCTTAAACCAATCATAACAGAGTCTCGTTTGGTTTTTCATGTTTGCTGCTCTTCCAGGTCCATTCTTACACAATTCTTCTACATACACAGACGTTTTTTGACTAATAATCAGTTTCTTTCATTTCTCTTTCATTTCCAATATTTCTTTTTTTATTATTTCGATTTCTAAAGCCGTAATTCGTTAGGGCAAACTAGTGCAGAATATTCCAGTGTGTATTTAAAAGATACGAAACACTTTATATTTTTTTCTTACAATTCAAAATATCTGATTTGCTCTGGCTTCTGCGTCCAACAAGAAAAACCCAGGAAATAAGGAAAAAATATGGAAATAACTCCATAAGAGATTTTCGCGTATTGAATTTGAGCAAACAATTGATACTCCCGACATTCTACATACCTTAATAATGGTTTAGAAAGGAAAAAAAATAATTACGCCGATCTGAAGTTATTTCATCTATATAGATAGTAATATTCTTGTACAACTTTTAGGTTAATAAAATTTGCTCCAAAATCCATTAATTTATTATATTAACTATTTGAAGAAAGAAATTGGACTATTTCAGTGTACTTCTTACGAATATATATATATATATATATATATATATATATATATATATTACACGGTGGTCCCCACTTATCAAGGCTAGGAAGCCACTCAGGGATAAGGGTTATTGCTAGTACAGTACGTTAGTGTGGAGATCTATTAAAGTGTTTACTTGAGGTGGCGGTTCATTAGGAATTTGTTTACGTTGGACTTGAAGACATCCAGGTTGTAGTCAGGTGGGAAGCAATCAGACGGAACAGAGTTCCACAGGCGGGCAGTTCTAAGAAAGAAGCTTTGTTCATGGAATCTACGTTTTGATTTAGGCACAGATAAAGAGTGGGGAAAATTTTTGACAGTGGATTCGGCTACACGGGTGTTTTTCGTGAAAGACTGGCGAGAGGGGGACCAGAGATTGGAGTTCAGACAAGCAGCTGCCATGGAACTAACGATAAAACAAGTATACGCTCTCAATGTCTCTTCTGTGGGAGAGAGGTTGCAGGGAAGAGAAAAGGACATCCCCCACGAAGCCACGGAGTCTATTTTATACTCTGTCAAGGCAGGATAGGCTGTTTTTAGCAGCTCCTGCCCAGATATGGCAGTAGTATCCCATACTTGGACGTACTAGGCTTTTATATCGACAGAGAATTGCATCAGTAGTGAGATATCTTCTGGGGCGGTAGAAAGATCTCACCATCTTTCCAGCGACCTTGGCAACAGACTTGATGTACGTGTTCCATTTCAGATCAGGGGTAAAGGACAAACCCAGAAGCTTGTCGAAACATGGGGCTTCTCCTAGACGAGAGCCATCCATTTCAATTGATGCCAGATGGGAATCAGAGCGTTGATGATCTAAAGATAGGAGTTTGGTTTTAGATGCATTAAAGGTAACCAGCCACGTATCCCCCCCACTGAACCACGCGCTCGAGATCAGAGGAGAGAGAATCTGAGAGAAATTTGTCATTTACAGCCTTTGACGTGTTGCCGTAGATGGTCGTGTCATCAGCATAGATGTCAACGAATGATTTAAGTATGTGTTTAGGGAGATCATTGATGCAGATTAGGAAGAGAGTTGGGCCCAGGATTGACCCGTGAGGGACTCCAGCATTAATACTGCAAGACTCTGATTTTTGTCCATCGACCACTACTCTTATGGGCCTATCGGTGAGAAATGATTCAATGATTGAGAAAACATTTCCAGTTATACCGTAGTTGGAAATCTTGTGAAGTAGGCTCTTATGCCATACCTTGTCGAAGGTCTTTGATATGTCAAGAGCAATTGCCTTAGAAAGGAAGCCTTTGTCAAGAGATTCACTAATCCTGTGAAAGATAACAGTTAGCACATCTGAGGTAGATCTTGCAGAACGGAAACCATATTGCGTGTTACAAAGAAGGTTATTTCTGCTGAGATGGTTGATTATTTCTCTATTTAATATGAATGCCAGCAACTTACTTATAACACACAGGATAATTATTGGTCTGTACTGAGAGGGAGATAACTTATCACCTGAATTCTTAAATACAGGGCATACTGATGATGTTTTCCAGGGAGTCGGAAAGCACGTCTTCTTAAGACAATGCTTAAACAGTTTCGTAAGTATGGGAGTAAGTTCTGGTTGAAGCTTATTTAACACTATAATTGGTATGCCGTCAGGGGCAGTTGCTTTACTGGAATCAAGGTTCTTGATTAGCTTGGCGACCTCATGCACAAATATTTGTATGTTACTGTTGTGGTGGCACACATTCATTTGCATATGTGGATAGTAATTACACATGAATAGGAAGACTCAGTTAGTCTGAGTGTGTGTTCACCAGAAGCCACCGAAGGCCGCCGAGAGAAGATATTTTTCTCCAGCAAAGACTCGCTTATTTGACACCATTATGTAAATATCCTGTAAATATACCTTTTCCTAATACACTTTTTTATTTGATCTACCTTTGTTTGTTGAGTCGTCATTTGTATTGCTTCCTACGTTACTTGTTTTCAACCTGCAAACTTTACAGTGACGACGAGGATGAACGTCAAATATAACAGTTTGACAAAGAAATGGAAAGAACTCACCAAAAAAAGTACAACACAACGGTTGACCTTTCTAAGGAATACAAGTTTTGATGAACGAAATAGTCGTACCAACGGATTTTACGCTAAAGAGAAGTTCAACTAAAGCGGAAATAATGAATAATTCAGCGAACATTGGAAAACTGTAAAATATTTTCCTCGCGAAGTACAACACTAAAAGAAAGAAACGGTTGTTTCTCAAATTCAAAGAACCAAAACTAGATTCAGGTTAAAAAAAAAGTAACATCAATTAATAGTATTGTATTTACTAAAATACTAGTCGGAAAAAAGAGACGAAACAAAACTTTTCATTACAGTCTCAAAGAAAAACATAACTCAAACGTGGCAAAAAAAGCGACGTGGAATCCATCTTAAAAAAATAACAAAGTGTAAAAGTGATTTTTTGTAAAACGACAAATAGATTTATATTACTAAATTACGAAGAACAGATTCGTATTACTAAATTACAAGGAAACCGTCAAATTTATCCCGAACACCCTGTATATAAGCACAAATCAAGTACGGTTGAAACCAATTCACAACGTAATATAATTTAAAACAAACAAATATTTTACTTGTTTGAAATTTATCACAAATATATTTCGGAGGTCGACTCCATCTTCAGTATGTTGTTTTGTTTCTTTTTTTTTCTGTTCTTCTCTCTTGCCAGGAGAAAAAAAAGAAACAAAGCAACACGAAATATACTTGTGATGAATTTCAAAAAAGCAACCTAAATTTTTATTTTCCGAATATTACGTTGTGATTTGGTTTCAAGCGCACTTGATGCCTATTTAATTTTAATTAAACAAATTCAAACAGCGTTTCTATTGAACTCTCATTGTTGCGAATATATATATATATACATATATATATATATATATATGTGTGTAAAGTTTCGTGGTTCAATTTTAAATTCTGAAAAAAAAACATATTGAGACATATATTCGATTTATTAATTTATTGTTTGACAAAAGGAATATATAGAAGGGTTTATTTTAATTTCCTTAATACATAGATTTTCAATAATGCTCATATAATCAGTAGAAATGAAATCCCGGTAGCAAAACATTTCCTCTTGTTGAAAATCCATGGATTAAGACATTTAAAATAAACCCTTCTATATATTCTTTGTCAAGCAATACATTATTAAATCGAATATATGTCTCTATATGTTGTTTTTTCAGAATTTAAAATGTAAAAACGAAACTTTATATATATATATATATATATATATATATATATATATATATATATATATATATACATATTCGCAAGAATGAAAGTTCAATAGAAAAGCAGTTTGAATTTGTTTAATTAAAATCAAAATAGGCACCAAGTGCGCTTGAAACCAAATCAAAACTTATATATTGCTCTATTCTTAAATATTGAGCTTTTCCTTTTGGGCTCGGATATCCTTGAAAGTATTCAAGTAATATCTATCAGAATTTTTCATCTGAATTCTATCAGTGTCTTATCTCGCTTATATATATATATATATATATATATATATATATATTCAGATTAATACGGAGTTTTTATATAGGTATATGACAACAATTATCAGATGGAAACGGATTACAAAAATTTCCTAGAAAGAAAAAAATCAGCTGAACATATCATGCCTTCGCAGTCAACTTTCAAAGATGCCAGAAATCTTTCATCGCTAATAGATTTTTTTCGTCTCGCCGCTAGACTTTGGAAATCAGCCCCCATACTCATTATTTTGTGTCTCAGTGCCACATTGCGCTGTTCGGGTTAATATAAATGAACGCGAATATATATATATATATATATATACATATATATATATATATATATATATATATATATAAGATACTGATAGAATTCAAATACTTTTCGAAATATCAGGATTGAGCAGTACGCTTTCGCTATATGGGAATATCACTTTCTCCCACGGGCCTATTTTCTGCCCACCCGGATTTGTAACCCCGAATGATATCGGACTCTTTCCGATAATGGACTACCCAGTTGTATCAACTTCTCTTTTCGTATAATTTTCTCCATATAATTATCCACAACTACCCAAAAACTATTTCCATAATTGTGCTGAAAAGCAAAATAGCGTCCATTCGCAGCTGAATATTTTGCTAACTGCATTTCATTTCATCTGATGATATGGCGATTGTTGGAAATCCATGGATTAAGGAAATTAAAATGACCCTTTCTATATATCCCTTTGTTAAATCAAATAGATATCTCTATATGTTGTTTTTTCAGACTTTAAATTTGAACCACGAAACTTATATATATATATATATATATATATATATATATATAGAGAGAGAGAGAGAGAGAGAGAGAGATGCGGTATAGTTACTGCTTACAACAGCACGTTTGTCAAAATCAAGTAAATATGTGAGGAAGAGATCTTTCTCGAAATATTATATTACACGGACATACCACCAGACCGACTTTCCCAGGTGACCACTATGCAAATATAAATATACTGCGTATATGAAATATGAATATGTACACATGTATTTATAAGTTGTATTAATAAATTTCTCACCTGCTTCCGCTTGTGCATTTCCGTTACTTCTGCATTTTACCGCCTTCTACAATTCTATTTAAGTATATATATATATATATGCGTATATATATGTATATACATACATATATATGTATACGTATATATACATACATACATATATACATACATATATATGTATATATATATATATATATATATACACACACACACGTTCACGAAAAAGGATATGTTTTCCTCGTGATAAAAACGGTGTTTAAGTGAAAATGTTAGATTAGTAAGTCAAGTCAACGCGACTTAAAAATATTTATTTGTTTATAAATCGAATTTGTTTAAGTAAACACGTCTTGATAGAAAGAGTTTTTTTTTTCTTTTTTTATTTCTCGTAGTGTGATCTGACTAAGAATAACAATATCCGCTCGGTGTTATCAACGGAGCATTTACATGTCCGGGCTTTGAGGCACTGGTGTGTTTGTGCGTTCATATATATATATATATATATATATATATATATATATATATATATATATATATATATATATATATACTAGCATGGGAGCCTGGCGTTGCCCGGGTGTTTGGATGTGTATGCTGACGAAAAAAAAAATCGGCCAATTTTAAAAAAAAATTGACCCCTATTATGACGTCTTAACATTTATGGTTTGGGGTTAAAATCGAGTTAATAAGTTAGATCCATGTCCAAGGAACCTATATCTAAATATTCAAGTGTTTAGACCCAAAATTATCGGAGGAGTTTGATAGAGTTCTTAAAGATCAAATCGTTGATTAAATTTCGAGTCAGCGGGCTAAAGATTGAGAGAGTTATTGCGTAGGAAAATGTACACAGATGAGCTTCAACAAACAGTGTAAATACGTGCCTTTTCACAACTAAACAGTTTGCTAACCGAATTTCATTTCCTCTGATGATATATGCCATTATTTAAAATCCAGTGATTAAGGAAATTAATATAACCCCTTCTATATATATTTTTTTGTCAAACAATAAATTCTTAACTCAAATATATGTGTCTATATTCTGATTTTCAGAATTTAAATTTAACCACTAAACCTATGTATATATATATATATATATATATATATATATATATACTTGTACTTTTTGTAGTAAAAGAAATCCCATACAGTGCTCTATTATTAGGGAAAAACCTTTCTCGAAATAAGAGCAATATATTTTTTTTTGTATATTATATACAGGAATTTACATCGGTAGTCGGTACATATATATATATATATATATATATATATATATATATTTACATCGGTAGTCGGTATATATATATATATATATATATATATATATATATATATGTGCGAGTGTGTGTGTAAATGCACATTTGTATATATGTACATATGCATAAATGTGTGTACATAAATATATTTTAAAAACCGATAATCTCACAAAGTGAGAACCACACACACACACACACACACACACCCACACACACACACACACACATATATATATATATTTATATGTATATATATATATATATATATATATATATATATATATATATATATATATATATGTAAGCAAATATTATTAAATGCAACGGATACACTTTGCTTTATGGTTCTTTTTTTAATTTGCCGATATACATATGACGAGGATAATGGAACTAGTAATAATTAATAAATATCATCTCAATCAACAAATTACATAAGAAAAAAAACAGACTCATTTCATTTCTATTACAAACCTATATTTGAATTTTAACAGACATATTCTTTTAAATATTAATTGCGATTATATCTTTTAAAATCATATTAACGACTACATTACGTTATTAATCATCTCGCTCTCTACTTTTTCGAATTTCCCATGTCTTTTTCCGTTTCTGAAATAGAACAGCATCACACATGGCGCATGAAACATGTAAAAATATTTGGACTGGTGTTTTTGTTTCTGAATCCAATTCCTCCAGGGGAAGTCTCGAAATAAAGACGAAACGTTGATGAATACATAACACGGTTTGTTACTTTTCATTTCTCTTTCTCTGTCTATCTCTTTCTCTGTCTATCTCTTTCTCTGTCTCTGTCTGTCTGTCTCTCTTTCTCTCTATATATATATTTATCTATATATATATATATATATATATATATATTTATATATATATATATATACATACTTATTTTTTACTATAATAATTAAATACCTACAGACACTAGTATTTCATCCTTTCAGTAATCTTCAGTGCAAAATGTCAAGATTTACACAAGTCGAACGATTCGAACTCGGCTACGCGAACCATCTGGCTACCATTAACCGCGTGAAATAACGTTGAATTTAAACATTTTAATTTTACATGTTCTTTACGTCAGCAGAATGTGATCTAATCGTTAAACGATGATATATACACATATATATATATATACATGTATATATAATATATATATAATATATATATATATATATATATATATATATATATATATATATATATCATCATCATCGGCGGTCACTCGTGTACGATAAAGACTGTCCTCCGTTGTGGCTTCTGTGGGTCCTCATGTGAGCATAGAGCCCAATCCTAGACCCAATTTGTCTTGTGCAATGTGGGCAGATAAAGGTAGTGGTGGTGGGGTGGGTTTGGTTTGTCTGGTTGATAATCTGTCCTTTCTGTGCTTGCGTTTATCCTCAGCATCTTGATTTAGGTCACTACTATAAAGCGCAGCACCTTCGTGGACAGCGCTCCTCCATGCCAACATGCTCCCAGCCACGTCCTTCCATGTCTCAAGGTCCATGTGAAACCGCTTTAGATTTGCTTTGATGTTGTCCTTATACCTCATCTTTTGGCCACCCTGGGCACGCCTTCCCTCAACAAGCTGAGAGTAGAAAATCTGTGTTGGGAAGCGGAGATCCGGCATTCGGACAACATGACCAGTCCATCTGAGCTGGCGTTGAGCAACAGTAGCGGTGATAGTGGGAATGCCAGCCTGACTCAGGACGCTTGTGTGGTGCGTCGGTCCTTCCAACTGATTCTGAGGATTTTTCGGAGGCATCTTAGGTGGTACGTCTCCAGGGTTTTTACGTGCCTCCTATATATGTTCCAGGTCTCCGATCCATAGAGAAGAGTGGGCAGCAAGACAGCTTTGTATACCATGATTTTGGTCTTTGCCAGAAGGTCACGGTTCTCAAATACTATCTTCCTTAGCCTTGAGAAAGCCCCACTGGCACAGCTGAGACGGTGTTGTATTTCATCATCTATGTTGGCTTTTGATGATAGGATGCTGCCTAGGTATGGGAAGTTGTCCACATTTTCCAGTCTAGCGTTGTCGATGGAGATGTTTGGGGGTGAGACTGGAGTACTGTTTGGTGGTGATTGATGGAGGATTTGGGTTTTTTTTATATTAATTGTTAGTTCTAGCTGTTTGTACGCCCTCCTGAAGGCAACCAGTGTACACTGTAGGTCCTCTTCTGAGAGGGCTACAAGGGCGTTATTGTCTGCATACTGTAGCTTCATACTGGATATGGTGTGCGTTCGACTTTTGGCCCTAAATCTGTTGATGTTAAAAAATCGCCCGTCAGTCCTGTACATAATCCGAACTCCATGGGGAAGATGTTTGTCCGTGAGATGGAGGATAGCAGTAATGAAGATGGAGAACAGGGTTGGGGCAATGACACATCCCTGTTTCACTCCCGTGTCAACCCTGAAGGGATCTGTTTCATCTGCACTACTACTGAGGACTGTAGCTGACATATTGTCATGTAGCAGTCTCAGTACCCGAATGTACGTCTCTGGGCATCCAAACCTTGCAAGAACCAGCCAAAGAGCTTGACGGTTCACAGAGTCACAGGCTTTAGTAAGGTCTATAAAAGCCATGTATAATGGTAAATTTTGCTCCCTGCACTTTTCTTGGAGTTGACGAGCAGTGAAGATCATTTGCATCGTGCCTCTATTTGGTCGAAAGCCACTTTGGGACTCGGGAAGGATGGTTTCTGCAAGGGGTGTAAGCCTGTTGGCCAAAACCCGAGCTAGGGCTTTCCCTGTGGTAGAGAGGAGAGAAATGCCCCGGTAGTTCCCACAGTTTGCCTTGTCTCCCTTCTTAAAGATGGAGACAACTAGGGCATCTCTACGTTGTGCAGGGATTTTCTCTTGTTCCCATATTTGAGCAGCAGGGCATGGATGTGTCTGAGAAGATCAGGCCCGCCTTTCTTCAGGATTTCTGCTGGGATGCCATCAGAACCAGCCGCCTTATTGTCTTCCATCTTCCTAATTGCATCCCGCACCTCTTCCAGACTGGGTGGTTCTCCCATGCTCTAAATTATGGGCTGTTGGGGGAGTTTTTCAAGGGCCTCCATCTCTGAAGTGGTGTCCCTGTTCAGAAGATCCTCGTAATTCTCTTTCCATCTATTTGTTATTTCTCCCTTTCGTTTCAGCAGCGCGAGCCCATCCTTAGACCAAAGTAGGGTCAGAGAACGGTAGATGGGGCCGTATACCACTTTTGTGGCTTCAAAAAATCGTCTGGTGTCCCCAGAGTCAGCAAACTGCTGGATCTCCTGAGCCTTCTTCATCCACCAGAGGTTCTTCAGCTTCCTGACTGTCGATTGGATAGCCTTGGCATGGGCAGCTCTTTTAACCTTGCAATTGATGTTATTCTGCCAGGTGATAAAAGTTTGCCTCTTGATGTCTATAAGTTGTTGGATTTCGGTATCGTTTTCATCGTACCAATCCTGATATTTCCGCTTTTTCTGCCCTAGGATGCTTATACTGGAGTCCATGATGGCAGTTGTTTGTTTATTTTCCTAAAATTGTGATTTGGTTTCAAACGCACTTGATGCGTATTTTATTTTATTCAAATTAAAACAACGTTTCTATATTGAACTCTCATTCTTTGGCAGATATATATATATATATATATATATATATATATATATATATATATATATATATATATATATGTATATATATATATGTGGGTGTGTGTGCGTGTGTGTGTGTTTATTGCCCGCACACACACATATGCATGCGCGTTATATATTTTGTTTGTTCTCATTCTATGCAAAACATTATAGTTACGTCACCCTTTTTTTGTTTGTTTATTTGATATCAGAAATTGATTACTCATTTCTGGTTCATGCAGAGACGCTTATGAAACCAACATTATATTACAAAATCAAATAGTAAAATTAGTATTTTATTTTTCTTATCATTTTGTTTTATGTATAGATTTGACATTTTACAGGATGCCAGACATTCATTAGCTGGCTCAGACGTAGTAAGAGATATATTCAGATTCTAACCGGCCATTTAAAGTGCTGATTGTTTTTTTTTTTTTTTTGTTATATTTCTTGCCCTAGTTTCACTGCATATACAGGGTGCGTAGGGAAACGCGTGACTTACCTAACTAGCACGTGTGCATAATTCAACGGGTGGAATAAAATGAATGAAGGAGAATGAAACAAAAATGGCCGGCTTATCTCTTTATATGCCTGCAATGTGACCACTTGATATGCAAATGAGATGCTCCTGGTTGGAAATAAAAGAGGGTTGATTTTTTAGAGGGACGTTATTTTGAAGTTGGATTTCGAAGAAATAAGTTGAATTAGCAGAAGTGTGTTTGGAGTTGAGAGAAGGTGCGTTACGTATACAGAAGTTTGGAAGTTGGAAGTTTGGACAGCCAGGTCTAACTTACCCAGGACATTATTGGTGTGACAGGCAGTAGGACATCAGGACCATCCCTGAACTGGATGTGATCTTCCTCATTATCCTCAGAATCAGAAGAGGTATAACAGGAAATTATTGGTGTGACAGGCAGAAGAAATAACACTCGTTATTGAATTATAGGGTGATCGAATAAAAACAGACCCCAACTCTAATTAGGTCTCGTTTCTTAGTGTTTTGTCAGAATGAAACGAAACTTTGGTCATAACTAGTTTATCATATTCAAATCATCACATCAAAACACATTTTTTCTTCGTTGACTGTAAAATGCTCAGAAAAACAATTGAATGTCCTCTGTTTTTTTTTGGGGGGGGTCACCCTGTATTTGCCGGTTGTTTTACATGAGTCCGATTGCTCCAAAAAATCGGTGGAATTATAGAGATCTTCATAACATTCCAGTCATATAAGATTTTGATATTTCGTTATCGTGTTCCTGTTGAAATTCGACTGAAAACATGGAAATAAATAACTACAACATAGAACTAAAATAGAACAGATATATTGAAAGCAAGAAAGTATATACAATATTTACATAGAATGCATTGGTATGGTCATGGGAGACCGTCCCTGAAGAAGGTGTCGGCTGGATGATCGTCAACTCTCGATCTCGTTGTCTCTGTGAGTCTCTCTTTGAGTCTCTCGTTGGGTCTCCCCGTCTTTACGGTATCAACCATGTTTATATGGTTGACACTCCACGTATGCTAATTAGGTGGATCCTACAACAGTTCCCTTTCCGCAGTATTAGAGACACTGGGATGCTTCGCTCGTCTTTTATTTCCCTATCTCTCTGCAAGGATGTGCATAGAGGGGGTGCGAACGGTCCCGAAGCACTTGGTCCTTTTTATTCCTGTTTTAAAAGTGGCCATTAAAGAGGAATTTTTTATCTACATGTACCCCACGGAGACACGCTGCTTCGCGTGAAAAGGAACCATCTCATGTGCAACTACATGGTAATATGCTTATTAATTCATCCGCAGCGATACAAACCTATCTATGTCAATAATAATAATAATAATAATAATAATAATAATAATAATAATAATAATAATAATAATAGCCGAAACCGCAAGGAACACTCAGATTTATACGTACGTAGCTGTAGGGACTGTTGGGTCAAGTGATTTACATAATTTCCTGTTTTTAATAGGTGTCGTATTAATCGAAGGCCTGATTTTCTTTTTTATCGCCGAATATCAAGAAAAAAGCATTCGAAGCGCTTCGTGTTTAGCGTACCTGATTAAAGGCATCTAAAAATCACAGATCTACAGTAATAAGTACCATCACTGGTATGTCAAAATTTACATGAACGAGGCTCACAATTGCTTAAGTTAAACGGCAGTACGAGAATCAGTACGTCGACGCCATTATGTCGTATACGCCCCTTTAACTGCTTGCGACTTTAAATACGCAACATAGCTATAATGCAATTAAAGTGAACGACTATACAGGCGTGAACGACTATATATGCGCGAGCGACTATATAGGGCAGGTTAATTTCGTATAGTCGAACGCTGGGATACGTGAAATCTCCAATTACCATTATCGAAAAATCTGTTTATAAAACAACATGTGCACTCTTTGGGGTTTTATCTTATATATATATATATATATATATATATATATATATATATATATATATATATATATATGTGTGTGTGTGTGTGTGTGTGTGTGTGTGTATATGTATATATATGTAGATATATGTAGATATATATGTATGTATATATATGTATATATATATATGCGTAGATCGTCATATAATGACTAGATCACTCTAACGTTAAAAGCATTAAATTGTTTGTTTTTTTTAATTTACACTGTATTTCTCGCAGTTGTCGGTAGCCGAGTGGTTCGGGCCCTTGGCTTAATAGAGCCAGACATTACTTCTGTTACCAGGGTTCAAATCTATCTACTGGCATTAATCGTGACACCCTGCACCGATGAAACACTAGTTTCTGTAAATATGTAATTATTGTAGTAACTTATATATATATATGTATATATATATATATATATATATATATATATATGCGATTTTGATGAGGCGCCGATAATCTAACACTTGAGTTTCAAGTAGATTCGAATGAATATGTTAATATATATATAGATGATTGCAACGTCTTGTGAGACGAGTGCCACTCCCTCAGACATTTAAAATCCATGAGCCTAGCTAAGTCTCTCTCTCGGTTCAAAATGTTGAGATCCAGCAACAAGCAAGAGCAAGATAGCCAGCAACCAATTAAACTGCAGACCAGCTTAATGCGAGTACTGGTCTCCCGCTTTATGTTTTTTTTAGATCAGAGATTTGCTTCTCCTAGAAAAGTTGCCTTCACCACGGCTTTCTAGGAGAAGCAAATCTCTGTAAATATATATATATATATATATATATATATATATATATACATACATACATACATACATACATCATTAAATCAGTGTAAAATATCACCCAACAGGCAACAAAGCATTTCGAATAATAATTGTTATTGTTTTAGGTTATACAACGTAACATTTAGTTCATCTGTCGCTACTTTCTCTTAATGATTGCCAGGATCTCATTAATATCCACTTTTCTGGTTTATCCAATCGAGAAATCATCCGCCGATTGAAATGTGATGAGAAAACGGAACGGAAGACTGTGCAAAAGCACACTAAACACCGGTACTGTTCGTGATGCCCCAAAAGCTAGTCTTACTAGAGTTACGTCTAACAGACAAGACGATGCTTTATAGATTCGCAGCCTAGGAAACAGATTTGAAACGGCTTCCCAAATCCAATAACTATACACCCTTATTAAAACCTGCTCCCTTTGTACTGTCAAGAACAGATTAAAGAAATTTAATTTGTGAGGATATGTTGCAAGACACAAGCTAATGATTTCTGTAAAGAACAGAAAGCGCTGTCTGGACATCGTCAGATGAAATGAAGATTGTGGTTCTTCATATTGGTCAAAAGTGTTTTTTAGCGACGAAAGCAAGTTAAATAGTCTAGGCTGCGATGTTAGGCAGTACGTCCGTCGGAGGAAAGACGAAGAATTTAATTCTAGGTGCTCAGTTTCAACGCTGCCAGTTGGTGGATGTTCAGTTTTTGTGTAGGACATTATTAGTACAATTGGTCCAGGGCATCTAATCTGCTTACAGGGTCGAATAAATTCGACCAAGAACATTAATATGTTGACTGAGCATTTCTACCCTACTTGGTCTGAATTTGGATGATAATCTTATCTATATAAAGGATAATACACTCATTAACACAGCTGGCAATGCCAAGAGGTCTCTGACAGAACATGATATTCCGGGTTTGGATTGGTCGTCACAATCTCCAGACCCTTATCCTATCGAAAACGTGTGGCATTACATGAAGCAACGCAATGATAAAATTTGAAGAATTGTGGACAAAAATTAAAACTAAATATGAACCAGTTCATTTTGTTCCTGTTGTATGTTTGTTCATTAATGTCCAAAAGTTACATTTAAATAAGAATTTTCCATAGTGCGGACCTCATTATTCGCCTCCTCAATTTGAAGTTATATGTTTTTTTTTTTAAATTGACGTGAACACTAGAATATTTAAATTAAAAGTAAAATATGAACAGGTAAAATTATAGCTTAAATTTGCAATCTTTGAAAAAAAATCCATGTGGGAACTTTCTTTTTGCCGCCTGTATATATATATATATATATATATATATATATATATATATATATATATATATATATATATATATACGAGTAATGTCCATTGTATAAAACGGCAGATAGAAAGTTTCCTCTTTACTTATTGTAGCGAAATCCGACAGCTTAAAAGTTGTTTGTATATATATATATATATATATATATATATATATATATATATATATATATATATATATATATATATATATATATATATATGTGTGTGTGTGGGGGGTGCGCGTGTGTGTGTGTGGAAGTTAAAGGACGAGGATACATTCAATTCTTATAGAGAGATATTATCCCTATAATACAAATTTCAACCATATTGTATTGGAGCATATTTAGAATAAACAAAAAAGGGAAATGAAATAAATAATATATATATTGTATCTATGTAATATATATATATATATATATATTTCTGTAGAAATATATTTTCTTATGATATATATATCAATCATTATTCAAGAAGTTCAATGTAATTACAGAGCAATATAGACGATAAATGACAAAAAGTTATATTACAAACTTCATGATGCTGACAAATTTATAATCTATTCCTTTAATTAAGTTGCCATATACAATTCTTTACAGTATCTGGTTGGTAGCTCAAAATTAATCACTTAATTATTATATCAATCTGTGGATCTATTATTCCCTTAACTCATCAGAAGAAATTGGAATCCATCAAAAATAATTGAAGTGTGATTGGCATGATTAAAATTCGCAAAATTGAAAGGGAAACCTAATATATATATATATATATATATATATATATATATATATATATATATATATATATATATATATATACTTCTATTACGCCATATTGGATGTTTATTTAATCATGTCAGATAACACTTCAATTCCTTTTTGCTATCCTTGCTATTCTGCTCATCAGCGGACAGAAACAAATCATCAAAGAATAGCCAGAATAGTATTCTTTGAAACTCCGCAAAATAAAGATTTGTAAATTGTTTGTTGGAGTATTCTGTCGAACAATAAATTTTGATTGTAAATTTCAACTAACAGTTTTCATTTCGTTTCTCTTATAATAAGCTCTACTCTCTATTGCGTATTGAGCTTTTTTTTATTTGATTGTATTTTAATTATCTATATATAAATACTGGATATTTATATTAGATTGAAGTTTACTACTGCATATATCAGATAAAAAACTAGATCATTTTTTATTTCATTATTGTATACATGTGGCGCAGCGGTATAATCGCGTTTGACACACCGGTTTCCCTCAGATTAACGAAGTTAAGCAACGATGAGTCTGGCCAGTACCAGATGGGTGACCATTAGCGGCGTCCAGGTGTTGTGTATGCGCTCCACTTATGTCGGCATTGTTTCGAGTCGTCCTGGACTTCTCCTTGCCACTGGAATCAAGCAGTGCCGATTCGGCTTCCGTTGTCTTTCGAGACTGAACAGAGGCTTTAAGAATATATTATTATTAATCTTATTATAATTATTATTATTATTATTATTATTATTATTATTATTATCATCATCATTATTATTATTCAATAGCGCATGCTTTCTTTTTATGAGAGTTTTTACTGTATAAGAAAATGTATAGCTTTCATAGCGTGTTTCTTATGACAACGACTCAAAATGATTTGTTGTACAGATTTGTTAGTTTAGATAGTACATTAAGCATGATGATATTTACCGGTGACGCTGTAGTGGGGTATTGTTATTATTTGTTTTAGTATCATTTTGTTATATATGCGAGTTTATTATAAGTTTGACTAAACAAATAAAAGAAATATAATTGCGACACATTCTAGTTGAATACATATGTATGTAGATATTCCTGGGAACTGATCCCTTCCCCTAGGTTGTATGGTTCTTATAACCACAATTATTTTAATGTCTGGTCGATGCCTTTTTTTTACATGGGCATCACCATTTATCAAGTCCAAGAGGGCACTTGAGGATAAGGGTTAAAGTGTGAAAGTAGAAATTGGACAATATAGTAATCGTTAGTAATGGAAATTCGGTAAATTAAAAGTAATTAACCCACCGCCCTTTTTAAATTTTATTATCAATTTTTTAATACTCTTTTCTTAAAAAAAACATTCATACATTTTCTTCTACGCTACCAACATAAATAAATAACCCTAAAAATATGTTTTATTTTAATTTGACTTACAAATAAATAATCAATGCGACAATAAAAGTATTGTTTTACTGTGTACATTTTCAGCGTCTTAATTGTTTGTTTTTTTCGCGTTTAAATTAAAAGATATATCAAAATTTGAATTTAAGTAAGTATTATGGCATCAGTTCAATGCACATTTGCCTATAAGTATGTCACACTACTTATAATTCAATGGCTGTATTTTTTTCAAAAAGAAACAATCATAAACAGAACGACTCATAGAAATCGATCTACATTCTTTTTTCATTTTAATATATTTTCATAGTAATGTTTCCGTTATGTCACAAAAAACTATTTTCTTTACGTTAAAGGTGTCACGCTCATACATTAATTCCATAGCTAATATAACATAGGTCGTGTCGTGGGTAGTCTAGTCTAGTATATATATATATATATATATATATATATATATATATATATATATATATATATATATATATAGTGTGTGTGTGTGGAAGAAAAATTAAGACTTCAAAAAGGGGGTTGATGGCAACAAAAAGTGTATTTCATTTACGTTACAATTGTTACAACATATATATATATATGTATTATATACACACACACACACACACACACATATATATATATATATATATATATATATATATATATATATATATATAACATCAATCTAAAACATCATTAATTGACCAGAGTTTACATCATCAGCACCCGCTGAAGCAACAAATTTGGTAATTAAATTGGCAGAAATTCCTATCATTTGCTTTCAAGGGCACTTATTTAAAAGTTTTCCGTTCTAATTGTTCTTGATGTCGCCAAATTTTTCAAGATCATTGATGCCTATAACACAATTACTCTCGACAAAATTCCGCTTATAGTACTCATGAAACTTCAACCCAAAATAGCATATATCTCTTCAATCGCTGCTTAAAAGCAAAACAAATTTCGTTAGCAGATTTTGTTTACTGCCTGCTATGTAAAAATAGATCGGACCTCTGCATCGAAGTATAAGTTCATTAGTGTTATCTGAGTCACATGTAAGTTGCCTGAATCGTTAAAAAAAATAAACACATTGTTAAGTTTATTTTTGTTTTTTATTTGTTTTTCTTTTACAAAAGAGTAAACACTTATAAAGAACTTAAGCCCACTCGATATAAGCCTGAATTAATTTAAGATTTTTACTGAGACTAAAACGTCGGGATCGGCTGTGTTGGTAAAATTCTTTTTTTTTTAAATGAAAAACTCAACCTAATCTCTTTACATTCGACTTGAAGACGGCCCTGATTTATTAAGCTTGTAAACAGATCCGCGAGTTCCACAGGTCGGGAGAACATGGAATTTTCTTTTAGATTAAGGCGTATGCATTGTTTATCCACCTGAATGGATAAGTAATTATTTCAAATTGCATTGTTATGATGACTGAACATATGCATTCATGACTTGAAGTCCGCAAAATGCGTCAATGAATTGCTGGCGAAACTGCATAGAGAATGTTGGTGTCTATGTAAATCTAATAAATTCTCAGACACTAAAATGCTTGTTTAAATGGTACTACATCTGTTTTCGTAGCTCTTAACTTTTTCAGTAAAAAAGTAAGAGGCTTTATATGCACACCAATTCTTGTCTGATAAATAGAGTTCCAGACGCCAATATAAATTATGATAAATTAATATCAAATAGAGAAATAGTCAACCACCTCAGCAGAAACAACCTTCTTAGTGACACACAATATGGTTTCCGCTCTGCAAGATCTACCGCAGACGTGCTAACGGTTATATCTCACAGGATTAGTGAATCTCTTGACAAAGGCTTCCTTTCTAGGGCAATTGCTCTTGACATATCAAAAGCCTTCGACAAGGTAAGGTATAAGGGTCTACTTCACAAAATTTCCAGCTAAGGTATAACTGGAAATGTTTTCTCAATCTTTAAATCATTTCTCTCCGATAGGTCCATAAGAGTAGTGGTTGAGGGGCAGAAATCAGAGGCCTGCAGTATTAATGCTGGAGTCCCTCACGGGTCAATCCTGGGCCCAACTCTCTTCCTGATCTACATCAATGACCTCCCTAAAAACATACTTAAATCATTCGTTGACATCTATGCTGATGACACGACCATCTACGGCAACACGTCAAAGGCTGTAAATGACAAATTTCTCTCAGATTCTCTCTCCTCTGATCTCGAGCGCGTGGTTCAGTCGGGGAAGACGAGGCTGGTTACCTTTAATGCATCTAAAACCAAACTCCTATCCTTACATCATCAGCGCTCTGATCCCCATCTGGCATCAATTGGGATGGATGGCTCTCTTCTGGTAGAGGCCCCATGTTTTGACAAGCTTCTGGGTTTGGCCTTTACTCCTGATCTGAATTGGAACACGTACATCAAGTCTGTTGCCAATGTCACTGGAAAGATGGTGGGATCCTTCTACCGCTCCAGAAGATATCTCACTACAGATGCAATTCTGTATCTATATAAAAGCCAAGTACGTCCAAGTATGGAATACTGCTGCCATATCTGGGCAGGTGTTGCTAAAAACAGCCTATTCTGCCTTGACAGAGTACAAAATAGACTTCGTGGCTTAGTGGGGCATGGCCTTTTTCTCTACCCTGCAACCTCTCACACACAGAAGAGACGTTGCGAGCCCACCCTTTTTTTTATCCTTATTTCCATGACAGGTGCTCGTCTGAACTCCAATCTCTGCCCCCCCTCGCCAATCTTTCACGAAAAACACCCGTCTAGCCGAATCCACTGTGAAAAATTTCCCCCACTCTTTATCTGTGCTAAATCAAAACGCGGATTCCATGAACAAAGCTTCTTTCTCAGAACTGAACGCCTGTGGAACTCTGTTCCGTCTGCCTGCTTCCCACCTGACTACAATTTGGATGTCTTCAAGTCCAACGTTAACAAATTCATAATAAACCCTACTTAAGTAAGCACTTTATCAAATCTCCACACTAACGTAATGTACTTGCAATAACCCTTATCCCTTAGTGGCTTCCGGGCCTTGATAAGTGGTGACCACTGTGTAAAAAAAAATAAATAAAACGTACAGCGTCGCTCATCGCTGAGAAAAATGTATTGAAAATGGAGGTGACCAATGAAGAAAAATAAATCCCAATGTGTGTTGTTTTAATTGTAACACTTTCGCCTTCATAGTTCTGCAACTTGTTGAGTTAAAAATATAATGGTGGTTTTATTATTTGGAATAACCTTCGTATGGTTAGCCTCTGATATAATAGTTTGCTTTTCCGCT
>NC_136523.1:9607509-9687509 GCF_053919585.1 Euprymna scolopes | reverse complement strand
ATAATCTTAGATTTCTATACTTTTTCTGCTGAGAAGTCACGGCCAAAAATCGGTTAAGATCAATGGAAGTGGTAAAATATTTTCTCTCTAATAAATTCCTCCTCCCCCTGCCACCACTTAACACCGTTTGGGGATCGTTAACAAGGAACAATTGAGAAGAGAACACCGGTTTGGCTTCGTAGTTCTTTCATGTGAAGTTATTTAAAATCACTGAACTAAGCTGCAGTGCTCTGTGGCGTAGTGGTTCGCGTGCTGGACAATTCACATTATATTTTCACGTTCGCGCCGACCTACCGTAGTGTTTTTTTTTTTTCTAAACAACTGCAATGGACTTTTCTTGGTGGCCGAACTGTTAACGTTGCAGATGTTTGTTTTTTTTTTCACACTTTATTATTTTTTTTTCACACTTTATTTTTTTTTCACACTTTATTTTTTTTTTTCACACTTTATTTTTTTTTTCACACTTTATTTTTTTTTTTTCACACTTTATTTTTCTACTTTTACTCATGACTCCGAGTAAGATCCGTCCTACTTACCTACCATAATATTTTTTAAAACTCCCCCCCCATCCCGGAAACAAACACTCGGGCAACGCCGGGTACCCCCGCTAGTATATATATAAATATATATAAATATATATATATATATTTTTATATATGTGGATGTTTGTTTGTGTGTGTATGTTTCTGTATGTGTATATATATAAAGAGACAGAGACAGAGACAGAGAAAAGGAAAGAGACCGATGGAGAGAGAAATCGTATCAAAATATATGTACAAAACTTTTACTAAAAAAACATTTAAATTTTTACAAACAGAAACATATACAGGGTAGGTCACAAGGAACTATAAATTTTTATTTCAAAAAATGAATATAACATGGAAGAAATAAGCAACAGCAATATGGAAACAGCAAATGATACACTGGTAATTTTGCAACATAAAATATGATGTTTATGAAAAACTGTATTAAGTTTCATTTAACATCCATAAAGCTCAATTCTCTTCAATAAACTTTCAAGTAATGCACGGTAATCTTTGAAGAATTAGCGGCAACTGAAGCTTTTTTTTTACTTTAGTTTTAACGATGTTATAAAAATATACGATTTTCACTTCCGACTTACTTATAGAAAAAATGTTTAAGTATCTGCAAAATTACAGACACGGAAAATATAGTTACTCATGGCGGGCCCTGTACGTGTGTGTGTGTTCATTGGTTGTGTAATGGAATTAAAGTGTTTAAGCCTGATGGATTTTAAACGATCCTCGGATTATGCTATCTAATTCCACAGCAATTGTAAGTTTATAAATTTCCCGGTAAAAAAAAAAAAAACAAATAACAATACAAATAATTAGTTTTACTTGCAAAGTAACACCTGTTTCCTATTATTTGAATTCTTCGTACTGGTCTTGAGTGTTCTGTTTACAACGGTCGATCGATGTAACCTCTGACCCTCAGCTGTCACTTGCCGAACTCATAATCTTTGTGTAGAACTCGGGGATCAGCACAGAATTTAAGATGGAAGCTTTTATTTAATCCTCAAGCGAAACATACTCTCGTGCCGTTAAAAGTCTGATCA
Organism: Euprymna scolopes; assembly: GCF_053919585.1. Taxonomy (NCBI): domain Eukaryota; kingdom Metazoa; phylum Mollusca; class Cephalopoda; order Sepiida; family Sepiolidae; genus Euprymna; species Euprymna scolopes. The sequence continues at coordinate 9,685,930 of NC_136523.1, read as the reverse complement.
ATTCAATATTATAGTTTGACGGTCCCTCGCACTTGGGATCAAAGCTTCAACCTTCAGGCTAATTTTACCAAGTGTTTTATTCAAAACACACCGGCCAATTATATTAATACATTATAAAACCTTTTTTTTCTTTTCTAAATGTATAATTTTACAACTGTTTTACACGTGCTATTTGAATGTATGGTGATTGCGTATGAGTTTTATATCTATTGGTATATGTTACAAATAAATAATTCGCAAAAAATAATAATAATAATAATAATAATAATAGTAATAATAATAATAATAATAATAATAATAATAACAATGTAATTCGTAAAATTTCATCTGTGTTTGTTTACAATATCACTTTAGCTGATATTTGGACTTGGCGATTAATGCCCTGGAAAAGTCTCTTCTGAATAATATTGAGTTTTAAAATACGAAAACGAAGAAATGATTTCAGGCGATTTTAAATGGTACCTCTTTATTTATCGTTAATTGAAGTCATTATAAATAAAATAATTAAAAGAGATAGGAAGGTACAAGAAGCTTGAACATGGAATCATTGGATCTGTAGTCGAATGCTTTACCACAGAGTTTATACCCAGATAGCAATAAATATAGTTTTTCTTTTTATGTTTTTGTTGTAAAAATTGTTTGCTGAAATTTTATTATCTTCGTTGGCCGGTCTAACCTAAAATATTTTCCTGTAAAAATTATTTTACTCTTTCTATAAGAACAGAACAGCTATTTTTTAAATCGTATTTTTTTCGATTTTCTATACTTATTCGGGTGAATTTCTGTAGAAAACCTATCTAAAAACATGCCCAGACATATAAATTAGCTTTGTGTGAAACTAGAAAACGGTAGACTCAGCCGTTTTGGAATATATAATGTAAGAAGTCACACATACATACAAAGTGATTTTTATATCTCAGGTTGTTTCATAGGTACCTCGCTTTTATAAAAGTTTATTCTAAAACATGTTTTGATAATTGGAAGTGTTACATATCATTAGACATCACGTATTCTGTTCTACAAGATAATGGTCATCGTTTGTTTTTATGTACTTTTTTCTATTTTTTGCTTACATAATTTTTCTCATTTTTTCAGAACCGTTAAATGGATTTCAAGTAGATTTTAAAAAAATACATTTTTGACACCTCTTTCTTTTCGAGTGAAGTGACCAAGAATATTTGTGCCGATAACTCTTGGGTGTGCCCCAGGGACTCGTTTAGGGCTAATAAAACACTCCATTTTTGGGACTAGTTTACCATATTTGTCCAAATTACACTGCGTATGACTATTTAGCAGTTTTGCAAGGTGGTGAACTCAAATTTAAATTTGTTAAGGCCTTGGGGACTTTGGGGCAAAATGGTGGCGGGCAACTTGATGAATTTATTCATTACTATTTTTGCCTGGAAAAGAACTCAAATTTGCATATTTTAAGGCCCAAAACTGCGCCGTTTATTCATTTTCACCAGGATTTGAGTCCCCTGGGGAGTTTCGGGCTAAATGGGGGAAGCAAATGCTGAACTTAGTCATGTTTATTCCTCGTTCATTGCGCAGTCAAGGGGGGATCATGCATACTTCACTTGTTTCGTACAGAAGTTTCCGTTTTAAATTCTGTGCAGATTTCCGAGATCGACAAAAAAATGTCCGAATTCGACAAGATGCATCTGAAAATAAACGCAAGTTTAATCAACCAACTTGTTATCAAAAATAAAACATACAAATATATAAGAAAATTCACACTTTTAAAGTAAATAAGAATAACCAATTTACTCCACACTTGAAAAACCAAGGCTTTATGATAAGAGCGTTAGGACTTACAGAATGAGAATTTCATAAAGACATACATGGTCAAGGTTACCAAAAATAAAAAAATAAAATAAATAAAATAAATAAATAAAAAAAAACAATGTGTAATTGAATGTTTCTACTAAATCAAATACGAAACATGAAGATGGGACATGATATGAAAATAGTTGTAAAAACTGTATTTTTGATACAAAATATTCAATTGTAAATATGAAGATCTATATCTTTATAAAATTCCGAGATTTGTTTCTTGTGTGCCCATTAAAAAGCTGTTTTTTTATTAAAACAATTTCGTTTCTTATAAGATATAATGTTATCTGTAATAAATGTCTTCAGATATATATATATATATATATATATATATATATATATACATATAATATATATATATGTATATATATACATATATATAATATATATATATACATATATACATACATATATATATATATACGCCCGTGTTTTGGGTCACCCTATATATATATATATATATATATATATATATATATATATATATATGTGTGTGTGTGTGTGTGTGTGTATCTTGTTAGATCTTTCTTTATATCCTTACTCTCCAACCCACACGTTGATCTTTTATATTTTGTAAAACCTCGATTTACAACAGAATAATTCAATCTTCTTAAATTTCCCATGATATATATATATATGTATGCATGTATATATATATATATATATATATATATATATATATATATATTTAAAGTGATGATTGTGTAGTTCCGCCGAGTTGATGGCTACACTCTTTTAAATATATATATATATATATATATATATATATATATATATATATATATTATATATATATATTATATATATGTATATATATATGTACATTTATATATATAGTTTATGAATAACACAACTTTATAGTCCAAATTCCATGGTGTTAACCATCTTACACTTTATTTCAGTAATTAAGTTGACATTTACAATTCTTTACACTATCTGTTTCGTAGCACAAACTCAATCACTTTATTATTATTTCAATTAGTGGAGCTATGTTTCCCTTAGATGATCAGTAGAAATAGCAACATTCAATCCATCAAAAGGAACTAAAGTGCGGTTTGTCATTAAAATTGGAAAATTATACGAGAATATGGAGATACCTTATAATACGTTTACATTACACCATTTTGAATTTAGAAATTATTATTTTCTTTTGATGGAGTGATTGCTGCAATTTTGTCTGATCACATAAGGCAAAATCGATTCACTAATCCATATAATTAATAAGTGATTGATTTTGTGGTACGAAAGCATTTTAAATGTTTGCTGAATTAAAGTAATAAATTGTAAGATGGTCAACACCATGAACTTTGGACTATAGACGTTTTTCATTCATTCATTATATTGCTCTGTAAATACATGGAGCTTCTGAAATAAGGATCGGTGTATATTATAAGGAATTAAAGTATATTTCCGCTGATATATATATATATATATATGTACATATATATACATATATATATATAGAGAGAGAGAGGGAGAGAGAATTGATATGTAGTTTGCTTGAAGCATTGTGTGGGATAGGTATGTGATAGAGATTAAGAAGGCTATCACAATGCGAGGAATGAATTATAGTTGGTGTTGGTGAAAGGAGACGAGAACAATTTCCGCTCCATCATCTGGCATGCTATTAATCGATATGCCTTGTCCACCATTTGAAAAGGGGATTTTTTGTCCGAAATTATTATGGATATTGTCGCAGACATAACAGTAAGACGTTTGTATTTAAAACAACTGAATAAATATATGTATATATAGACATAAATGTATGTACTTATTGATTTGTAAATCGCCACTTGTTCCCGTCTCCTTTCACTAACACCGGCTATAATTCATTCCTCGCATTGTGATAGCCTTCTTAATCTCTACTACACACACACACATATATATATATATATATATATATATATATATATATATATGCACTTCGTTATATTAATTTCAAAATACAATTTGTAAGGCTTTTCACATTTTTTAATTATCATTTTATCATTTTAATACATTCAATTATTTTGTTATCATCGTTGTCATCTATACTTTGAAGAATGTTCTTTCTTTCGCATTCAAATTTTTTATAACGAACACGTCAGCAGTTTCTTAAACGCCCACCGGAAGTCTTTGTTCATAAAGGCGTATATCACAGGGTTCATACAGCTATTCCCATATCCCAGCCATGTAATAATTGACATCACCATCGGGGAGATTTGGCAGTGTTCACAAAAGGGTAGAATCATGTACATCAAGAAGAAAGGAAGCCAGGAGACGATAAATACACCCATTATAATTCCTAGTGTCCGCAGAGCCTTTCGGTCGTTAGCTGAGTGCTCTAGTTTCTCTTGTCGTCCAGTCACAGCGCAACTGTGGCGCGGGATACTTTTTTTAATGGCACTGGCTTGGATGTTGGCGATTCGCAATATGGCCGCGTAGGCGAACACCATCACAACAAAAGGTATATAGAAGGATGTCATTGCAGATAAAACAGCGTAAATTTTGTTAACAGTCAGATCACACTTTCCTGTGTCCGTATAGAGGGTCGAGGGATCGTCGGTGAACCATCCGAGGTAGATGGGAACGAACGATATGAGGACACTACAGAACCAGACACTTATAATCATACAAGCGACACGCGCGTTAGACATCTTCATTGAATAAATAAACGGTTTAGTGATGGCCCAGTAACGGTCCAGTGAGATGCAGCAGAGGTGTAGAATGGATGCTGTGCAGCACATTACGTCACAAGAACGCCAGAAGTAGCAAAACACCCAACCGAACCACCATTCACCGCCGGTGAGATCGTAGATGAGAGACAATGGCAAAACTAAAATGGCGACTGTAACGTCAGCGAAAGCAAGACTGCAGACAAAGTAGTTTGTGGGTATTTTAAGTCTTTCGAAGCGGAGCACAGCGACCAAAACAAGCAGATTTCCGACAAGTGTAATTAAAGCAATAATTCCATATGTGATACCAAATGCGATTTGAAGCGATAGCGAGAGTTCAGTGGAGTCGTTGACCAATGGACGATGACTTATCGTCAGATTTGACGCGTGTGGATACATTTTCGAACTATTTTTTTTGTTCGCCCTATGATTATTTTCTATATATTTCTCTCCTTTTATAAATGTTATGCTTCAGATTTCAAACGATTATTTTTAATAATATTTTTAGAAAATGCTTGAATTTTTTAAAACAATTTTACTATTCATTTAATATTTTTTTAAAATAAATTTCAATGAGTCACTGACAAGTGGATGATGGTGTATCGTCTGCTTCCAAGTATAGGAATACGTTTCGAGGTATTTTCTTTGTCCGCATTATGATTTGAGCCTTTTACTTTTATTTTTAATGGATTGTATCTCTCCAATTCCAAACGATGTGTTTACATTATTAAAACAAATTATTTAATTTTTTTAAATCAATTTAACGATTTTCTTAATTAAATTTAAACTTGTGACATATATACATAAAATATGGCTGCTGCTTTGAAAGTATTTTCTTCTCGGAGGGTGTTATTTTCACATGAAATAATGTCTTATGAGGAATATTTATAAAATAATAACAAGTTCGCCATTTAGACAAAAAATAAAATCACAACAATGCTGGCCAAACACAATTCACGATTATTTTTTATTCTTTGTGTAATATTTCATTTATGCTTCAGTGAATATTGCCACAGTGTTTGATAAATTTCGAAAAAAAAGTGATAAGTCGGCGAAAAGAAGAGCATATGAATTGTATAAAGTTTTTTAGTGATGGAACTTTGAAATATTTCCAGTAAATGAATTATTTAAACATGTTAATACAAAACGTGCTTTTTGTAGAATTCTGATCCGGTTTAGTGTTCGTTTTTTTTTTGCAATATTTTCATATATGATAGTGGCATGCCTTATGTGATCAATTCCTTTTCATTCATATATGAGTAAAAATAAAATTACACTCTTACTTTATTTTATTTTCTGCATCGAATTTCACCTTTCTGTTTTTTGTATACTTTTCTTTTTTTGTACATAATCGAATGCTTATAAATAAACCGATATCAGTTTTTCCCTTTTCCTTATCTTTTTTTAATTCTATTTTTAAATAATCAATATCATCTTCTTAGTTTTTGTCATAATGCCTATGTTATTTAATTTTATCACTCGCTAATTGCGTCATCTTATATTTTTGTTATCGATATGAATAAGTGACTATCACTCTCGCTTTAGTTTATTTTATATATTATTATATATATATATATATATATATATATATATATATATATATATAAAAGAATATCAGCTTTCCTTTCCTTTCCTGATATTTTCTCCTTTATAATTTAATCAATATCACCTCTTTTTATTAGTTTTGTTGTGTATTTTAAATAAACGACGTAATATCATATTTTTCTTATATTATGTATTTCCTTATATTATCTGCTTTTGATAAAATAACATATAAATCCCTATTTTTTAAATATTTTCTCGTTTTTTTTCCTTCATCAATAATCAAATGCCACACTGATATTTTTTCGATAAAATTTCTATCTTTTTTTTAATATAATCTACTATCCGTCTCTCTTTGCTTTTCGTTATACTTTCTTATTTTATGCAACAATGATTGGATATCTCTTTCTATGCTGTTCTTTATATGTTCTCATTTTTACTTTAGAAATAATAGAATATAATCGTCTAATTGTTTTATGTATGTATATATATATATATATATATATATATATATATATATTATTTATAAACAATTAAATATTATTCACTGATTTTTCTTCTTTATACATTCTGTTGTTTTTTTTTAATAAATAACCGAAATAACCGCCGCCATTACTTTCCGTAATAGTTCATGATTTTCCTTACAAATAATCAAATATCATTCGCATCATATTTGTGTTATATTTTTCTTGCTTGTCCATTATAAGAAATCAAGTATCACTCTCTTTTTATGTTTTGTAATATTTTCAAATTATTTTATATAAATAAACAAATAACACCTTCTTTGCTTTTCGTCATATATTCTCTTTTTTTGTATTTTTTGAAACCGAATATCACACTAGGTTGCTATTTATATTCCGTCATTTATTATTTCTTTTATTTATGAATAATAAACAGAATATCGAACCTTCTTTATTTTTCGTTGTAATTTCTCCCTTCTTATATATAAATTACGTTACATCACCCTTTCTTTAGTTTTCGTGATAGTTTCTCCTTATTTATATTCCGTCATTTATGATTTGTTTTTAGGTATGTTTCTCTTATTTATGTATAATACACGGAATTATACCCTTCTTTAATATTTCGTATGAATAACGTAACATCATCCTTTGTTCAGTTTTTGTTATGCTTTCTTCTAATTTATAAATAACATAATATCACCCACACTTTCCTCGTTATATTTCCCCTTTTGTTCTTTAAGGAGCAATCAAATATCGACTCTTTTTGTTTCTCCTTTTATTTTTAGATTTTTCTTTATTTGCAAATATCCCCTTCTTTATTTTGCGTTATCTCCTCTCATATTTTGAAAACAAAAATCGAAAACACTCTTCTCTTTATATTTTATAATATTTTGTCTATTTTCTAAAGAAATAATATTCAGGTATCATCAATTCTTTCGTTTTCATTATATATTTCCCCTTTGTACCTTATAAATAAAGAAATATCAACGTTTCCTTATCGTTCGTTATATCCGTTAAAAATTATCAAATAGCACTTTATAAATGATTGAATAAGCCCTATGTTGATTTTTCGTTATATGTATTCCCTTAACTTTATTATTAATCCTATATAACTTCCTCTATATATTTATTCTTGCTGTTAGTAAACAAAACAATATCGTTAAATGTATAAAACGGATGAGTGCGTTTTTCTTATTATTTATATAGTAATTTGAACGTTTTTCTTATTATTTATATAGAAATTTTAACGTTTTTCTTTTTATTTATATAGTAATTTGAACGTTTTTCTTATTATTTATATAGTAATTTGAAAGTTTTTCTTATTATTTATATAGCAATTTGAAAGTGTTTCCTTTTATTTATATAGCAATTTGAAAGTGTTTCCTTTTATTTATATAGCAATTTGAACGTTTTTTTGCTATTTATAATGTAATTTGAAAGTGTTTCTTATTATTTATATAGCAATTTGAACGTTTTTCTTATTATTTATATAGTAATTTGAACGTTTTTCTTATTATTTATATAGTAATTTGAACGTTTTTCGTATTATTTATATAGCAATTTGAACGTTTTTCTTATTATTTATATAGTAATTTGAACGTTTTTCTTATTATTTATATAGCAATTTGAACGTTTTTCTTATTATTTATATAGTAATTTGTAAAGTGTTTCCTTTTATTTATATAGCAATTTGAACGTTTTTTTTGCTATTTATATAGTAATTTGAAAGTTTTTCTTATTATTTATATAGTAATTTGAACGTTTTTTTTGTTATTTATATAAAAAGTTGAAAGTTTTTCTTATTATTTATATAGTAATTTGAACGTTTTTCATATTATTTATATAGCAATTTGAAAGTGTTTCCTTTTATTTATATAGCAATTTGAACGTTTTTTTATTTATATAACAATTTGAACGTGTTTCTTATTATTTATATAGCAATTTGATTTTTTTCTTATTATTTATATAGCAATTTGAACGTTTTTCATATTATTTATATAGCAATTTGAAAGTTTTTTTTCATATTATTTACATAGCAATTTGAACGTTTTTCTTATATGGGCTTATGTATTCGTTCGACTTAATATCTTCAATAGCTTACTTCCATTTGGGGGACATTTTGTTTCTTCTTTTTAATTGCATTAATCTATCTCGTCTTTCTGTACGCCTTGTTTTCTTACATTTCACTTTTCCGTCACGCGTGTATTCATTTTTTGTTTTTTCTTTGTTGTTTTTTTTGTATTATTATTATAATTTAGGGGGCACTTCCACGCCTATTTTGATTTTTGATTTTTCTAGTTTATTGTTTGTTAGAAGATTTAATAAGTTACTCGACCGTCTATTACAATATGATTCGCGGCCGTTCATCGTATCAAATAAGGTTTATATACAATTTCACGGGGTCATCTTATTATTTTGCAAAGCGTTTTCAAATATATTTATTTGGATTTTTTTCTTTGGAACTTTCTTTTCAATAGGATATTTATTCGCGATCGGTCATCTCGATTCTGCCTATTTTCATGTCGAGCACACGTCAAATTCATACATTTATAAAATGGGGCCGTCTTTGTGCCTTTTTATTATAATTTAGTGGACACTTTGAAATGTATTTTGACTTTTGCTTATTATTTTCTTTGTTTTCAAGAGGATTTAGGTCGAAAGGCGACCTGCTATCACAACGATAACAGCGATGATTCACGTCTCCAATTTTTCTGTTGGAGATAAATTTTAATTAAAATTATTGCCGGTCTATCGTATTATTTTGGCGGACGTTTTCAATTATATTTTAATTGAAAATTATCCCTATTATTGTTATTCTTATAGATACATGTTTTATTCGTGACCTGTTATTTTAATTATAGGCTCTGTCTATTTTTATGTAGGTTACAAACCGGGTAGTTTTTCACACTCTGATTTCTCCCCGTCACTTGCATCTGAAATTTAATTGTTCTCGTGTTTTTCTGTAGTATGGCTGATCATTTTTAAATGCATTTTGCGTTTTAGGTTTGTTTTTTGTTTTTGTTTTTTGTTCTAGAGGTGTGTAACTTTGGTTCGCAGCTAAGCATCTGAATGATAGACTTTTTTACGTATAGTTCAGTCACACGGCCTGTAGTCTATTAAGCTACAATTTTATCTGTGAAATTATATGCGTGCAATCAAACTGTTACCGAGATTTTATTTTATTTAGTTGTCATTTTCAGAATGTATGTTTGTTTTTTTTAATTTGTCTGTTATTCGGTTTATTGGATGTGTGCGTTACGTAGATACGCGACCTTGTATATGAATGGTGTACTCTGTCTGTCCGTCTTCAAACCGATTTAGATTCGATTCATCTTTAAAATAAAATGGCTTCTATTTTCTGAGCCCTTTTCAAAGTTTATTTTGATTTTAATTTTTTCTGAATATTCCTCCTTTACATTATAGCTATGAATTTTATATTATCTTTTCTTTTTAAAAGGGCTGCGTTCTTTTTTCTCTCGTTTAAAAGAACCCGACTGTTTTCAAACAGCTTCTTGATGAATGTTATCAAATCAGAAAAAAACAATTTCTGAAAATATTCCTTAGGTGAGAGAAAAGATTGTGATTATTCCCCTTTCCATGTGCCCTTAAGGTATCGTATTTTATCTGATTTGATTTGCTGATCAATCAAGCAAATTTGAAAAGAAAACGCGATTTCTTTTTAAATATATTTCACTTTATGTAGGAATAACATATACCTCTTTTTATTATATTTTTGTGTTTCTTAGACAATGCACTTAAAATGGCGATACAAATAAATGCCCGAAGGAAAAGGCTGATGCAATAAGAAAGAAGAATGAGAATTCTGTTTGAAAAGAAAAATACAAATGGATGAAAAGTGGAGAATCTGTCAGCGGATTTATATTTTCTTTTCAAGATATCGCCTTAAAGTGATATTGAGAGCGTCATTATTTCTTTCGACTTTAATTTAATTTTTATGTCACAAGGAGGAGAAAGAGTGAACAATATAAAGATTTATAGAAAATTACAGAAAACAAAATTGAAAGACGAAAACTCATAGAAAGTGTGATTCAAGGACGAGTTATAAAACTGCATTAATATTATATAAAAAAAACAAATGAAACCATGCAAAGGGAGATAATAAAATAAGAAAAATAAATGAATGAACGATGATATCTGAAAATTATTGGTAATCAAAAATAAGCTATTATTTTTGTTTTTCTTTTCAATGGAATATATTTACAAGAATGAAATACGACGTACACAAAATTTTAAAACGTTTATGTTATAAAAGACGGAAGGAAATATTGAAAGAAAAAGGGAAGAGGGAAACTAGTATACGTAATTAAGGGAAGAATTTTTTAATTTAAAGAAACAAAACGAGTTTATGAATTAACTAAATTGTATATATTTTATTGAATAAGCAGAATATCAGTATAACAAGAATATATATATATATGTAAGTATATATATATATATATATATATATATATATATATAAGTATATACTACTTAGAAATTATTCTGATTCAACTCAAATAGGCAACATTGATGTTCTTAACATTTAGGTTGCGATTAAGAAACTATAGATTTGAATTTTCTCTGTAGTGTTTTCACACACGACAATTTCAATAAGGGGAAACAAGGAATAATATTGAGATATGAGAGTAGATATAAATAGAAGGTCGGTTTGAAAGTGAAATAGAAAAATAAGGCCTGAACGATTAAGACATAAACTGCGTAAAAATATAATAGGGGTAAGGCGTAATGTATTAATAATTCTATATTAAAAAAATAGTAGTTGAAGTATTGAAAGTTTAGGAAACAAATAAAAACAATAGAAATATGGAAATATGAAAATAACTGTCACGCGACTTAGTCGACTATTCAAAGTTTGCGTTGAGTTGGCGTTTCATTGCAAGAGATTTGGTGGAAAATGGTAAGTTGGTATTTTTATTTTATTTTTTCTAGAAAAGGAAAGGATAAACGGAAACTAATGAACTACATTGCGTATTTAAAAATAAAAGTGTGGTTAATAATACAAGGATACGTGTCTTTATGAATTAATTTATAGCGTATATTATCCCAAAGAAATAAAGGCAAAAAGAATTATATAGGATAGTGAATAAAATCTATGCAGATAATGGTAAAACATTGATAAAACAAGCAGATATACTCTTGTTTATAGAAAAATTAGATTTTTTTTGGTTCGCTTTCAATAATACGATAAGTTTCGGATATTAAAATGAATAGAGCGTAAGAGGGAACTTACTTATTGATAATTATATATTACAACAAATAAAAATATGTATATTTATATAAAAGCCAGTAAATGGAACAACCCTCATCATCATAGAAAGAAAAAGTGGGGTAATTTTAAAATGTTTTTAACAAAACTATGCTAATATTTAAATTATTAATAAGAAGTAGATAAAAAATAGATAGAGATTCAGATTAGAAAAAGGAAGATGTACGTATCATAAAGAGAAGAAGGAACATATTTGAAAATAAATGGAATGAAAGATGAATTTAATATAAAAGATTGATGTGAAATGCATCCATTAAACAACTAAAAGTAATATATAATTACGCGATTAAACGTGTAACACGAAAAGAGAATGAAAAAGTTATGAATGAACGAAACAAAAAAACGAAAGAACAATTATCACTAATTACGTAATTAAATCGTATGCGTAACAGGAGAAAAAGAATTATAAAGTTATGAATGAGTGAAACAAATAACAGAAGAACTGATCACTTCTTAAAGCAGTTGAAAAGGACCTATTGTTTATTTAATCACGTAATATTCACCCAAACACGCGAGAGTTTGATATTATAAAGGAAAGCATAAAACAAATGAAACAACGACAAATGAGACAGCTAAGAATGGCTTTATGATTTATCTAAAACAACGATTATAAACTATGTAATAGTCAGAGAGACTAGTTGGCCTACAATAGACTAAGTTTACGAAGAGAATAGGAGGATGTATAAATCACAAACGATCGGCAGTAGAAAAAGAGAATTAAAGAGGAATCCATAATAAAACTTAGCTGTAAATTGCATTAATTAAACGAACCATATCTATAAAAGCGGAGCAAAAAGAATAATTAAATTACGATCCTGTCTTAAAGCAGTTGCAAATGGTGTACTGTCCGTTTAAGCAAGAAATCTCTATTAGAAAACGGGTGTGTTTGACATTAAAGACAGAAGAGGTAAATGAATGAAAAGGACAAAAGAAATGCACACGAATGAGCTTATGGTTGGAAATCTTGTACTGTTTATTAAAGCAAGTGATCTTCACCAGGAAACTGCGTCAATTAGACAAAATAAAAAGAAATTACAAAAAAAACAAAAGATTAAAATGGTAAAGAATGAAATAGCTGGGAATAGAATTTATGAGTGGGTTTACGAAATTCGAAAAGACACAATTAAATTACTTCCGACAGCAAATGAAAAGTGCAAGTTTTAAACTGTCGATTATGAAAATAAAAATTGAAATTTATTCATAAAATATATTAATAAAAAAAAAAACGCCGGGGGGAAATGTCAAGTTAAGCGGAAACGATTTCTAATGTCGTTGAAAAGTAAGGATATTAAATGGATATTAAGAAAAATATCAAGTTTAAATGAATATCAGAAAAAAATAATATGAGAAATAAAACAAACGAAATGCAAATAAAACCCAAATTGAGAAACGTTTTAAAATTCTGATTGTTTATAATTTGATGCATTGGCAAAACCTTATTCCGTTGATTAATATCGTTTAAAAATGTGTTTATTTTTTTTAATGTAGCATAATCGTTTCCTTTTTATTTCATTACAACATTATTCAGTTTCTCTTTCTTTAAATTACACCGTTGTTCTTATTCAGGAATGAAAATTGTATCTATTTTGATGATTTAATGAGCTCAGTTTTATTTAATATTGTTTAATTTTATTTCTTATTAAAATAAAATTAATCCATCATCTCCGCTAAATGGTGAAAGATCAGAATTCAATAATTATACACAAAGATTCTTAAAAAAATTAGTCTGTTTTCTGCATTGTATTTTATAATTATATTTTAATTGCTCCATTTTTCATTTACTAAATGATAATTGTTTATATATGGGATGATTAAATAATTAGATTTTTGTTTTAAGTTTCTTAATGTTTATTTTATCTCGTAGAATAGTCCATCAATTCCGTTGAATTTAGAATTAAATTATATGTGTCTTGTTTCTATAATACAAAACACAAATTAATTCCCTGAATATTAAACCATTACATACGCACAAGACCAAGTAAAATATCACAGACTTTTTTCGCAACAGTTTTTAAAGTGTCGTATCACGTCTACCATTACAAACAATTGTCTAACTTTTTCAGTTATTTTAAACATCGGGTGTATATGCCTCAGTGTTAGCATGCAAGTAATGCATAAGTCTTTCCCTCGTGGCAGTCGGACTGACGTATAACCAAGCTCTTTCTAATTTCTATTTGCTTTTCTATTCAATATATTTTTCTATAATATATTGATTTGCGCCTTTTTCAGTAAAGAAAAAAAAATATATATATATATGTAAGTATATATATATATATATATATATATATATATATATATATATATATATATATATATATATATACTACTTAGAAATTATTCTGATTGAACTCAAATAGGCAACATTGATGTTTAGGTTGCGATTAAGAAACTATAGATTTGAATTTTCTCTGTAGTGTTTTCACACACGACAATTTCGTAAGAAAAGGTCCAGCTAAATTAGATAAGGATAAATCAGACACTGAAAAATGAGAAATAAATAAAGTAGGCAACTATGAATAGTATTTTGTTTTCGTACAAAGCTATGTGGTTAATTAGGAGAACACATAATGAGCATATATGTGTCTAATAGTTCACTTTGGCGTTTTCGATCAAAATATATGCACCCGTCTACTTAATAGTCTAACACCTCCACGAGATAAAATGTTATCAATTTAGAAGAACTCATGAAACCAACCTAATGCCGAATAACTTTCACCGCCTTCATGCAAGATATAAAATTTAAAAAAATGCCTCTCAAGTTGTGTGACAGACAAAATGACTGACTTTTTCAAGCACGTTTTTTTTAAGTAATGGGACAAGTTTTTAAGAGATAAGTTTGTGTATTTTTAAATAACATTCACGCATTTTATATCGTCTATTAATAAGACTTGTTTACGATGTATATATATATATATATATATATATATATATATATAATACTTTATACATACATTGCTATATGTTACTGAAACCTTTATACAGAATTATAAGCCATTTTGTCGTCTCGATATTTTATTAATATATATATATATATATATATATATATATATATATATATGTGGGGGTATATTAGTTATTATGATACATATGTTGCCAGACAATGTTATATAGTTTTTTTTTTTAATTCTACTTTCTACATATATGAATTGCAATGAATCGTATATAAATGCAGACTATTTACATTGAATGCTTCATTTTAACCGGAAGAAAATAATTGAATTCGTTACCCTGTAAAGTTTGTTTACAATTTATATGGGATAATAAATTAGTTTAGCTTTTTTATCTACTGTTTTATTATAAAGAAAAATGTAAATCATTATATGTGTTTGTAATATGTTATTGCAACATGAAGAACATACTGTGCTCTCGATATTTCGAATAATACATATATCTATACACACTTACACACACGCATATATATATATGTGTATATATGTGTATATATTACAGCTGCATGGCTATATATATATATATATATATATATATATATATATATATTTATGTATAATATATTTTTGTGTGTATGTGTGTATTTATTATTAAAAATCTTATATTCTGAATATTTTCTTAAAATGTTAATGTCAATGGATCGACTATAATCACAGAATATTTTACGTGTTTTTTCTATTAGTACAATGAATTTTAATCGCAGTTTATTTAATTTAACAATGAAATATCAATTTCTATAAAACATGTGTTCTCTTTAAAAAATTCTTCTTCGATTTTATTGTTTCCCGGGTGTGGTTGAAAATGTTGATTTGTAAATTACAGGAAAATAAGGGCACAACCCATACGCTGAAATGAGGAATATATATATATATATATATATATATATATATATATATATATATATATATATATATATATATATATAATGTAAATAAGTATATTTTATTTATAATATTCCCAATTTAAGTATGTTTATGTTATGTATGTTTATATATATATATATACATATATGTATATATGTATATATGTATATATATGTGTGTATATATTTATGTATGATATATTTTTGTGTGTGTATGTGTGTATTTGTTATTACAGATCTTATATGCTGAATATATATATATATATATATAACTGACATCGAAAATATATTTTTTGTTTTTTGTTGTTCTTCTTTTTTTTTGGAAGTAGTGTGTTATGTTTGATATTGTTGTTTTCTAGCTTCTGAAGTTGACAGCACAATTTATTCCATGTGAAAATAGTTTATGCAAACGTAAGTAAAGTATGTATTCTTAACATGTATAATATCGTTTATGAGATTGGAAGGTCACAAGATCAATCTATCTTCAGAGAGCATCTTATTGTGATAAGAACAATTTAATGTTATAGTCAAATTACAAAAGTTGATTATGTATTTGTTATAATTTCTTTGTTTTAACATATTTTATTTATTTTGAAACTTTAAGCCAATGTCCAACACATTTGTTACTATCAAATAAACTTACTGTTTTAATCTTTAATCATTATTTATTTTAATTATAAAAATTCAGGTGTTTATTAAAGTACGATTAATTTAGTATTTATTGATGTTTAATATCCTGATAACATCCGTGGTTCTTAATGTCTGAATTCGCCATGTCCTTCTCAAGCCTATGTCTACATTTCATGATTTTCTTCTCTCTTCTCTAACTGATTCTACAATGACAGCTGTAGCTTATATCCCAACAAGATATTTTATTATTTAGAAACATTGATTTTTATTTCACATCTTTCTAAATGCTGCAATCGATGTTTATGTATCTTTTTTTCAAATCTGTGTTAAGCTTATATCATTTATCATGCAAAATACATAACCAGTTGCGAAAATGCTATCTAATGCTTTCACTGAAATATCCAATAGGTATATCAACTTAAATTCTTAAACAACGTTAAGATGTCGGTTAGAATACCATAAAATAGTTATTTTATTTTACCATCTGATACTGTTTTTTTTTGTTATTTAGATCATTTTCCATTAGTTAATTATTGTAAAATATTGTTTTCCTTTTTCTTTATTATTTAATTCGGTATTTGTTTACGCTTTAGATGAAACAGATTTTCTCAGAGCAATTGTTACAGAAAATAACACACACGTCTGTTTCATTAAAAAATCTGAGATGTGACGATAGTCAAATGGTTCGCGTCACACACTTATGATTTGGGTGATTCAGTTGATTCCAAAGAAACCATTTTATTTAGTTTGTCAGCAACCTTCACTTGGTTCCATTCATAAGCGCTCGGTGTTTTTCTAGAAATAATTCCTCTTACAAAAACAACGAGGAAAGCAATGCCAACAATAGAATCTTCGGATTTATACAATATAATGTTGATTACTATAATACTTTATTTCTTTCGATAAAACTTCTTTGATCACTTTTACATCTCTTTATTTAATGTGTGTTTTTTATTTCAGTTTATTCAACATTAAAACTTATCTGCTGTTTTCTTTTAGTACGATATGTGTTTAACCAATGCAAACTAGAGAGTTAACACAAAGTTCATGCTTGGCGATTTTTTAAACTGTATTTTCGTGAAAATATGTTATATGTATTTGTTTGTTTTGTTTGGTTTACGAGATTAATCCTTTCTTTTTGAATTGTTTGATACGTTATTGTTTGATACGTGTTAATTATTCGACACAAAGCAATAGAGTTACCTAATATCACAACTGCCTTTTCTTTGTTTGTATTTTTATATTATTTATTTTTTTATTAACTTAAAATGCGTATGTTTGCTTAATAAATGTTTTTTATATAAAATATTTTTTCCAAAGTGTTTGCTATGTGAACAACTTCGTGTTTTTTATTTAGTATATTATCGATTTAATTTTTAAATCAATTAATTAGTATTTATCTAGAGTACACCATGCTCATCTAATACCACATCTGTTAGAGTTCAACGTTTTGCATTTCTATTAGATTTTCCCTTACATACTGTAAGTTGTCATTTCGCATTTTTCCTGAACAGTGTTTTTTTTACCGCTTTTCCTTTTAGACCATCTTTGCTTAACAGATAAATAAAAAAATATATTCATGTTTCTTTTACTTTGTATAATATATATTAGTTCAACGTCGCAATTCCTTGTCACAACTTTGTTATACTTTATTTAAGTTCGTAATTTATTTTTCAATTAAATAATTCAACTGTGTTTTTTTCCAGATTGGTGATGTAATATCCGATATCACAAATGCTTTTGTTACAGTAGACGTTAAATCATTTTTTTTTTACTTCTATAAGCATTGCGTTGTTTTGTTAGTTTTCATTTTTTTCATTTTCAAAGCATGTTTCTCATTTAGAATAAATAACTTAACACTTCTCCTTTTTTGTTGTTAAAATATGAATGAATATACCCTCCAAATTATTGACAACAATGCCGCTTTATTTAATTTTGTAACCCAACAGCGAATTTCCAAAATCTATGTTGAATTCTTTTGCCGCGGTTCAATTCAATTCTCTTGCATATTATAGAATATCCAAAGGAAATATAATTTTCGATATCCTTGTTTCCTTGGTTTCTCTTCTGTACAAGTATTCCATCCTTATGTTATTTCAAGATGGTGTCAGCTTTATTTCTCGTTGCATCCTCGTTTCTTCTTTTGTTCGCGTTGCATTATTTGCTTTGAGCTTCGGCAAATATAATTCAAGGTTGCGTCGTCTCTTCTGGGGATGCGGGATAACGTTACCAAAATGGCCGCTTTCCGCCTGAAATTCAGAAAAGAAAAACCAACATGTGAAAACGCACATTGCTTACACAAAACATGAGAGGAAACAAAAAGGCAAAAGAAAAACAAAGAAAACTAATTTTAAATAATTTGGTTTGGTTGTTTTGTTTCACGGCGTATCGACAGGGCATAACAAGCATGAAGGGGAAACGAATAAACAAATATCGAAGAAAACGGCTGAAATCTAAAAAGAAGACCTGCAGTCCGTAAAGAATTAGGTTGATACATGGATGGTAGCACTCAATGCTGCCAAGACTAAGCGCATCTCCTTCAATAATTACAAGAAGCCTTATCTTGCTCATGGGTCATGATACATTACCTGTAAGGTTTTCGTTCAAACTCCTCGGCTGTGAACGTTAGTTCACAGGAAACACAAATTAGATAGGCACATTAGCATTCCAAGCTGCTGAAAACAGGTGAACTTTCTTTCCCGAGCTCCAGGGTTCCTTACACCCGGGGCATCTTATACGTTTATAACAATTCGCCGAGATACGCTGATACAGTTTTTTGAAGAAAAAAAGTTTTATGATCTAAGTTGTTTATATTTTAAATTATTTCTTCATGATGTTTAGTTTGGTAGTTTTGTTTTGCGCCATATCAATGTCTTCGTATTATTTACTGCCAAGCCCCGTAATTTGAAAAAAAAAATTGTACCCGCTACGTATTTAATGCAAGAGAGAACGGCGAAATTATCGGCCAAGAAAAACAACATGGTTCCATTTCCGTTTAATAAAAAAAAAGTTTCGATTTTTGTTGCCGACCATCTGCTAGTTGAGCAGTTGTGTACAAATCCCAACAGAAATAAAAACATTCTATCATGCCTGAAAGTGGCACAATGTTCAACGAGCGAGATCGGAGATGCGCCGCTGTACTACGAATGTTCTATACCGTTCTAAATAATAACGGTTTCAAGCACCCTCAAATGCAAATCCGGCCAGTTAAACTGATTACTGATTAGTGTTTATATATTTATAGGATAGCATGTGTGTTATTAATTCTGTGTGCCACGCTTACGCCTATGTGATTGTCGTTGACTCGTTGTGGACTTCAAATTTATTTTAATAAATAATTTTACCACGAATTCTTCATAGGTTTTGGTTTCGGTTTCGATTATTGCTGATGACACTCAAGTCATATTTTTTTGTATAAATATTTTTACCAAGAATTCTTCATAGGTTTTTGTTTCAGCTTCGATTGTAGCTGATCGCATTCCAGTAAGCTTTTATTATATAAATATTTTTGTGAAGTATTCTTCAGATGATTTTTGTTTTGGTTTTGTTTTTTGTTTCGATTATAGCTGCAGGAATATATATATATATATATATAATGACTTTTTAGATATTAACGTTATTATTATAATACGGATCACTATCTGCATGAGTACTGTACTTTCACCTAACAATTTAATAAACAAACCATGGTACTTATGCAGAGAAGGTACCGTGCTGAAATAACGCTATTAAGAAAGCCATTCTTAACATGGGAAAGGGAGAGTGTTCTGTAACTATTTTATATTTTCACCTAACAATTTAATAAACAAAAGATAGTACTTATGCAGAGAAGGTACCGTGCTGAAATAATCCCGTTATTTAGAAAGCTATTCTTAACATGGGGAGGGAGTTTTGCATCTATTCTATACTTTCACCTAACAATTTAATAAACAATAATAGATAGTACGTATGCATAGAAAATAACGTGCTGAAATAATGTTATTTAGAAAGACATTCCTAACATGGGGATGGTATTTTGTAACTATTCTGTCCTTTCAACTAATAATTATATAACAAAACATGGCACTTATGCAGAGAAGCTACCCCGCTGAAATAATGACGTTATTATTTAGAAAGCCATTCTTTACATGGGGATAGGCGTGTTTTGTAACTATTCTGGACTTTCACCTAGCAATTTATTAAACAAAAGTTAAACTTAAAGCAGACAGGGAACAATACTGAATCATTAACATTATTTAGAAAGCTATTCTTAACATGGGGGGTGGGGGGGTTTGTAACTATTCTGGACTTTCACCTAACAATTTATTAAACAAAAGTTAAACTTAAAGCAGACAAGGAACAGTACTGAATCATTAACATTATTTAGAAAGCCATTCTTAACATGGGGAGAGAGGATGTTTTCTAACTATTCTGTACTTTCGGTGCTGATGCAGAGAGTGATCTGCGCTATTTTTTAAATCGCATTTCCACGTTTAATTAAAGTTTTATCATTAAGATCGCAAATTATAAAAATATATTTAATAAAATAAAAATATTTTTCGTAACTGCGGGACTATTCGCCATTTCCGGTAGAAATTAGCCTTTCACGTGCGCAACACGTGGACGACTTTCGAATTACAACAGTTTACTTTCTAATTAATAGATAGGTAAAAAAAAAAATCCCTATTTTTTATAATTATATATATATATATATATATATATATATATATATATATTGTACTTTAACCTTACAATTGAATAAAAAAACATAAAACTTTAATTAAACTTGGAAATACGATTTAAACAATAGCGCGGTCCGGTAAGTGCACCAGCGGGTTTGTATTACTGTACACATAGATTCGAAAAAGTTGTCAAAAAACAAATATATAACAAATAAATATTATCAAAAGCAATACTTTTCTACCAAACTGGATATATTTTTCGTGTTTTTTATTCAATGTAACATGTTTATTCAGCTCGAAAAACATATAGTGTTTACCGATGTATTGGAAAATTCAAGATGGCGTCTGATTCTCTCTTTAAGTTTGGGAAAAGGTGTTATAAATAAAAAAAACTATACAAAATACTGTTAAAAACCCGCCGAATATATATGTTTTTTTTTACACAGTGATCACCACTTATCAAGGCTCGGAAGCCACTCAGGGATAAGGGTTATTGCAAGTACATTACGTTAGTGAGGAGTTTTGCTGAAATATTTACTTAAGGGGGCGGTTCATTAGGAATTTGTTAACATTGGACTTGAAGACATTCAAGTTGTAGTCCGGAGGGAAGCAGGCAGACGGAACAGAGTTCCACAGGCGGGCAGTTCTAAGAAAGAAGCTTTGTTCATGGAATCCGCGTTTTGATTTAGGCACAGATATAGAGTGGGGGAAATTTGTCACAGTGGATTCAGCTAGACGGGTGTTTTTCGTGAAAGATTGGCGAGGGGGGACCAAAGATCGGAGTTCAGACGAGCATCTGCCATTGAAATAACGATAAAACAAGGACAGGCTCGCAACGTCTCTTCTGTGGGAGAGAGGTTGCAGGGTAGAGAAAATGGCATCCCCCACTAAGCCACGAAGTCTATTTTGTACTCTGTCAAGGCAGGATAGGCTGTTTTTAGCAGCTCCTGCCACGATATGGCAACAGTATTCCATCCTTGGACGTACTTGGCTTTTATATAGATAGAGAATTGCATCCGTAGTGAGATATCTTCTGGAGCGGTAGAAGGATCCCACCATCTTTCCAGCGACCTTGGCAACATACTTGATGTACGTGTTCCATTTCAGATCAGGAGTAAAGGTCAAACCCAGAAGCTTGTCAAAACACGGGGCCTCACCCAGACGAGAGCCATCCATCACAATTGATGCCAGATGGGGATCAGAGCGTTGATGATGTAAGGATAGCAGTTTGGTTTTGGATGCATTAAAGGTAACCAGCCACATCTTCCCCCACTGAACCACGCGCTCGAGATCATAGGAGAGAGAATCAGAGAGAAATTTGTCATTTACAGCCTTTGATGTGTTGCCGTAGATGGTCGTGTCATCAGCATAGATGTCAACGAATGATTTAAGTATGTGTTTAGGGGGGTCATTGATGTAGATCAGGAAGAGAGTTGGGCCCAGGATTGACCCCTGAGGGACTCCAGTATTTATATTGCAGGCCTCCGATTTTTGTCCATCTACCACTACTCTTATGAGCCTATCGGGAGAAATGATTTAATGATTGAGAAAACATTTCCAGTTATACCGTAGCTGGAAATCTTGTGAAGTAGACCCTTATGCCATACCTTGTCGAAGGCCTTTGATATGTCGAGAGCAATTGCCCTAGAAAGGAAGCCTTTGTCAAGAGATTCACTAATCCTGTGGGATATAACCGTCAGCACATTTGCGGTAGATCTTGCAGAGCGGAAACCATATTGTGTGTCACTAAGAAGGTTATTCCTGCTGAGGTGGTTGACTATTTCTCTATTTAATATGGATTCCAGCAACTTACTCATTACACACAGGAGACTTATTGGTCTGTATTGAGAGGGAGATGACTTATCACCTGAATTATTAAATACAGGGCAAACTGATGAGGTCTTCCAGGGAGTCGGAAAGCACTTCTCCTTAAGGCAGCGCTTAAATAGTTTCGTAAGTATGGGAGCAAGTTCTGGTTGAAGCTTTTTTAACACTATGATTGGGATGCCATCAGGGCCAGTTGCTTTACTGGAATCTAGGTTCTTTAACAGACTCGGCATATAGCTCTCTTGCATGTTTATTACTCTTTTACACTGGTTGCTGGCAGACCTAAAAGCAGCTTTAGTCTCAGTGCATCTATTACGTTGGTAGCTATGGAAAAAGTGATTTCTGTGCGCGATAGCAGCAGCACATTCTGGGGAGAACCATGGCTGGCTGTTAGGTTTTTGTTGGAATTTTTTAGATGGTATGAATTGGTCTATGCCTGCAATTAACCATTCGGTCAGATCTGATACTATAGAGGACACATCCTTTTTAAACATGGAGTGCAGAGGTAAATCAGATATGAATGTACGGAAGCTATCCCAGTCGGCCATAGAGTATCGGTATACAGTACGGTGGAGGGGTACGTCTGGGGGCTTCTTACATTTCGTTTTTATCTTAACTGATACGACGGAGTAGTCGGAGGATCCTAGAGGAGAATGAACGGAATATGAACATAGCTCAGGGGAAGTTGAGAGAAAAAGGTCTAAGAGGCTTGCATATTGACCGGGTGTATCGGGCACACGGGTGGGTTCGCGAACAATCTGAGTGAGATCATAAGCAATGGCAAAATCATGACAAAACCTCCCCTCATCGTCTGTCTTATTTGAATGGGTCAGCCATTCCACGTTATGGACGTTGAAGTCACCACATATGTGGATGTTAGCCGAGGGATGTGAAGACAGTATGTGGTCTATTTTCTCAGATATGCTCTTAAAGATAGTAACTCCGCTGTTGTGGGGCCTATAGAGGGCAAATATAAATGCAGTGGTGTTAGCAAGTGCAACCCTGAAGCACATATAGGGTAAATTAGGATCTTCTCTAGAGATATCCCTGCCACACGGGAAGCCATCCTGAATGTAGGCACATATTCCATGCCCATGGCGATCTTGGGGGTCAGATTTAGCTGTTAAATTGGAGTATCCGTTAATTATGAACTCATCTAGAGAAGTGGTCGGCCCTATTCCAGTTTCACTTAGAAAGAATATGTCCGGTTTCGTCTCCTGTAATTGGGTTTCAACCTCTGGAAGGTTGGAACGTAGACCCCTGATGTTGGAGAAGGAGACCTGGTAGTAGGGGTCTACGTTGGAAGACGGGGTTCTAGGTTTAATCGAATTTTTAATATGTCAACCTATGTCACGGTAACATATATTGAGCGAGTTTTTAACAGTATTTTATCTGGGTTACTATTTATAATACCTTTTCCCAAACTTACCGTGTTAAAGAGAGAATCAGACGCCATCTTTAATTTTCCAATACCTCGGTAAACACTGTATGTTTTTCGAGCTGAATAAATATGTTACATTGAATAAAAACACGAAAAATATAAATCACATCCCCCCCAAACAAATTAGAGTGGTCGGTGTTCTGTAGTAGCGTATCTGGATATTTACAAAAAAAAATATTTAGGTTTGGCTATAAATTCCTAAACTCATTTCACCCTAAATAATTTAGGTGACTGAAATAGGAATCTAATTGAATCTTTAATTTCCTGAATAGTGTGCGAGAATTCATTTTTCTTCGATTTATATAAAATTCATTAATACGGACTTTAGGGGCTTTTTTTCGTAATGTTACTGTAAAAATTATTTTTTGTTGTTACAAATTACGATGCTTTAAAAAAAGCAAAAATAAATTCTTGCGTTTTTTATTTACTACTGAAAACCATAACTTTAGTAAAGGTATTTTTGTTTAAACAAAATAAAACATTTTCACTAAGAGTTAAGTAAAAATAATTAGTTCATTATATTCTGCGATCATTATTTGAAAAATACTGCAATTTTCATTAAAATTCGTTAATTTCCTGATTTTTGGTGAATTTTTAAGTAAAGAGAGGAGTCAAAATGTGTATACACTTTGAGCGTCGGCATTCATTTTGTGTTTTTTTTTTTAGTGATGCAATGTTGTCAACTGAGATTTTAAAAAACCCGCGAGATCAGGAGCATCCTACAATAAAAAATTATAAATATAGTATATTAAATATATAAAATGTTCCGTGTTTTCTCACTATATATTTCTGGAATTATATTGAAGCGGTTAGCTCCCCAGAAGGCTTACATATTTTATCAGCTAGTTTTGCCTGTTTTTTTCAGAGAGGGTATTTTTTTTTGCAGGAAAGAAATCATAAACTCAAACTTTTTATAATAAAAGTTAAATTGAAATATACTGCAAATTAAACATCACAATAATGGTGCAACATATTTTGAAATTAGAAAAATAAAAAACAAAAACACTTTGTTTTAGCATAGCAAGCGACAAACTTTTTTTGGCCTTATATAAAGAAAAGATGTGTAAATTAAAAAATTGGAAGATAAACAAATGAAATATGTTTTTTTGTTTTTGTTTTTTTTACTCATCGAGTTAACAGAAAATGAAATATTTCGTCAATTCGTGGTTGTGAAATAAATCGAACCGGAAGTTCAGTTTAATCAACAGAAAAGATTCGCAGTAACGGTTAAAAAAAATATATTTATTTTATTTAATATTTTAATAATTCGCGAGGTAAATTTATTTTAATAACATAAAAGCATACCTCGACCCTAAAGATGGGTTGTCTGAAAATTTCAAATAAATTGGTAACTTAGGAATATGGTTTTATTCGTTTGGAACGAACCAAATTTACATATATATATATATATATATATATATATATATATATATATATATATATATATATATATATATATAGAGAGAGAGAGAGAGAGAGAGAGAGAGAGAGATTTAATATAATAGATAATAATTGATTAAACATACACACATATATATCTATCTATCTATCTCACTCTCTCTCTCTATATATATATAGGCATGTATATATATATATATATATATATATATATATATATATATATATATATATGCATGTATACATATTTAATATATATTATTGTATGTATGTATATATAATACTTAATATAATAGATAATAAATACAGTAATGATTAAACATACACACACACACACATATATATATATATATATATCCCGACGATTTGTTGTAAATGCATCTCTGTTCAATATTACTACCATTCGTAACTTTCTTCCGGACACTTAGGGGGCCAAAACAACAGTCAAGAAGGAGAGTATATGCAATACGTAAAGATAATAACAAAAAGGGCACCAATAAGGCAGAAGAGATTCCAAATGGTGCCTCATATTGTTCCTATTT
Organism: Euprymna scolopes; assembly: GCF_053919585.1. Taxonomy (NCBI): domain Eukaryota; kingdom Metazoa; phylum Mollusca; class Cephalopoda; order Sepiida; family Sepiolidae; genus Euprymna; species Euprymna scolopes. The sequence goes on along the minus strand of NC_136523.1, from coordinate 9,659,843 downwards.
ATGACAGAAAAAAAATATTTATCCATTAATCTCATGTGTAACTATCACTCAGCGTTTCTCTAGAGAGGAATAATATAATTGAAATAATCTTCATTCTTTTCTGCGTGTAAAATCGATTTTTGGGTTGTCGTTTCGACAGAATAATATCCAAGCAATACTCAATGTTGAATATATTTAGAAGAATAAAATAGACTTGCCGAGCAAGGTTGAGGTTAGGTTTAGGCTCAGAAAAAAAAAACAGAACAAAATTGACAGATTAGGTTTGTGTTCATCATAAGTTTTTACATAAAAGAATAGAATTAACAGAAAAGCTTTGATAAGAGCTAGATTTGGGCGTAAATGATTAGAATGGCGGATGTGTGAACAAGTTTTAAATGACTTTCACTTTCTCCTTAGTGATGCACTTTTCCTTTCCTTTTTTGTATTGCGCTGAATTGAGGCAACGACGGGTTGAGGTACTTTGTCCACACAGAATGTTCCTGACAACATTAGATGAGAAAATACAGAGAAAATAAGAAGAAGAAACGAAAACAATCAGGTGAGTTATGTCGACCACTGTGTAGCGCGAAATATTAAACGCATCAGCGTGGCGTTATAGTCACACTTGAAGAAAAAAGCACCGTAAAACGGCATGCATGAAATCGTATCCGACATAGATTTACCAACGAAAAAATTACTAAACCCAGGCAAGTAGGTCCTGGATATGACCTTAAACCATATGCGATAATGAGGCCCCAGCTTGTGGCCTTTATTGACTGTGGAGCCACCCTTTAATTGACATTGCTCCCAGATGGTTTATTTGCTGACGACACTACGCTCTATAACAGACCAGCGGAGAAAATGAATGACCGCATATCCAATGCAATGACAGAAATCCTAAAGGAAGGACCTCAGTCTGAAGTCAAATGCGGACAAAAATGTTTGGTCACATTCAATATTTCCAAGGCCAATCGTCTTTCCTTTAAAAACTACAAGAACCCAACTCAATAATACTTTAGCTGAAAGTACTTCGTTCAAATTCTTCAGCTTAACGTTTACAGGAAACATGAGTTGGAACAGAGACATTGAGTACATTGCCAAAGACCGTGGGCTCTCTTTACCGTGCTAGATAGTTAGTTACGCCTTAGCGTGTCCTGTATATCCAGAAGGCTACAATTCGCTCATTTGTATACGATTGCTGCAACATCTGTACTGGTGTATCTGCTACTAATATGTTCCTCTTAGACAGGATTTTAATAAAGTCGCTAACTTAAAAGGTTCCGCATTATCCGCTAGGCTTGAACCGCTGCCCATTGATGACAGGCTTCATCCTTCTGCCTGTTTTGAAAGTATTGTGATGGAAGGTGACCCGACGAATAACAAGCCCTTGTCTCTCCTAGACATAAATACCTCCGACAAACTCGACAAGCTGCAAGATCCAGCCTTACACAGTAGAAATCTCTTGATGTAAGAAAGCCTTCTGCTTCAATAGTTTCTCCCCTACGTCTGCTAAAGTTTTGAATTGCCTTCCGGGTTCCTGCTTTCCTGACTGTACTGCAACGCAGAAGTTCATATAATTAGGCTTCTTGCCGTTTAACTCCCTGCATTGTACCCCTGCAAAATATGTTCCAAATAGTAGCCCCGTACAACAAAGTGGCGCGGTACATTTTTGGTGGTAAAAAGGCAATAGAAACGTGTTGGAAAGCGTAATCATATCATCTGCTAACAACCTATATATACAATTTTTAGCAGAATCCCAACAATAGCAATCCTTACTAATCTATTGCATTTTCTTACAATTATAAAAAAAAATTGCAAAAGTGTACAGGTAACATGCTTCTTTCAAGTATTTCTATCTAGATGCCAAATTATTTAATTATTAAGAAAATATTATATATACATATATATATATATAAACACACACACACACCTATATATATATATATATATATATATATATATATATATTATAATTACTGATTTACAAGCCATTTTGATAAATTATAATCTCTAGAGAAAAGAGATGTCTCACTTCAGTTCTATTCTTTTTGATGGTGTGCAAATTAATGTGCGTTATCGCAATAGCTATTTACTATTAGTTTCTCCTTGATATTGACCGTATTCCCTCACTGCAAATTGAGTGGATTATTATTATTATTATTATTAGTAGTAGTAGTAGTAGTAGTAGTAGTATTAATATTACTATAATTATTATTATCATTATTAATATTATTATTACTATTATTATTACTATTATTATTATTATTATTATTATTATTGCAATTATTATTGTTATTACTATTATTATATTATTGGTATTATTCTTATAATTATAATAATTATTTTTATAATTATCATTATTAATATTATTATAATTATTATTATTGTTGTTATTATTTTTGTTGTTAAAAACTGCAATATTTAGTATTATTACTTTTTTTCCGCGTGTATATCATAAACCAAAGCAACAGCACATTCTGCAGTAATTTCGTCATCATGTCCCTGACAACATTATCTGCGTTAACCGATAAATCGTGAAAGGAAAAGTGAAAAACATTGAGAAACGTTCTTACTTTCACTTTCATTTTCTCTTCCACTTTAAAGTCTCCACGACCTTCTGCCCTGTATGTTACAGATTTCTCTAGCTTTGGTAAGGTATTAGTTTGACGTCATCATAATTAGAACCGAAGTCCGAGTCGAGCGACGGCGACGACGAGGATAACATAAGTCGCCTAGAAACGAGTAAACATTTCACAAACATTTTATTCATTCTGTTCTGATCAAAGTTCTAGCAAACAACGTGCTCGACAATACAAAGAATATTGATAATGGACCTTCAAAATAATGGGTATAATAAACTGTTTATATATCACATAAGCCATATAATAAGCTTTATTTTTTTTAATCTGCAATACTATGATTTTTATATTGTAAACAGTTTCAGCACGTTCCGTGACTGACTCAATGTAACCCACATCAGGAAATCAATTTTTGTTAATCGCTATCATTCTGTTCACACACACAGACACACACACACACACACATGCATACATACATACATACATACACACAAATACACACACACACACTCACAAACACACACATACATACATACACACACAAATACACACACACTCACAAACACACACATACAAACAATGCTCTTTATCTTTGGTTGAGCATATTGGGAAGTGATATACAAATTACAATTAGCATATTAAGAAACGCTTTTTGTGTGAACAAATTGAGCTTAAGAATTTGGACAATGTCAAAACATTGTTAATTCACTGCCCTCATAGCAGCAGCAGTGTAGCGCAATGGTTAAAAGCTCCTACTGTAGTTTGGGCGATCAGGTTTCGACCCTGGCTTGAGGTAGTTGATTGGCTAACCGCACTGATGAGCTGTGAAACAACGAATCAGTACTGTATCCGAATGACTATATATATATATATATATATACATATATATAAGTATATATATATGTATATATACATATATATATATATACATATATATGTGTATATATATATATTTATATATATATATATATATATATATATTTACCAGTGGTGAAAAAAAAATATATATATAATAAACTATATAATAATATATATATATATATATATGGTCGGTCGTAAGATACCCTTAAATATGACACAGTAGAAACCTGATGCACGGTATTAAAAATTCGTAACAAAATACAGTATAGTCTAAAATACACATGAATATAATAAAATAGCATAATAAAAAAAAACACCGTAATGTGGGGAAAATACCGCAAGAAAGGGTCTGAAAAACATAGTATTCCATATCGTAACCTGAAAAAAAGTATTCATGGGCCACCGTATCCCGGGAGTCTACTTTACTTGAATTCACCAAGATTACTTATTTATTAATAAAGTGATAATTCTGCACCGATTATTATATTTAACGTAATATATAGTACTGATATAAAAACTATATATATATATATATATATATATATAAAATTGGTTAATAAATTCCAACGAAAGAAAGATGTATATTTAAATAAGGGAGTTGTCACCAACAATGTGTATTTTTTAACATCATTTTATTATTCCGCGTCTTGGTTTTTCATTGAGAATAAAGTTTGGATCATTGTAATAATGTTTTTAAGTCATTGAAATCGTTTACGCGCGTTTCAGACGGTCTGTGATGCGTCCTCGTCAGAAATTATTTTCAAATGTGTAAAAATGGCTATTTTCGTAGTTAGTTTGAAGTTTTTCCAAGGTGTGGAGGCTTGTAAGTGTTCATTATACACTGGTATGCTGAATTTTTATTGCTTTTTTATTTGGTTTGTCCAGGGAGATTTTTACCTCGCTGTAGTCAGTCGCTATCTCTTTCTGCTAATGTGTTTTTCTTTTCCTTTATATATAATTATTTGCTATAATACTTAAATACCCACAGACACTAATGTTTTATCTTTTCGGGAATCTTCGGTGAAGGGTGTCAAGATTACCACCAGTCGATTGATTCCAACCCACCGACACAGGTCATCTCTGACTTGATTAGCAAGAAACGTATCCATTCGGCTACCGTTAATCGCGCGAAATAACGCTCAAACCAAACATTTTATTTTTAAATGTGTTTTACATCAGTCAGAGTGATCTAATCATTATATAATGATCTATGCATAAGAGCTAAATTGACCGACTTATTTAAAGTGAAAGTTCTCAACGATGAAAGGAATTCGTTAAAGAGGCTGGCATAATTATTTCCTATAATAATTAAATACCTCCTGACATTAGTGTTTCAGCCTTTCCAGAATTTCGGGAATCTTCAGTGCAGTGCGCCACGATTAACACCAGTCGATAGATTAGCAAGGAACCTATCCATTATGTATATATATATATATATATATATATATATATATATATATATATATATATATATATATATATATATATGACTTCGGTGCAATCAGCTTGAATCGACATCACAATATACCACGCTCCACCGGCATTCCTTAGCCTTTGTGCAATGCCAATGTACGGGGGAAAAAACTAATAACATCTAATTTTAAAGCAAATCCATTAATTGCCTGCTCCAGTCAGGGACACATCGCGGTGCACCAGGAAAAGGCATTACTTACCTTTTTCTCAATGAATTAGAACATAGTAGATTGTAGACTGCATTGCACTGTAGGTAACCTTTTTTTCATTTTAGAAAATTATTGAATTAAAGTTTAAAATGCATAAGTCAAGTACCATGCTCCAATTATGCTCTAAACAGAACCAATCTACTGTTGAGTTTGTGCACCTGGCTTAACTGCTTGTGTAATTAAAATGGTTTATGATTTAAAGTTTAAAATAAAAATCAAGTGTCATGCTGCAGTTGTGCTTTAAACAGTAACATTCATTTGGGACGCGTCCATGTTATATTAAAGAACGTACTGTTGATTTTGAATATTTTTCCTCATGCCTTGAATTGTAATTAAACTTCCTAAATGCACTTGTGATGGTAGACTTTGTAATGTGTTTACTTTGGTCGAAATCGTCTCTTCTATATTCCATCGTATTATTTGGATTTTCGATTATCGATACTTATCAAAACCATTCTAATGCAAAACATATTTACGAACACTGGCAGACACATAAAGCAACTTCGTGTGAAATTTCATAAAAATCAGCCAAGCTGTTTTCTGACTTTATAAAGAACGAACTCACACCCATGTATGCAAACATATTAGTTTTTCTGCAACACTCAGAAATTTAAGGTGCACTCACTGAAGTAATTCGAATACATAAATTAGTTTGACAATGGAATAATTTAATTTTAAATTTCTTGCGATGTGAAATTTGACAAATAGAAACTAAGTACTTGTCTAAATATGAATAAAGACAAACTAGCAGTTCAACCTTGTGTTTATCTGGTCCTATGTACTGTTCATTACTTTATATGCCTAACACACACACACACACGCACACACGCACACACATGTATATATATATATATATATATATATATATATATATATATATATATTAAAAAAAAAGTAAATACGTCCTAAAATGAGGGCGAAGAAAAATGTAAACAAAGGGCATATAAAACGTTACTTATGTGAAAAAACCCCAGGGAGCGGAAAAAAGAAAGAAATGAATCGCTAATAAAAAATAAATAAAAATTCAACAATTACATATATATATATATATATATATATATATATATATATATATATATATATATATATATATATATATATATATAATTTTGAGGGAATTAGCCTTTAGTCTAAAGACTAGTGGTTATTTAATATACTAGTAAATGTATTAATACTATTAAAAGCAACACAGCTCATTCCACTGTAGATATATAATAACCTCATTGTACTGTAGATATATAATAACTTCATTGTACTGTAGATATATAATAACTTCATTGTACTGTAGATATATAATAATTTCATTGTGCTGTAGATATATAATAATTTCATTGTACTGTAGATATATAATAATTTCATTGTACTGTAGATATCTAATAATGGCATTGTACTGTAGAAATATAATAACTTCATTGTACTGTAGAAATATAATAATTTCATTGTACTGTAGAAATATAATAACTTCATTGTACTGTAGATATATAATAATTTCATTGTACTGTAGAAATATAATAACTTCATTGTACTGTAGATATATAATAATTTCATTGTACTGTAGAAATATAATAACTTCATTGTACTGTAGATATATAATAATTTCATTGTACTGTAGAAATATAATAACTTCATTGTACTGTAGATATATAATAATTTCAGTGTACTGTAGAAATATAATAACCTCATTGTGCTGTAGATATATAATAATTTCATTGTACTGTAGATATCTAATAATGTCATTTTACTGTAGAAATATAATAATTTCATTGTACTGTAGATATATAATAATTTCATTGTACTGTAGATATATAATAATTGTATTGTACTGTAGATATATAATAATTTCATTGTACTGTAGAAATATAATAACCTCATTGTATTGTAGATATATAATAACTTCATTGTACTGTAGATATATAATAACTTCATTGTGCTGTAGATATATAATAATTTCATTGTACTGTAGATATATAATAATTTCATTGTACTGTAGAAATATAATAATTTCATTGTACTGTAGATATATAATAATTTCATTGTACTGTAGATATATAATAATTTCATTTTACTGTAGATATATAATAATTTCATTGTACTGTAGATATATAATAATTTCATTGTACTGTAGATATATAATAATTTCATTGTACTGTAGAAATATAATAACTTCATTGTATTGTAGATATATAATAAGCTGATTGTACTGTAGAAATATAATAATTTCATTGTACTGTAGAAATATAATAACCTCATTGTACTGTAGATATATAATAATTTCATTGTACTGTAGAAATATAATAACTTCATTGTACGGGAGATATATAATAACATCATTGTACTGTAGAAATATAATAACCTCATTGTACTGTAGATATATAATAATTTCATTGTACTGTAGAAATATAATAACTTCATTGTACTGTAGATATATAATAATTTCATTGTACTGTAGATATATAATAATTTCATTGTACTGTAGAAATATAATAACTTCATTGTACTGTAGATATCTAATAATGTCATTGTATTGTAGAAATCTAATAATGTCATTGTACTGTAGATATCTAATAATGACATTGTACTGTAGAAATATAATAACTTCATTGTACTGTAGATATATAATAATTTCATTGTACTGTAGATATATAATAATTTCATTGTACTGTAGAAATATAATAACCTCATTGTGCTGTAGATATATAATAATTTCATTGTACTGTAGAAATATAATAACTTCATTGTATTGTAGATATATAATAACCTGCTTGTACCGTAGAAATATAATAATCCCATTCTACGGGAGATATATAATAACCTTATTGTACTGTAGAAATATAATAACCTCATTCAACCGAAGAAATATAATAACCTCATTGTACTGTAGATATATAATAAGCTCATTGTACTACAGATATATAATAACCTTATTCTACTGTAGAAATTTAATAATCCCGCTGTACTGTAGATATATAATAATCTCATTGTATTATAGATATATAATAGCCTAATTGTACTGTAGAAATATAATAAGCTCATTGTACTGTAGTAATGTAATAACCTCATATTAGTGTTGATATATGATAAACTCATTGTACTGTAGAAATGTAATAACCTCATTGTGCTGTAGATATATAATAACCTTATTGTACTGAAGAAATGTAATAACCTATGTGCACTATAGATATATATAATAACCTCATTGTACTTTAGAAGTATAATAATCTCGATATCCTAAAGCTAATTGAATATTCAGTAAAATTATTGATAATTTTTAATTAAAAATCAGTTTCCAAAAGAAAAAACAAATAACATCGATAGATTGTACGATTGTTTCTAAAACGATGGTTTTATTTACGTATGTATATATAAATATATATATATATATATATATATATATATATATATATATATATTAGAAATATTCAAAATCTTGTCTCTAATAGCAACAATCAATGTTTCAAAAGAAACTGAACTGTGGTTTGACATAGTAAAAATCCGAAAATTTGAAGATAAACTACCTTTTCATTTTTCAATTACACCATATTGAATTTTTATTTGTGACGGATTGATTGTTGCTATTTCTTCTGATGAGTTAAGGGCATAATAGATTCGATGATTTATATAAGAATTAATTGATTGATTTTGCGCTACGAAACAGATACTGCCAAGCATTGTATAAGTCAACTGAATTAAAAGAATAAATTATAATATGCTCAAAATCATGAATTTTAGAATATAACTTTTTGCATTTATTATATATATATATATATATATATATATATATATATATAGATAGATAGATAGATAGATACTACATAAAAAAATAATGCAATAAATCTACTGGTATGGAAATCCAGTGCTTATTGGTTTTACAAATTATTATAGGCTGTAATCATCGAAAACCTATAAGCTAAGGAAATGTACTTATTGAATTGTGTTCTTTGTCTTGCATACATATAATTAAAGTTCTAAGTTTTAAATTTTACCATTTCACATCATAAAATATAAATTAAAATTAAAATTACCAGATTTTGGTGTATATATATATATATATATATATATATATATATATATATATATATATATATATATATATAAGTTTGACTCAAGTCTAGTAAACCTACAATTAAAGTTTCAAGTGTTAAGAACCAAACTTGGCGGAGGAGTTTGGTAGAGTCTGCAAAGATCAACTCTCTCAACTTTAACCTCTTAGCAACCAAATTACCGCCCCAAAAACTAATAGCAAAGCTTGCTTCCAAGTCTTAATAACCTTTATATAAATTTTCAAATATTTAGATCACACATTTGGTGAATAGTTTGCTAGAGACTGCAAAGGTCAAATCTTTGGACCTTTAACGACTTCGCAGCCAATTTCTCGGCCACAAACTGACTAAAAGTATTGTCTTATGCCGGAATATACTTTATGTAAAGGGGCAAATGTTTAAACAAATGTTTAGACCTGAGTAATTTGGTAGAGATCGCAGAGGTCATTTTTATTTGACTCCGGTTTGATCTCTGAACATTTACTGTTTGGGACTCAAATCAAATAAAACGTTGATCCATGTCCAAGTAACCCACGTCAAAAGATTCAAGTATTTAGGCACACAATTAAGAAGGGATTTTGGTAAAGTGTTCAAAGGTGAAATCGTTGAACTTTACCCCTTCACTTCCAAATTTCTGGCGGAAAACCGATTACATATATTTTCCCAAATGTCAATTCCCTTTATGTAAAAATTCGAGTCTGTAGACTGAAAATTAACAGAGTAATTTTGTAAGAAAATGCACACACTACCTGAAGATTTCTCTTTTATAGATATCTAGAACGTCACGTATTTTCTGATTTCATTTGTTTATATTTAAATGAGTGTCTATCTTTATTTTCACCGAAGTCAGCCAAATACAGGGGTAACGATAAACAACAGTGCAGCTTTAATGTAAAACATTTATTGAGAAAATCAATTCACGTAGTTTGATTATCAAGTAGAGCTGGCATCTATTTAATGTAGGCATATTCAGCATCTAGCACCGCCTCGATACTGGTCTAGGACTCGGAGGATGCTTTTTTCCACAAGTGCTGATAGGAGTTCCGCGAATGCTCGGAGGGTGACGCCGATCAGACAGATTGTGGTGTGGTTGGAGGTCATTGTGTTTATGTTCTCAACGTATAATCAGACCTAGTAATTGAGCGGGTTAAAATCGACGGAGGAGAGGTACAATGAGACAAGAGTACAAATTTATAGCACAACTTCTGAATACAAACCAAGACATATTTGGATTGTGGGCCGATGTCGATCGAGTCCTGTTGCTACAACTAGAGTTTGTCAGCAGGCACCTGATGGCTCCAGAGGATCAACACACTCCTCAACACATCCAGGTACATTTTTGGTGTGGCTTTCAAGCCGATTTCGAAGATGAGAGGTGGCATAATGTGATCCTCAATTGAAACTACATCATAGACCATAACCGTGACTGCAACCTTTGGTTTCATTACCCTGAGCACTTCCACGTTTTTTGTGGTAACCCAGTAATGCATATTAAGGGTGCTGGCAATGGTCCTGTTGTCATTACTTTGATCAATAGCATGGGTTGTACCGCGGCGCATCTCCGATCTCACTCGTATAACATTGTGTCACTCCCAGACATGATAGAAGGCTCCTATTGCTCTCGGTATTTGTACACAACTGGTCAACTAGTAGATGGTCTGCTACGAAAAAACGGAATCAAGTCGTCTTTTCTAGGGCGACAATTTAATCGTTCTATCCTGTATATATGCTCCAATCTCTGGTCCCCTCCCTCCAATATTTAATGATAAACACCCGTCTAGCTGAAACCACTGTACAAAATTGTTCCCCACTCTTTATCTGTGCCTAAATCAAAACGTAGATTCCATGAAAAAAGCTTCTTTCTTAGAAGTGCACGCCTGTGGAACTCTCAACCGCTTGCCTGTTTCCCACCTTACTTCAGCTTGGATGTTTTCAAGTCCCACATAAATAAAATCATGATGAACCGCCCACTTTATCAAATCTCTAATACTAACGAATAGTAAAGCACTATCCCATTGATTACTGTACACGCAATAATCCTATAATAATGAGCTTAAAACGCGATCTTAAATATATTTATTAGGGAAATGCGTTATATATCTTTATCTAGAATAAGATTAGCCACCTTTTCGTATCACTTTAAAGGCTAACTTTATGTAGGTTTCATTTCAGCTTGATCAATCTGTGTATTTACTTGTATCAATATTATACTAGTTGACAGCCCGGTGTTGTTCCTTCGTACAATACGCTTAAACAGGATATTTTAATTCATGCAGATTTTGTATGTATTATTATACAATAAAGCCTCAATTTATTATTTCATATTACTAGGTATAATTTGCCTGATGTACGAATTCGAAGAAAACTAAAAATGATAATCGTTCATCAAATTCCGGCTGCGTTCGTTTACACTATCACATCAGTTAATCTTAAGACTTGACGAAAAATGCGATTGTAAAGTAACTTCTGATTGATGTTTGGGTTTCAAGTATGTAAACGAAGAATTCTTATTCAGCGCTTTTTAATGACATTTTTTCTTTCGTGGTAAATTGGACTCATTAATAAGAAATAAAAAAATACCATAAAAGAGTGACTAGAAAAATAAAAGAGCTGACTAGAAAAATGGATAATTTGATTTTTAATCGAATACTTTACAACTTAGTTACATCTCCAGATTAAAATTAGAAGAAGTGGATTGCTAACCTTTTAATATCCTCCTTGCCCGGTATTACGTAAAATATTCCGCTGTAAAAATTATTCGTTTTTGTCTAAACGAGAGAAAACCATATTATTAAGATGTATATTTTTTTTAATTTCCATACTTATCTGATTAATGTTCGTAAAATTCCTATCTAAGAACACTGCCAGGCATACACATTTGTTTTGTATGATATTTCCTAGAGATACGCTCACCCAGTTCGAAACGCTTGAGGACGAAATGCGCACACATACACATATACACACACATACACACAGTGACTTTTATATAATAGTCTGTCTCTACGTTCAATTTTTCTCGGTAATTTTTGTCTTGATCTGACTGAAATTATGTATAGACGTATGGCATCATGAAGTGACGCGAACAAGGTAGTACAGTAATCGTTCGGTTTACCGGTAGAGATTAATAAAAATTAATATTGTTAATGGTCACACATTTTTCGACCACTACCATAGCAATCTTGCTGAAATTCTGTGTGGGCAACTTTTATAATGGAGCAATAAAGTATGTATTATGTTTTTATATTAGAAGCACAATTAGCGATTGATGTCGATAAAGATTATTACTAAATGCAATGTAAACGTTAACACTAAAATTGAGTTCAAATAAAATCAAATTCAACTGTCAATTTTACATAAAGCACATATGAGTCAATAAGTAAGCTATACGTGGCGCGCATTTTAACGGAGTAGAACTTCTTATATAATAGATAATATCTAACCCTAACCCTAACCCTAACCCTATTCTGAACAGGGGCAGCATCCATCAAATGCTGTAGTCTTTTCTCTCGGTATTCAGAAAATATAGAAAAAGGATTTTATTAGTTTCTGCATTATTTACCACTGGCGTTTTCCTTTTTTCCATGTCCTTTCTTTACATAGTCCGGTAGTTATATTGGAATCTAATAAAAATATATTTGTCGAAAATACCATGTATACCATTATTTTTCTTACGTCTATTCTTTTTACACAAATTTACTTAATCCAAGTATTTTTCTTCGTATATATATTCGTGTCCGTAGTCACAGTCAAGCTGCCACATCTGGGCAGGAGCTGGTAAAAACAACCTCTCCTACCTTGACAGAGTACAAAATAGACTTCGTGGTTTAGTGGGGGATGCCATTTTCTCTTCCCAGCAACCTCTCTCCCACAGAAGAGATGTTGCGAGCCTGTCTTTGTTTTATCGCTATTTCCATGGCAGGTGCTCGTTTGAGATCCAATCCCTCGTCCCCCCTCGCCAATCTTTCACGAGAAACACCCGTCTGGCTGAAACTACTGTCAATAATTTTCCCCACTCTTTATCTGTGCCTAAATCCAAACGTAGATTCCATGAGCAAAGCTTCTTTCTTAGAACTGCACGCCACTGGAACTCTCTGCCGCTCGCGTGATTCCCACCTGACTAAAACTTGGACGTCTTCAAGTCCAACATAAACACACTCCTGACAAACCGCCCCCTTAAGTAAGACACTCTATCAAAACCCCCAATACTAATGATTACTACAATACTATCTCATCGATTACTGTACACGCAATAACCCTAATCCCTGAGTGGCCTTCGGGCCTTAATAAGTAGTGGCCCCGATGTAAAAAAAAGCTGTGACCGAGTATATGAACAAAAATATTGAAACCTAATATCGATTCAAGCAAATATAATTTTTGTATTAAGATTAATCCTGCCATAAAATAAATGAAATCCATTTGTTCTCTTCTGCCAACGACGACAGAAAACGACGAGATTATCTGATAAGAAAGTTGAATATTTGCCAATGTTAAAGACACCTGTAGATAATCGCCTTTCTTCCTTTAAAAAAGTTATAATGACTTTGGCAGCTATAACTCTGCGAACATTTTTGTAAAAACAAAATCACGAACATTTACAGGATTTAAATGGCTCGGTTGCGAACTGATGATCGTAATTTTAAATATAATCCTTGAACATGTTCCAAAAATCAGCTGCCTACTGTTTGTATAGAAATAGAACCGACGATTTCATAAAAGTGTAAAGCCTGTTAGTTTTCTCTTTTCTTCTACATATGGGAAATTCTATCTTTCTTGAGATACTGAACATAGAATTGGAAAGAGGTCGGAATTTAGGTGGAAAATCGTTACGCTTGGTATGGTAATTTTAATTATAAACTGACTAAAATTTGGAAGTCTACTGCGAAAGTTTTAATGTAACCAGGAGAAATATTCGAATGTTTCCGTTCTATCCGTACCATATATATATATATATATATATATATATATATATATATATATATATATATATATATATATATATATATGGGTGTGTGTGTGTGTATGGTATGTATATACCTGTATATATATATATATATATATCAAGTATCGTATATATATATATATATAGTTGAACTTGTTGTTTTAATCTCATTTCTCTTACACACACACACACACACACACACACACATATATATATATATATATATATATAAAAATATATATATATATGTAATTGTAAGTTAAAATTAACCATCAAATTTCTTGTTCGAATGAACACTCCACAATAAAAAATTGTTTTTTGGGACGTATTCAAAAATAAAAATAAATTTAATTGTAAATTTCAAATAACAGTTTTAAATGTTTTCACTCTTACAACGAGCTCTACTATCTATTGTTTGGTATAGAGATTTGATTTAGTTGGAATTAAAATATCTCTCTACCTGTTTATCTATCTGTCTATATATATATATATATATATATATATATATATATGTATATATATACATATACACATATATATATATATACTGATATTTATATTAGATTGAAAGTATAACATTATCTCAGGTAAACACCAACTGACCTTTGATTTCATTATATATATATATATATATATATATATATATATATATATATATATATATAGTTGGTTAGTAAGTTATAACATTTATATGGCTGAAAAATCCTAGAGTGGATGAAACACGGAATATTAAGTGTAGCTTAATCCCCATATATATATATATATATATATATATATATATATATATATATATATATATATATATACATATATATATATATATATATATTATAACTTTCTAACACGCTCTACCTTCGTATTTAGCACCATCGAAGTAAATACTTTTTTATCTATCTATCTATATCTTTATATATTATATTTAAAATATAATTATCCACTTACACGTGTTTCTTCGTCTACGACTAATCAGAGTGACAGAATCTAGCGAGATTCGTAATCGGGACTCCAGGGTAATGAGCCTAACCTCTTTACCCACTGGTCCATCCCGCCGACAGCTTCTATGTCACTTTGATCAAAACCGGTTTACGTGTTTTATTTGCCGACCATCTACTAGTTTGCCAGTTGTTTACACATCCCAAGAGGGATGGAAACATTCTATTATATGTCTACGTGGCAAAATGTTCGATGAGCGTGATCGGAGATACACCGCTGCACAATTCATGTTCTCTAACGATACAAATAATGAAAACAGGACCATTGCCAACACCCTAAAACTGCAAATCCGGATGCAGCTCAACGAAGTTTCAAAACACGGTTATGATCTTAGGTGCGGTTTCCAGTGAGAGTCACATCTTGCCACCTCATATATTCGAAGTAAGCATGAAAGTCAATACTGCAGTGTATCTGGATGTGCTTACAAGTTGGATGATATTCTTGTGCGATCAGATGGAAACGTGAATCTCTTATACAAGTCAAAAACTGATACTCGGCTTATGCAAGATTGTCCAACAGCAGTCTGAAGTATTCAATACGTTTTTGTGGCATTTTTCTAAGTTCGAATCACAATTGTATGCATGTCCTTTTTCGAAATTGTCCTCATGTCTTAATTGCATTTTTGAAATTTATCAGCTGAGACAATCAGGCTTCAGTAGGGAGTAATCACATTTCTGCTGAAGTTGTTCATTTGAATCAAAAATCATAAAAATTTCTCAGTCATGTCAGACAATGTATAGCAAATACAAACTGGATTTTCAAGCGTCTACGACAATTTTTAATGTCCGTACAAAAAAAGTCTAGACACTTATTGAAGCCATCTCGTATGTATTAACAGCGGCCTATCACGTACGTAAATGACCAAGCCGTGACGCTAAGTTACATCATAGCATAGGAAGATATAGGAAAAAAAACGGAGAGAAAAGTTGTACCACATAGCGGTGATAGTAACTTGAAAGAAAGCGTTAATCTATAGAAACTTTGAAAACAAGATGCAATCCGAAATTTTCTAAACAGAAAAAGAAAATGCTGGAACGACCATGTACCGTGGAGCGAGCTGCAGATACAGCAGATGATTTAAGCTGCAAATTGGGGTAATTACGCTGAGAAAATTCAGGGATACTCCCATATTATGCTTGCTTAAAAAAAAGTACGTGTGTTTTGTTTTGGAATTAAACGACCCTGAATAAATGCCTTTTATTTCAACTGAAAAACTTAAATTTTACTTCTTTCCTTTGTCTCTTTGCTACTGTCTCAGAATACAACGTGTGGGGCCGGGTCAAATGTAACAAATGCTAAAATGAAATAGAGAATGTAAGGTGAAGAGAAGTTTTGTAGAAAATTTATTATTAACTCCCTTCCATTCTTTTGCATTTAAAACGAGACCATTTTATATTCACTAAATGTGTGTTGGCATTGACTAATGAACAAATAAGCAGAAAATTGATTCCTTTCATTGCCCCAATATTCACGCCTACAAACGCCTTCGCATTCAATATTTATTTAAATAACAGCTTTTATAGAAGTATCATATAATCAATCGAATCCAATTTTTCATAGTTTTTCGATTAGCACTAGAAAATTGAATCTTCTTTCAATGTGGCGTTTTACAATAAACGATTTAGAGCTTTCTAATAACATTTAATGAGATTATTTCTCGGGAATATTTATGACTAGCAGGATTTCTTTATTGGTGTTGCCCGGTGTACGTATGACACGGCGCTAGAAGGAGCTATCTAAAGACCATCTCTCCCATGAAAACATTAAGGCAGCCCTGAAAAATACTGGGCTATATTAGTCGTGACTAAAATAAAATAATCTGTCCTTCACTGTCGGGCATTGTCTGACAGTGGCAGCTAGCGAACATCTCGAGCTCTTATTAACAGCGCTGCCATTTACTTGCAAGCAGTGAGAGTTTGTGGCATTTATTTGCAGGTAATAGCGTTATTTGTTGGCATAGACTGACGTTTTAACTGGCAGTAACAGGCGGCCATAGCAGCTTATGATATTTAGAGTGGATTACTTACGTTTACTAGTAGACACTGGCTGCCTTTACTACTGTTACTGTCGGTCATGACAGTATTGGACTCCATTGGACTGCTCGGAAGTTAACTGATATGTCTTTAATGCCGAGCACAATTAGTAATTGGTATTTTGACAGGCTACTTCCGTTTTCTGGCGGGCAGTGGTTTTCTGTGCAATTATCAGTCATTGTTATCTATCATGACTAGTATCAACATCCCTTGGAAAGCTCTACAATGAAATTATTGTCGTACACTGTCATCCATTGGCAATTACTGTCCTCCAGTGGCGGGCACTGTTAGTGACTGGTTGGTCACTGGCGGTTATGATTGTAACACGTCAGTGCTCTTTTCATACAGGTATAGTTACATCTTGACAGGGTCGGTCACTGGTGGGCAAATATCCTTTCTTTAATTGTCAGCCACTGTCACGCAATGGAGAACACCCTCATTCATTGTGGTTATTGCTCTTTAGGATGCATACTACCACTTCATTGTTCGGGCAGACGCTGTTGTTTTGCGGCTGTTTTAATATAAAATACTGATCGTGACATTTTTTAGCTATGATGTTCAAGGAAACGTTGCTTTGATACGGTATAGTTTGTATATTAAATGTTAGTTGAAAGTACATAAGAGTTACAAAAATCGCTTCCTTTTATGTTAGAGACGGGTCTCTAAATAACAAACAATTATCCAAAGATTACAAATGATACGAATAACTAATTCACATCTCAAGAATTTAAAAATTTTCAATTTAAAGTTTTTTTAAAGAATTGTTTTAAAATAGTTACTAAGGAGTCAAAACTGTGGAAAGATGTTACTATGGATGATCTAAGCTTAGTTAATATACGTACAAGTTGATATTTTTTAACTATTCCTTACTCATCTGACGTCAGATGATACGATAACAACTAAGTGGAGCGGTAAATGTTTAAGTTTCGATTCTAGCTGATACCACCCAATTCATTTTTCTTTTACTTTTGAAACCACAAATATATCTTGATTACAGTATAATATTCAATGTATATTTTGTTCTATAATAATAAATAAGAAACTGGCATGAATTCAAATATAAAATATAATATTTCCCGTATTTAACGACCAGGCAACGCCAGACTCCTTTTTAGTAAAATATAAATGTTTTTGTGTCGGTTATTTAAAGAAGTATTATGCACAGATTCTCAATCCCATAATATTATTCTTCATCATTCTATCAAGAAAACGGGCAACTCGTTAAATCGTTTAGTGTAGTAAATAAATATATTTTAATAACTGCATTAATATAGCATTTTTATCTGAACTGGTTGTAAAGCAAATATATTTTAATAACTGCCTTAATATAGCATTTTTATCTGAACTGGTTGTAAAGCAAATATATTTTAATAACTGCCTTAATATAGCATTTTTATCTGAACTGGTTGTAAAACAAATATATGTTAATAACTGCCTTAATATAGCATTTTTATCTGAACTGGTTGTAAAGCAAATATATTTTAATAACTGCCTTAATATAGCATTTTTATCTGAACTGGTTGTAAAACAAATATATTTTAATAACTGCCTTAATATAGCATTTTACCCTGAACTGGTTGTAAAACAAATATATTTTAATAACTGCCTAAATATAGCATTTAAATCTGAACTGGTTGTAAAACAAATATATTTTACTAACCGCCTTAATATAGCATTTTACCCTGAACTGGTTGTAAAACTAATATATTTTAATAACTGCCTTAATAGAGCATTTTACTCTGAACTGGTTGTAAAACAAATATATTTTACTAACTGCCTTAATATAGCATTTTTATCTGAACTGGTTGTAAAACAAATATATTTTAATAACTGCCTTAATATAGCATTTTTATCTGAACTGGTTGTAAAACAAATATATTTTAATAACTGCCTTAATATAGCATTTTTATCTGAACTGGTTGTAAAACAAATATATTTTACTAACTGCCTTAATATAACATTTTTATCTGAACTGGTTGTAAAACAAATATATTTTAATAACTGCCTTAATATAGCATTTTACTCTGAACTGGTTGTAAAGCAAATCTATTTTAATAACTGCCTTAATATAGCATTTTTATCTGAACTGGTTGTAAAACAAATATATTTTAATAACTGCCTTAATATAGCATTTTTATCTGAACTGGTTGTAAAACAAATATATTTTACTAACTGCCTTAATATAGCATTTTTATCTGAACTGGTTGTAAAACTAATATATTTTAATAACTGCCTTAATAGAGCATTTTACTCTGAACTGGTTGTAAAACAAATATATTTTACTAACTGCCTTAATATAACATTTTTATCTGAACTGGTTGTAAAACAAATATATTTTAATAACTGCCTTAATATAGCATTTTACTCTGAACTGGTTGTAAAGCAAATCTATTTTAATAACTGCCTTAATATAGCATTTTTATCTGAACTGGTTGTAAAACAAATATATTTTAATAACTGCCTTAATATAGCATTTTTATCTGAACTGGTTGTAAAACAAATATATTTTAATAACTGCCTTAATATAGCATTTTTATCTGAACTGGTTGTAAAACAAATCTATTTTAATAACTGCCTTAATATAGCATTTTTATCTGAACTGGTTGTAAAACAAATATATTTTACTAACTGCCTTAATATAGCATTTTTATCTGAACTGGTTGTAAAACAAATGTATTTTAATAACTGCCTTAATATAGCATTTTAATCTGAACTGGTTGTAAAACAAATATATTTTAATAACTGCCTTAATATAGCATTTTTATCTGAACTGGTTGTAAAACTAATATATTTTAATAACTGCCTTAATATAGCATTTTTATCTGAACTGGTTGTAAAAAAATATATTTTAATAACTGCCTTAATATAGCATTTTTATCTGAACTGGTTGTAAAACAAATGTATTTTAATAACTGCCTTAATATAGCATTTTACTCTGAACTGGTTGTAAAACAAATATATTTTACTAACTGCCTTAATATAACATTTTTATCTGAACTGGTTGTAAAACAAATATATTTTAATAACTGCCTTAATATAGCATTTTTATCTGAACTGGTTGTAAAACAAATATATTTTACTAACTGCCTTAATATAGCATTTTTATTTGAACTGGTTGTAAAACAAATATATTTTAATAACTGCCTTAATATAGCATTTTTATCTGAACTGGTTGTAAAGCAAATATATTTTAATAACTGCCTTAATATAACATTTTTATCTGAACTGGTTGTAAAGCAAATATATTTTACTAACTGCCTTAATATAGCATTTTTATCTGAACTGGTTGTAAAACAAATATATTTTACTAACTGCCTTAATATAGCATTTTTATTTGAACTGGTTGTAAAACAAATATATTTTAATAACTGCCTTAATATAGCATTTTACTCTGAACTGGTTGTAAAACAAATATATTTTACTAACTGCCTTAATATAGCATTTTTATTTGAACTGGTTGTAAAACAAATATATTTTAATAACTGCCTTAATATAGCATTTTACTCTGAACTGGTTGTAAAACAAATATATTTTACTAACTGCCTTAATATAGCATTTTTATTTGAACTGGTTGTAAAACAAATATATTTTACTAACTGCCTTAATATAGCATTTTACTCTGAACTGGTTGTAAAACAAATATATTTTACTAACTGCCTTAATATAGCATTTTTATCTGAACTGGTTGTAAAACAAATATATTTTACTAACTGCCTTAATATAGCATTTTACTCTGAACTGGTTGTAAAACAAATATATTTTACTAACTGCCTTAATATAACATTTTTATCTGAACTGGTTGTAAAACAAATATATTTTAATAACTGCCTTAATATAGCATTTTACTCTGAACTGGTTGTAAAACAAATATATTTTACTAACTGCCTTAATATAGCATTTTTATTTGAACTGGTTGTAAAACAAATATATTTTAATAACTGCCTTAATATAGCATTTTTATCTGAACTGGTTGTAAAGCAAATATATTTTAATAACTGCCTTAATATAACATTTTTATCTGAACTGGTTGTAAAGCAAATATATTTTAATAACTGCCTTAATATAGCATTTTTATCTGAACTGGTTGTAAAACAAATATATTTTACTAACTGCCTTAATATAGCATTTTTATTTGAACTGGTTGTAAAACAAATATATTTTAATAACTGCCTTAATATAGCATTTTACTCTGAACTGGTTGTAAAACAAATATATTTTACTAACTGCCTTAATATAGCATTTTTATCTGAACTGGTTGTAAAACAAATATATTTTACTAACTGCCTTAATATAGCATTTTACTCTGAACTGGTTGTAAAACAAATATATTTTACTAACTGCCTTAATATAACATTTTTATCTGAACTGGTTGTAAAACAAATATATTTTAATAACTGCCTTAATATAGCATTTTACTCTGAACTGGTTGTAAAACATATATATTTTACTAACTGCCTTAATATAGCATTTTTATTTGAACTGGTTGTAAAACAAATATATTTTAATAACTGCCTTATTATAGCATTTTTATCTGAACTGGTTGTAAAGCAAATATATTTTAATAACTGCCTTAATATAACATTTTTATCTGAACTGGTTGTAAAGCAAATATATTTTAATAACTGCCTTAATATAGCATTTTACTCTGAACTGGTTGTAAAACAAATATATTTTACTAACTGCCTTAATATAGCATTTTTATTTGAACTGGTTGTAAAACAAATATATTTTAATAACTGCCTTAATATAGCATTTTACTCTGAACTGGTTGTAAAACAAATATATTTTACTAACGGCCTTAATATAGCATTTTTATCTGAACTGGTTCTAAAACAAATATATTTTAATAACTGCCTTAATATAGCATTTTTATCTGAACTGGTTGTAAAACAAATGTATTTTAATAACTGCATTAATATAGCATTTTTATCTGAACCGGTTGTAAAACAAATATATTTTAATAACTGCCTTAATATAGCATTTTTATCTGAACTGGTTGTAAAACAAATATATTTTACTAACTGCCTTAATATAGCATTTTACTCTGAACTGGTTGTAAAACAAATATATTTTAATAACTGCCTTAATATAGCATTTTTATCTGAACTGGTTGTAAAGCAAATATATTTTAATAACTGCCTTAATATAGCATTTTACTCTGAACTGGTTGTAAAACAAATATATTTTACTAACTGCCTTAATATAGCATTTTTATCTGAACTGGTTGTAAAACAAATATATTTTAATAACTGCCTTAATATAGCATTTTTATCTGAACTGGTTGTAAAACAAATGTATTTTAATAACTGCATTAATATAGCATTTTACTCTGAACTGGTTGTAAAACAAATATATTTTAATAACTGCCTTAATATAGCATTTTTATCTGAACTGGTTGTAAAACAAATATATTTTAATAACTGCCTTAATATAGCATTTTTATCTGAACTGGTTGTAAAACAAATGTATTTTAATAACTGCATTAATATAGCATTTTACTCTGAACTGGTTGTAAAACAAATATATTTTACTAACTGCCTTAATATAGCATTTTTATCTGAACTGGTTGTAAAACAAATATATTTTAATAACTGCCTTAATATAGCATTTTTATCTGAACTGGTTGTAAAACAAATGTATTTTAATAACTGCCTTAATATAGCATTTTTATCTGAACTGGTTGTAAAACAAATATATTTTACTAACTGCCTTAATATAGCATTTTTATCTTAACTGGTTGTAAAACAAATGTATTTTAATAACTGCCTTAATATAGCATTTTTATCTGAACTGGTTGTAAAACAAATATATTTTACTAACTGCCTTAATATAGCATTTTTATCTGAACTGGTTGTAAAACAAATGTATTTTACTAACTGCCTTAATATAGCATTTTTATTTGAACTGGTTGTAAAACAAATATATTTTAATAACTGCCTTAATATAGCATTTTTATCTGAACTGGTTGTAAAACAAATATATTTTAATAACTGCATTAATATAGCATTTTACTCTGAACTGGTTGTAAAACAAATGTATTTTAATAACTGCATTAATATAGCATTTTACTCTGAACTGGTTGTAAAACAAATATATGTTACTAACTGCCTTAATATAGCATTTTTATCTGAACTGGTTGTAAAACAAATGTATTTTAATAACTGCCTTAATATAGCATTTTTATCTGAACTGGTTGTAAAACAAATATATTTTAATAACTGCCTTAATATAGCATTTTTATCTGAACTGGTTGTAAAACAAATATATTTTAATAACTGCCTTAATATAGCATTTTTATCTGAACTGGTTGTAAAACAAATATATTTTACTAACTGCCTTAATATAGCATTTTTATCTGAACTGGTTGTAAAACAAATCTATTTTAATAACTGCCTTAATATAGCATTTTTATCTGAACTGGTTGTAAAACAAATATATTTTAATAACTGCCTTAATATAGCATTTTTATCTGAACTGGTTGTAAACAAATATATTTTAATAATTGCCTTAATATAGCATTTTTATCTTAACTGGTTGTAAAACAAATATATTTTAATAATTGCCTTAATATAGCATTTTTATCTGAACTGGTTGTAAAACAAATATATTTTAATAACTGCCTTAATATAGCATTTTTATCTGAACTGGTTGTAAAACAAATATATTTTAATAACTGCCTTAATATAGCATTTTTATCTGAACTGGTTGTAAAACAAATATATTTTAATAATTGCCTTAATATAGCATTTTTTATCTGAACTGGTTGTAAAACAAATATATTTTAATAACTGCCTTAATATAGCATTTTTATCTGAACTGGTTGTAAAACAGTTATATTTTAATAACTGCCTTAATATAGCATTTTTATCTGAACTGGTTGTAAAACAAATATATTTTACTAACTGCCTTAATATAGCATTTTTATCTGAACTGGTTGTAAAACAAATATATTTTAATAACTGCCTTAATATAGCATTTTTATCTGAACTGGTTGTAAAACAAATATATTTTACTAACTGCCTTAATATAGCATTTTACTCTGAACTGGTTGTAAAACAAATATATTTTAATAACTTCCTTAATATAGCATTTTTATCTGAACTGGTTGTAAAGCAAATATATTTTACTAACTGCCTTAATATAGCATTTTTATCTGAACTGGTTGTAAAACAAATATATTTTAATAACTGCCTTAATATAGCATTTTTATCTGAACTGGTTGTAAAACAAATATATTTTAATAACTGCCTTAATATAGCATTTTTATCTGAACTGGTTGTAAAACAAATATATTTTACTAACTGCCTTAATATAGCATTTTTATCTGAACTGGTTGTAAAACAAATATATTTTAATAACTGCCTTAATATAGCATTTTTATCTGAACTGTTTGTAAAACAAATATATTTTAATAACTGCCTTAATATAGCATTTTACTCTGAACTGGTTGTAAAACAAATATATTTTAATAACTGCCTTAATATAGCATTTTAATCTGAACTGTAGTAAAACAAATATATTTTAATAAATGCCTTAATATAGCATTTTAATCTGAACTGGTTGTAAAACAAATATATTTTAATAACTGCCTTAATATAGCATTTTAAACCGAACTGCCTGTAAAACAAATATATTTTAATAACTTCCTTAATATAGCATTTTTATCTGAACTGGTTGTAAAACAAATATATTTTAATAACTGCCTTAATATAGCATTTTACTCTGAACTGGTTGTAAAACAAATATATTTTAATAACTGCCTTAATATAGCATTTTAATCTGAACTGTAGTAAAACAAATATATTTTAATAAATGCCTTAATATAGCATTTTAATCTGAACTGGTTGTAAAACAAATATATTTTAATAACTGCCTTAATATAGCATTTTAAACCGAACTGCCTGTAAAACAAATATATTTTAATAACTGCCTTAATATAGCATTTTAATATGAAGCCAAAGATTATAAAAATGTCCAAAATTACGCAAAAATTTGCTAGAAATAGCAACTTTATAACTGTCTATGTAGATACACGGAATTCTATATGGGCGTTTGTAAATTTGATTATTTCGGATGAAGACCCTTCAAAACATAAAATAATGGATAAATTTTACATTAGTGTTTAGATATAAGTAAAGATTATTTCTTAAATCACAAAGGTTACGTTAATTATCACAAACATATTAATTAAGTTTCATATGGCCACTAACTTCAGCCATTTTAATGTTAACGATTGCGTAATTTACCTAAATTAATGACCAGTTACTATCGATGAAAAGGCGCAGCATCTGGCGTATTAAGTTTTAATTACGTCTATATTAAAGTGTCAAGTTGATTTAGCTGAATGTAAAAATTAATTTTCTCCTCATATTTATATCATACTAGCATTTCAGCCCGGCGTTACCCGGGTATGTGAAGGTGTATGTTAAGCACAAAAAAAGAGGTCATTTTTTTTTAAATTTGACTTCTATTATGACCCCTTACCATTTATTTTTTGGGTCTCAAATCGAGTTACGTAGTTACTCGATTTGAGCCCCCAAAAATAAACCAACAACCAATATCTAAAATTCCAAATGTTTAGACCCAAAATCGGCGCAGGAGTTTGGTAGAGTTCTCAAAGGTCAAATCGTTGAACTTTGACCCCTTAACAGCCACATTTCTGGCCGAAATAGATTGCAAAGATTTTCATAAATCTCAGTACTTTGGATATTAAATTTCCTGTCTGTAGACTGAAAATTGACAGAGTTATTGCGTAGGAAAATGTACACAGACACATATACAGACACACACACAGGCATGTTCACTTATATATATATATATATATATATATATATATATATATATATATATATACATATATTAGATAGACTAGCAGGGTGACCCGATGTTGCACGAGATTTAATGATAAGCTATGAATGTTTCACAAATATGGTATTTTAATTGTCATCAAAATCGGTGAAATGGCCTATTTTGTAAATAAGTTCATTGTTTTCTCTAGTTAAGGACCCATCACAGTGCATCTGGAACAAACTTCTCATTCCTGCACTCAGTGACTTTCTCTACAACACATTGTGGTGCATAATGCACTGTAAAGAATTTAGTGTTGATTTATTAAAATTATTTTTGTATATAATGGCTTTACTTAAAGTTTGAAATGCAAAAGGCAAGTACAATGCTTCAATTGTGCTCTAAACAGAAACATTTATTTCGAAAGCCCATAACATATCAAGTAATTTATGAGCCTGGCATCATAGCTTGTGTGGTTATAAAGGCTTGTATTTAAGCTTTAATTTAAAAAAACTCAAGTTTCACGTTGCAATTGTTTATTAAACGGAAACCATCAGTTTGAGGACGACCCTGTCATGCCAAAAAGCATCCTGTTGATTTTATTTTTAAGCCTTTTCGGCTTGCATTGTTATAAATTTTCTCAAATGCACGTGTGATGTTAGGTGTGTAGGGCGTTACCTTTCGTCAATATATATATATATATATATATATATATATATATATATATTCATCACCGTTCAATTTTTATTGATGTGGTTATATTTCTCCATTGATTCTAACCAAAATTCTTTATTCAGATGCACGAAATAATTCATGTATGATTCTAAGTTTGATCATAATTAAGAGTACATCATGTATGTAAGCAACTATACAGAGGGGAATGATAATGTCGTTGCCCTTAAGAAGATTACATAACAGCTTTATTTTATAAATTTTATTGAAAAGAACACTTGAGGCAACTTGATTATGTAGTAGGCTTTACAGCTATTTGATATAGCCGCAACTAGCCTCAATAACCGCTTCGATACGTCCCGGAACTGCGAGCATACCTTTTTTACAAGCGCCGGGGGAAGATTCGGCGAATACTTGGCGGATGTTGGCAATCATTCTGGTTTGGATGTTGTCGGAAGCCATGTTGTTAATGTATCCAACCTATGACCAAACGGTTCAGATCGACGTAGGAGGGGAGCCAGTTAGAGAAGGGTAAACGTTCTAGCACAAATTCTGAAGCAAAGCCTGCATCTCTTTAGACTTTTTGCGTGGTACCGAGTCCTGCTGCCATATATAATATCTGTCGGCGACACCCTGATTGCACTGTTCAGCACATCCAGGCAGACTTTGGTGTTGATATTTAATCCGAAATCGAAGATGTGAGGTTGCCCCCACTTAGAACCACACTAAAAATGATAACCCGTGCTTAGTTTTCATCACGAAAAACACCCGTCTAGCTGAATCCACTGTGAAAAATTTCCCCCACTCTATATCTGTGCCTAAATCAAAACGCGGATTCCATGAACAAAGCTTCTTTCTTAGAACTGCACGCCTGTGGAACTCTGTTCCGTCTGCCTGCTTCCCACCGGACTACAACTTGGATGTCTTCAAGTTCAATGTTAACAAATTCCTAATGAACCGCCCCCTTAAGTAAACACTTCACCAAATCTCCACACTAACGTAATGTACTTGCAATAACCCTTATCCCTGAGTGGCTTCCGGGCCTTGATAAGTGGTGATCACTGTGTAAAAAAAAACTGGGCACGTCCCTGTTTTTCGTGGCTATTTGTTGATGCATTTTAAGTGTGCTGGAAATGACCCTGTTGTCATAACTAGGATCTGTACAGAGAATGAGTTCTACAGCGTCGCAACTCAGATTACGCTCGTTGGGCATTTTGTCCATTTTAGACATGAGAGGAGGCTGCTATCGCTCTTGGGAGTTAAACACAACTGGCCAACTAGTAGATAGTCTACAAAAAAGTTTTCATCTAAGGGAAATGTTATTATGTTGTCTCATCTAGTGCGACAACTTTACCGTCCCACCTTGTAATATCAAATTTATTAAAGCAGATTTCTCAAAGAGTATGTGTCTGCTAACTTCAGCCATCTTAATGTTAATGTGTGGCGCATTTGAGCTAAACTGAAAGCCAAACATAATTGATTTTAAAATACATCTGACGGTCGAAGATTTAATTACAGGCTAGAGTTGCATGCTATTTACTCATTAAGTATACTAATTTATTTCCGTCGGAGATTCATAGGAAAATGAATATTATATAGTCCCTCTCTTTGGGATCATATTAAACTATTGTTTCCTATTAAAAAGTAGAAAATTGGAAAATATATCTAAAATGTTGTCAATGTTAAAGTTGCAAGAACGCTCCCAAAAAATATTTATATATTTTAGAGTTTTGAATAAATGTTTATATATTTTAATATATTAATATTTGAATACCAACATAGTTGCATGTTTATCTTTGTTAGGAGACATAAATGTGGTGGAAAATTGGATTTTCGAAACAGACAACGGAAGGCTTGTTTGTTATTTGTTTCTTCCGGTTTCTCCATCATAAGAAATAGTTCGTGTGAGGAATGGATAAAGCTACGAGAAAATGCAAATAATTTCTCAAAAGCGTACTCTATAACATGAATCTCACCTGACGGTTTAAATGTATGTACGTATGCATGTTTTTTTTTTTTTTTTTACAAAGGCGTCACCACATTATCAAGGCCCAGAGGCCACTCAAGGATAAGGGTTAAAGAGTGTACAGTAGAAATTGGTCAATATAGTAATCATTAGTAATGAAAATTTGGTAAATTTGATAACTTATATGGAACGGCTCATCAAGAACTTATTTACTTTAGACTTGAACACAACCATATTGTAGTCAGCCGGAATATGTATGTACGTCTGCCTAAATTTTTCGACAGAGGCAACGGATTTTCACGAGATCGTGTTTAGAAGCTCGATTCTTCGTCGACAAATATCGAAAAATTGGCCCAAAACATTAATTCTTTCACCCTCAACTGGGCACTTTTCTACAGGAAGGAGTCGCTTTTTCGCCGATGTTTTCGAAAGTCATCGCCTGTTTCCGATTGACAAGCCTTAATTTAAACTTTCACCACTTCCCCTTTGGCGAAGGACGCAACAGCAAAGACATCATGTTCTTTTCACATTCGTTTCCCCTTTCGCCCTATGGGTTAGCGCCTGCCTGCCTACTACCACTTTTTTTTTATTTTGCTCAACACACAGCTCCAAACACCCGGGCAACGCCGGGAACTCAGGCTATTTCAAGTATAAATTCTGAAACAGATTCGAATTAAGAGATATAAAACTTCATAACAATCATAAATAAAACAAAATCTAACTGATCCGACTAATTTTCAAAATTCTTCGGTTAAATATATTTAATATTCTTATATGTTATCAGAATCGTTATCACTATGGGGAATTGGATTGGAGAGCAATCGGGTTATATTTTAGATAAGAAGGAGTAGTTTTACATTTATATGACGTAAGGGGCAATCTTGTGAGATCCATGCGTGCCTGCCATAATATCAACACTTTTTCAATCTCTAGATGTCCATGTCGATACTATAGGCGACACTTTAATTCTGTGGCTGTCGAGTGGTTCGTCACAGTAGTGCTTACATTGCCTCCATATTTTTAGGACTTAATCTCTGCATAGAAGTCATTATCAATATACTTTAAACCGATCAATTGTTGAAACCAATTAATGGGAAAATCTAAATCTATTTATGTATCGATATATAATATTCTGAGATTCCAACCCTTTTTTTGTGAGTGACTGTTCAATGTTTATGTATGAAATGAATTTGATGTATAAATTCTGTCAAAAACCGTGAAATTCTTAATGGACGTTTTAAAACTCGGTCATGTTCTTAAAGCCTCTTAAAATCATATGGGATCAATTTTACATTTTTAAATAATTACCTTTTTTTTTTAAATAAATACCTTTTCTTAAAACGTATTTAGTAACGTGTTTATAATTTTAATCTTTTTTTGTCGAATTTTACAACCAAACTCCAAAATGTCTTACAAAGACGGGATCATGTTAACCAGAATTTGTTAGTTACTTCTATATTTGGAGTTGTGTCATTTAAGTTACTCTACAACAAAAGCAATTTAGTCACATATTAATATAATAAAATATACTTGCCCGATCTCCATCCTTACTTATATATAAAAAAACACTCTGCCTGTCTGTATGTCTGTTTCTGGGCGTCTTCTTTGCCTATGGAATCTGAAAAGGTTTGTTTGATATTTTTGTAATTTCATGCCAATCTACTTCATTTGTCTGGCAGTGTTCATAGAAAGGTGTTGTATCGGAATGCCTTAATTAAGTACTAGAAATCGATATTCGAAAAATCCGAAACAAGGAGGAATCCTATTTTGTTAACACCTTTATACAATCAAACATTATTGATGCATTTAAATGTTTTGTCAACGAACAAGCATTATGGCTCGGCGTATAACAGTGGTATTTTTGATAAGATAGAAGCGCCTTCGAAATAAAGGTGAGTGAGCACATTCACCAATGCTTTCGTTCAGCCTTTAAAGACAAAGGATGCCCCTTTTGGGGTTGTAGCGCGTGTAATTGTGAGGCAGCGATTGCGCAGTCTCTAACAGTACATCTCCTGAATCGGCACTGTTTGAGTCCAGTGGCAAGGACAAGACCAGGGCGATTGGAAACAATGCTGAGATAGGCAGAAAGCACATACAGCTTCTGAAAGTCCCAAATGGACATCCAGTTAGTACTGGCCAGGTTCAACGTTGCTTGCCTTCGGTGATTCAGCGGGAACCCGTGTGTCAACGTAATTATGCCGTAATGAGCACAGTTGTAAAATGGTACTTGATTTTTACATTTGAACTGTACATTTTTACTTTTCAAACCATTATAAATAATTGCATAAAATTAACAGTAAATACCCAACAGTGCAATATAGAATGCAATGTGACTGTCGGGAGGCAGGCGCACCTTTTTCCATTTGCACAGTTATGGGAATTTGATTAGAGCAGGCAATCAATACATTTCACCGATTTGAGTGACTGTATAATTATTGGAAATATGGGATATCCATTCAATCCTGGGAATCTTCTGGTCTCCTTGCTAGTGTTTAATTATAGTGATCTACTTATTTTACTTTCAGAAATCTTACCAGTTGAGAAAACGGTTGGCTGTACGTAACGAAAATCGCTTAAAATGTAAAAAAAAGAACACACATATGTTAAACATTTGGTGTTTTGTAAATATAATTAAATAGTCAATAAGTGTAAATACACATCGATTTTTTCGTCTCGCATAAAAATAATAGTAAATGTCAGCTAGAGATTCTATAATAAATTAAATGGTTGTGTCGCTATTTTATTTATATATCTGTTTCTCTATTGTAAATTGATGTAATTTAATTCTTTATAAAACGATTAAAATGTCGGTCTTTTCAGGTAATTATTTTTTAAATCAATAAAACCAAGCTCGATTAAAGAAGAGTATGCATTTAAAAAATAGACTGATGTATATGTTATTTATATGAGCATGATGACCAATAATGCTAAACATACCAATTCATATATTTACCAGTAGTCATTATACATCATATTCTACTCAGATTAAAGTGTAGTATATGTTCTGATATTACATTTTATTTTGTGTGCTATTCGTCCGTTTATAAGAAATCTTTCTAGGCAGAAGAATTTTTTTTTTATTTTTCTATCGAACAGCAGTATCCGTTGGAAAAATCTTTAGCTCTTTTTTTTTACATGGGGGTCACCACTTATCAAGTCCCGAAGGCCACTCAGGGATAAGGGTTATTGCGTGTACAGTAATCAATGGGATAGTATTGTAGTAATCATTAGTATTGGGGGTTTTGATAGAGTGTCTTACTTAAGGGGGGCGATTTTTCAGGAGTGTGTTTATTTTGGGCTTGAAGACGCCTAAGTTTTAGTCAGGTGGGAAACAGGCAAGCGGCAGAGAGTTCCACTGGCGTGCAGTTCTAAGAAAGAAGCTTTGCTCATGCAATCTACGTTTGGATTTAGGCACAGATAAAGAGTGGGGGAAATTATTGACAGTAGTTTCAGCCAGACGGGTGTTTCTCGTGAAAGATTGGCGAGAGGGGACGAGGGATTAGAGCTCAGACGAGCACCTGAGATGGAAATAGCGATAAAACAAAGACAGGCTTGCAACGTCTCTTCTGTGGGAGAGAGGTTGCTGGGAAGAGAAAAGGGCATCCCCACTAGACCACGAAGTCTATTTTGTACTCTGTCAACGCAGGATAGGCCATTTTTAGCAGCTCCTTCCCATATGTGCCAGCAGTACTCCATCCTTGGACGTACTTGGCTTTTATAAAGATAGAGAATTGCATCAGTAGTGAGATATCTTCTGGAGCGGTAGAAGGATCCCACCATTTTCCCAGCGTCCCTGACAACAGATTTGATGTGCGTGTTTAGCAAATATTAAAGACTCTTATTTATACTCGGCGTTGCCCTGGTGGAGAAAGCTTGTATACTAGTGGTATTGAGCAACCCCCCAGCCCCCCAAAATAAATAAAATTTTGTTTTAATCAACATAGTAGCGAGTGCCCATGCGACCGCGAAAATGATTAAAAAAATTAACCGCCATAGGCAGGCTCGAATCTACAACGTAAAAGAGGAAAATAGGTGAAAAAAATTCTAACGCTCGTATGACGTCACTACGGGTCGGAATGATGTTTTTATTAAACATAAATTCATGTTGGTAGGCGTACGACTTGTAAACATTTCGACACAAAATCTGTCCCCTCCTTGCAAGAAACGGCCCAGTTCAACCAGCCAGAATTAATATTTTGGGCGACTGTTTACATAATTTTCGTTCAAGCGATTGATTTCACGAACGGTAACAATTTTGTCACGGTCCCATGCCTTTGTTTAAAGTTTTTTTTGTCGGACATACAAACACACACACCCAAAAATACAAACTAACAAACATTTTCCTCTTTATATATTATACTTTGCGACGAACTCCGGACTCCTGGGGAATCGCATAAATAGAGATTGTTTCTCATAATAATTAGATAGATACAATCTGACTAAAAATGGAACGCTTTGATAGAAACATCGCTCATGGAATATGAGGACTAAAGGAGAAAATATAGAAAGCTAGAATTTGGAGGCTCCCAAATGTAATACCAGGTAATCTTTCTTATCTCCACCAAAGTATTAAAATGAGGTATGATGTCTCTAATGGAACCAGTATATATTTTATGTAAATAAATAAATATTAATAGGATGTCAGCGAATGTATTCACGTTATAATTATTTTTAGTTAGATTTATCTCTCCATATCAAGTGGCTTCTTGCCTTGCCTGTGTGTATGCTCAGTTTAAATCCACTATAATACATTTCGCTTGTATACAAGATTGTAGATATTTCAATATATATCGACCTGAAATAAAAAATACTGTTATTTTTTTTAAATATGTTTAATTATTTTAGAACTAGCAGGGGCATCCAGCGTTGTCAGTGATTGTATGAGGTTTAAGGAATCTTCCACACTTTCGATACTTTTCTCATCGAAATCGATTAAATTGCTCATGTTGCAAACAAATCGATTGAGTGCCTGCATCTAGTCTGGAAACCATTAGAGTTCATTGGAAGAAATATTCACTTGTCTCAATGCTATGACTTAATTCCCATTACACCTACTCTTGATTTTATTAAATTATGTGTATATAGTGACTTGAATTTAAGTTTAAAATGCAAAATGTCAAGTATCATGGTTCAATTATTGTCTGATCAGAAACATTCGTTTCAACCGCAGCACTGTCTCATCAAGGCAAGTAGTGTTGAGTTTATATGTCGGGCACGTCTGCTTGTGCGGTGATAAAACTTCTAAAATTATAATAAGAACTCAATCAGAGACATGAAGTAAATTTGTGTTAAATTTCCAAAGAATTCAACCAGCCGTTTTTAAGTCAAAAACTCTCTCTCTCTCTCTCTCTCTCTCTCTCTCTCTCTCTCTCTCTCTCTCTCTCTCTGTTTGTCTGTCTCTTTTTCCCTCACACATATACGCACGCACGTTCACACACACGCGCGTGCGCTAACACCCACCCCACACACACACACACATATATATATATATATATATATATATATATATATATATATATATATGGTGAATAAATGACAAAAGACTATAATCCAAAGGGCATTATGTTACCATCATATATAATTTATCGCTTTAATTCAGTTGACATTTGCAATCCAATATATATCAACTGAATTAAAAGAATAAATTATAAGATGATCAACATCATGAACTTTGGAATATAGTATTTTGTTTTTTAATCACTATATTGCTCTGTAATTACATTGAACTACTTAAGAAGGATTGGTATATATTATGAGAAAATATATCCTTAATATATATATATATATATATATATATATATATATATATATATATATATATATATTAGTGATGAGACAAATTAGGGTTTTACCCACTCATATACCATTACTGATTGCGATTCAGATTATTATAAATCTCGAAATTTTAAACTATTGCGTTACAATTTTCCTCGATTATCAAAAGGTCAGATGCTGAATCTGAAGATATTTATCAAACGCACCTGTGGAATATGAGCTATGGATTTTAGTTTTCCTTTTAGTTGAAAATCAATAAATACTATTTCATTATAACTACCAGCAGTGGTAAAATTTGTTTGAAACCAAATCAAATAAAAACGACAATAAACAGTATCAATTTTGGCGTCGGAAAATAGGTACAAGTTTTCCGATTCGAATACCGATTCCAATTCTCCCAAAAGTTCAAACTTTTTCAATTCCCATTCCGATTTAGTGCATTCTGTGTATAACTAGAACACTGGTTTCCTAGAGAACGTTTCAAATCTGTTCGTGTATACAAATATTGTAAGCTTTATATTTATTTGCAATTCATCTCGTATTAAAACTAAATTAAATTAACTCTCGGGCTACACCGGGTAGGGAGAATTACAGTATTACAGTAATATATCGTAGTGGAATATGTACTTAAAAGTTGAATTTCATTACGAAATAGACGATTGATAAAACGAACTCAATGAAGGGGATAACTTACTCTTTTTAGCAATATCACTCCAAACAAGGCACAGTGCTACTTTGATGTAGAGTGTTATCATCTGGGACATAATTGCCAGGACATTGTGTAAGAGGTTGAGCAGCAAGATGCCTGTTTACATAACACTTGAACGCCTGCATGTCAAAAAAGTCAAGGAGCAGTAAAACGGAAATGGAGTTCCAAAGTCTAGCAGTTCTGGGAAATAAACTATTAGAGTAGAAATCTTTCTGTCATCTGGAGTTCTCTTATGTGGAATATCGCAGCGTGTCGTGTTTGTCGGTGTATTTGAGGCGGTACAATCCCTTGTAGTTCGTCGGACAATTTACCATTAAAATACTTGTAAAATAGACAGATGGATTCAACATTTCATCGATGGGACAGAGGTTGAAGACTGCTAAGGAATCCTGCACAGAAAACTCATAACAAATACACACACACACACACACACACACACACACACACACACACACACACACACACACATATATATATATATAAATTCATATAACAAATTAAAAAAGTGTATATTTAAACTTTCATCATGTTGATCGTCTTGCAATTTACTCTTCTAATTACGTAAACATCTATAATTCTTGAAAGGAAGGAGGAGTATGTGCACAAAATGTCGGTATTGATATAATAATAATAACCGATTAGTTTTGCATAACGAATTGGATATGTAATCCAGGTACTGAAATTTAAACAGGCTGAATGAGCTGTTTTGCGTGAAATATAAGTAAATAGATCTTTCCCCCAACTAATTCTTTGAATTCACTTATTTAATAAATAAACCAGTCTATATTTAACAAATATATAGTTTCTGTGATTTCATTTCCCATTCCTATTGTTCTTAATAAGCTCCAATGATACTTTTTGAGTTTTATATTGTCCCGATAATCTCCTCTTATCAAATAGAGATCAGTCTTTCCTTCTAACTTACTAAGCTATATATATATATATATATATATATATATATATATATATATATATATATATATATAATGTATATATATATATATATATATATATATATATAGACAAGTATTATTGAATAGCACGGAGTTATTCTGTTTTAAAATTTTCCTTTTTATCTTCTCCAATCTCCGAATAGTCCTTTTTGTGTTCTTCTCGAAATTGTATAAGTTGGATCCATAATAGCGAGCGCTTTCGACAGAAGCTCGTCTACCAGAGATTGACTCTCCGCCTCTCTGACTTTAGCTCCATATCACAACATTTGAAGGGAGATGCTGCCATTATTCGGAATTTCGAAGAATTATGGTAGAAAATACAAGAGTATTGCAGACTGAGAAAAATGTAAATAGGCGAAGAATACTCGAGTTTGTGTACATTAAAACAAAGAAGCCACATATAAATAATATTAATTATGAGTGCGGCCAAAACGTTTTTAAATGTTTGTGATAAATTTTGAATATGTATGTGGGTGTGTATATTTAATATATATATTACAGCAAAAATCCGCAATCCTAACTTGTAACAAGTTAACACTTGACTATGAAAAAATGTATATATGTAATTAAAAAAAAAACAATGTGTGCATGTATTAAAAAAATGTATATATAAGTAAATTAAAACACAATGTCTATATTTATTTCTACAATATGCCTGAGGATGATAGAAGGATTTCTGTCGAAAGCGCTCGCGATTATTGATCCAACTTATACAATTTCGAGAAGAACACAAAAAGGGCTGTTCGGAGATTGGAGAAGATAAAAAGGGAAATCGTAAAACAGAAAAATTCCTGCTATTACAAAATATTTATCTAAATGAGAAGATGCTGCCTAAATATATACACAATATATATATATATATATATATATATATATATATATATATATATATATATACATATATATATGAATATATATATATATACAAAAAATAAAATCTATATTCCAAATTTCATGATGTTCACAATTTTACAATTTATTTCTTTCGATTACCCTAACATTTACTATTTTTGTCAGCAGCAGTTAAGTAGCGCAAAATCATTCATTTAATTATTATGACAATTAATGAATCTATTCTGCCCTTATATCATCAGAAGATATAGCTACTATCAAAAAATGGCGTTATAAAATATCAGATAGAAGGTAATTTCAACGTCTCTCTTATTTTTCAGATTTTGTAATCATGCCCAAATGCAGTTTACTTTATTTTGATGCATTGAGAGTTGCTATTTCTACCGATGACTTAAGGGCAGAATAGAAATATTGATATAGTAATTAAATGAATAGTTCCCCGTAACGAAACAGTTGCTGTCAAGAATTCTAAATGTCAACGTAATTAAAGAGAAAAATTGTAAAATGGTTATTATAATAAAATTTGAAATTTTTGTCATGTGTTTGTTATATGCTCGGTCATTACACTAGGCTTCATAAATTAAGTATTGGCATAAAAAAGTGAAATATAATTGTTAAAAAAGTTCATATTTGCACAGAAATATATATATATATATATATATATATATATATATGCGTGTATGTATATATAATTATGTATATATATATATATATATATATATATATATATATATATATATATATTGTGACTCCTGCTGATAATTTTATTTTAAAGTCATTTATGTGCCTATATCATTTCCCGCATTTTTTTATGCCTTAAATCTCGCATCACTTCATTGCTTTTTCTACTCTAACAAATATTCAATCATCGTTTGTGTTTCTTATTCGTATTAAGATGCGTGGCACCGGTAGAAGCGTCTTAAATTTTTTTCCATTTCTTCATCGAATGCACAATCTATTTATCTTTTTATGATAATATATTGAACTCTTTTTTTTAAATTTTTGGATATGCTTCTCTTCTCTTGACCATCACGTGAAACCATTTTTCC
The DNA here is from genome assembly GCF_053919585.1 of Euprymna scolopes. Lineage (NCBI taxonomy): Eukaryota > Metazoa > Mollusca > Cephalopoda > Sepiida > Sepiolidae > Euprymna > Euprymna scolopes. The sequence goes on along the minus strand of NC_136523.1, from coordinate 9,621,974 downwards.
TTTTTTCCCCATTCCCTCTGCTTAATTATTTTTTCCAATTTTTACCAAGTAAGCTCTATGGCTTACTCGTACTTTCATTAAATACTTTGCAAGCAAAATCCGATTCCGGATTTTGCTAACTGCTACCATATGATTAGAAGAAAAGTATTTCTTTCAGAACTCTGCAGATTAAGAACAATCCATTAATTTGAAAATAAAATATGTTTACAACTCGTCTTTAACTGTTTTATCATATTTTATTAAATCTTTTTTGTTATATATATATATATATATATATATACATACATATATATATACAGATAATCATTTACTATAATAATTATTAATATAATAATTATATATATATGCATATATAAATTGGAAGAGAGGTTACAATTAACCTTTATTTGATATTTTATTACGCATTGATTGATAATTGCTATCTTCTTATATGAGTTAAGGGCAGAATAGATTCATTGATTGATGTAGTAATAAAATGACGGCTTTTTCGCTACGAAACATTTGCTGTCAAAAATGGTAAATGTCAACGCTATTAAAAGTCGCAGACATATAAATATATTAAAAAATCATATTTATAACGAAATATATATATATATGTATATATATATATATATATATATATATATATATATATATATACATTTATTCAAGCAATTTAATGCAATTACTAATTTTTAAGCTTGCTCATATAAAATCAAATAACCGACATGTTCGTTTCAGTTAACACAAGACAATTCTTTCTCTATGTTCTCTTAAGAAACCGGTGACTTCAGAAGCATTCTCAGTAAAAGCTAATTTAATAGAATCTATAGAATGTCATAACTTATTCCACTTGCAAAATGAAACATTTTTTTTCGCTTTAACTTTTCATCTACTAACGAAACAAACACGATAATTTGTAAATAGAGACACACAATAATTTGTCTATTCGGAAAACCTTTTATTGTATATGCATTACGAAGCCATAACCCGTTCACTTATAAAATACGGAAGCACAAAGCTATATAAATAAACCAGTAGATGTATGTGCGCGTGACAGTCTCTCGGTGTTTAACTATTTTACTGATAAGCTCTGAACTGCTGGTCACGTAAGATTGAAATTAATAGAAAATAATAATCATGCTCTCAGGATTGTTTATAACGAGTAAAACCTTTGTTTTAAGAGATCAATAAAGCGGACTGACATATATGGGCAAGTTGAATTGTACCCTGTCCATTTCAACTTGCCGACATATTTTTAGTACTTATTGCGCATGCTCAAACTCAATTTATTCCTCACAGTCGTTTAATATTTTATTTTAAATATTTCTTACCTATCCCCCAATAGCTTCATTGTAAGGAGATGCGGATCTGTGCTTTAAACAACTGACATTGACCAGCTTAGAAGAGAGTTATGAAAAAATATACGTTAGCCGAGTAGGTTGTTTTCAAATATCAAGTTAGAAATGGTTTATTCTGAAACTCATAAGGAATGTCCGCAGAAATATCAGCTTAATAGATCAGTAGTTTCATAGAATAGACACACAGATATGCTAAGAGAAATCTAATATATAAATATGCAGACATGCTACGAGGGGCGTGCAATAAGTAATGCCCCTGACCCACTTCCCATAACAGTAGAGCAACGAAACTTGGCACAGTTATTAGTCTTTCTCTATATAGCAAACACCCAGAGTTATGCATTTCTCCTATCGTTTGATGCAGCTTTGAAGACCGTTTTTGTAGAACACCCCAGGTTGGTCCTCCAACTACGACTTGGCTGTAGAAATCAAGGCTGCATCTGGAAAACGCTTTCCTTTCAAAAACAACTTTATGGCTGGGTGGAGGTGAAAGTAAGACGGGGTAAGGTCAGGAGAGTAGGGAGTATGAAGTGGATTTCATAACCACACGTCCGTGCTTCTGATCTGGCGATATGCGAGTTGTGGACCGGAGCGTTGTCCTGCAGGAAGAGGATACCTTTGCTGATTTTGCCCCGTCTCTTGATTTTGATAGCTTCTCTTAATTTCCTCAAAAGTGAAGCATAATAAGCTCCTGTAATTGTGGTACCCTTTGTCAGGAAATCTGTTATCACTACTCCGTCCTGGTCCCAGAAGACTGTAAGCATGGCCTTGCCAGCGGAGGGCTGCACCCTTGCCTTCTTTGGAGGTGGTGAGTCCAAGTTCTTCCACTGCATTGACTGGCCTTTGGTCTCTGGATCATAGTGATGGACGCAGGTCTCATCCTGTGAAATCAGTATTTTCCAAAACTTTGACTCATTTTCTTGGCACATCTCCAAATTCATTCTCAAGCACTCGACGCGTTCTCGCTTCTGGAATAGTGTGAGCAACCTGGGAATCCATCTAGCAGACACCTTATGCATATGCAAATATTCATGAATGATAGCTTCCACAGACCATGTACTAATCTTGACATCTTGGGCTATTTGGCGAATAGTAATACGCCGATCTTCCAAAATGGCAGCGTCAACTTTACGGACAGATACCTCAGGAATGGCAGAATGTTTGAATTCACGATGCCAGCGTTTTACAAGGTTATATGATTGGGGCATTATCACCATAAATTTCTTTCATTTCATCAAAAGTATCCTGTGGTGTTGGTGTGCGTCCTTTAAAATACAAAACACTGCTCGACATTCAACAGGTTCCATTTCACTCCTGACTCAGTTCAAATACCTGTAAAATAGAAACCACAATTAGTTCAGAGCTGTAATTAACCACAGAACTGTAGGGATATAAATCATTGCACATGCACGCCCCTCGTAATAGAAATTTAATATTTAAAACACACTATGTCGGTCTGTCTGACTTAATGTTTTTTTTTTAATTTTATCTATTTCGAAACTAAAAGGCTTCAAATGATTAGATTTTTTATGGGTCATTCTTTTTGGATCTTTGGTTGGCTTAAATAGTTTTTAAAAGAGTCAACATGGTATCGGAATTGAAAATATCGTTATAAATTTTGTACATTTATTTCAGTATATTTTTAATCAGTTCGTATGCGTGTACCGTAGGTACAATAGTAACATTACTAGTTTAGAATTATACAACTTCCAGTTCGAATCTAGCTGATGGCAACAAATAATTTTTTTAAAAAACTTTTGAAATCATGACTATTTAATGATATATACAAAACATTGGCCCATTAAAATATCATATTTGAGCATATTTTACGATCAGGCAAACCGATCGCCTCCCCCCTTCGCTAGTATAATATAGCTAAACGCTCCAATATATATATATATATATATATATATATATATATATATATATATATATATATATAATATTGCACTCAATATTTAATAGAATCTCTGATTCTAGAAAATGCCTCAATATAAATGTGTGAGCTCGAAATAATTCCCAAATGTAATTGAACTGAAAGTAGTTTTATTGATCGCTGTAAAACAGCGATCGAATTTAATGCAGATTTTTTTTTCATATTTTTTGATGCCCCAGTCTTGTGCACCACTAAAATATCTTTTAAGAAAAATATGTTCATGGAAACTGAAATTTTCGGGAAAAGTTATTGATTGAAGAAAGTGACCGGACATAGCGCGTTTTCTTATTATTAATAATATTATTTGGATGTAATTACGATTGAGTGAACCTGAAATCTTATACATAGCATTACCCTATTTATAAAAGGGTAAAAAAAATCTAAATATAGCCGGCAATATTCTCTCAAATTCAAAATTATCGCTTTTAAATGTCTACAATATATGTATACATAGAAATCGATAAACAGCCTCAAATTAAACACACATATTTATATGCATATATGCACTATATATAGAGACCGCATTCTAAGTTAATTGTTACTAATTTCTAATTATTTCAGTCTCACGTGACAAATAGGTGAAGAAATTATCGGTAAATATTATAAAACATAATCACGGCAGAGTCACGTTGACAAACCAGTTCCCGCTTGGTCAAGGAAGATAAGCAACGTTGAAGCTGGTCAGAACTATTTCCGTGTCCGTTTAGACTTCCAGGTGCATTATGTTTTTTCGATTATCTGGAGATCTCCTTGTCAGTTTACTCAAGCAGTGCCGATTCAGAAGAGGGGTCCTTGTAGATTGCGCAACCCCTGCCTCACAATTACACGGGAAGGGGGCATCGTGTGTCCTTCGAAACTGAATGGAGGCATCGCATCGTATACATAACACAGAAATATTTATATCTATAATATAAAGCAGCACATCTGTGTGTGCCTGGTCACGAATATGCTTGACTATTATAGAAAACTGATCACATATAATGATAGAAGATGTAGCGAGACACAAAAATGGGCATGTTTGATCTGGCATAATAGTGATTCATTAAAATTGTGGGATCTGCGTACGCGCCTGGTCCACAAATTATGGAAATAAAAAATGTAAAAATTTAAAAAAAAAATGTTTACAAGTGCTTTTGATACAGATGTACATAATTATACTTTGATAAATATGTTCCAAATTAAATAAGGATGGTATAATAAAATTGTGGGGTCTGCGTTCGCGCCTGGCCTCCATAGAATGGAAATAGGCACAAAGTTTAATAAAGACTTTTCATATTCATCTGCGTAAGTATACTTTGATAATTATGTTTCAGTTTGAAGAAATATGATATAATAAAATTATGGGGTATTCGTTCACGCCTGACCTCCATAGAATGGAAATATGTCATAAAGTTTTACAAGGTTTTTTAATATAGTTCCACAGAAGATTGTGATAAGTGTTTCAGTGTAAACAGGTATGGTATAATAAATTATGGGGGTTATCTATTTATTTTTACTTTCATCATATTTTGCTTTGGTTTTGATACCCCCAAATTCGCAGTTATCTCTTTACAGTCCTTCCTTTTCATAACCTATCATCTATATATATATAAAAGCGAAAATGTGTGTATGTTTGTATGTATGTATATGTGTTTGTATGTCTCGGAAACACTTTCGACACGGGTCACGGATTTTCACGAGATTCGTATCATGTTAAAGTTCCAAACTTCGCCGATAAATATCGAAGAATTGGCCAAAAACATTAATTACTTCACCCTAAAATCATCAGTTTTCTACAGGGGGAGGTCAGCAAAAACAGTCCTCTCATGACAAGTTCGCTTCTTCGCATGCGCAAATGACGTCGGAATATGATTTAGTTTAAATTTAAAAAAAAAACGATCCATTTTCGTAGACGTCGTCTTAGCTCTGTTGCTTTGAGCGCGGCCTCATTATCTGAAGGTTTTGGGTTCGAATCGTGGTGTGAGGTGTCTTTTTTTCGATTTTTTAAATTATAATATTGAATTAGGGTTATTTCAGCCAGTATTTTATTATTTTTTTTATTTTTCAGATTGTTTAAAAGAATTTTAACGTTGGTTTTTCTGTTATATTTTTCCATCACATTCGCGTTTTCTGTTATTTTGTTTTTTCCGATTTTTACATTTAACATCGTTCGCTTGCCTTACGTTAGTTTTTTGGGATGTTTTTTTTTTCAGATTTTTTAAAAGTTTTAACATATATTTTTTGTAGATATTTACTTTGCATATTCTTATGTTTTGATTACACCCCACCGCCCGAGCACACACACCTCTAAACACCCGGGCAATGCCGGGTACCCCCCGCTAGTACTTTCATAAATCCGTTTTCTGTAGGCTGCTTTTGAACCCAATAAACGACGGGTTATTTTGCTAATATATATATATATATATATATATATATATATATATATATATATATATATATCTGTATATATATAAATACATATATATATATGTATATATAATTTAAAGGAGATTAGAATAATAGTCTAAAGAGCTAAGTGTATCTTAATGTAACAGTGAAATTACTAGTTTAATTAAAATACAGGAAATGCTCGTTGTAATTTAGATATATAATAAGCTCGATAGTTAAATGTCCTAGAGCTAATTCAATATTAAGTAATGTGATTTATAATTTAAAAATTATAAAAATGTTTAAAATTTAAAAATCAAAATTTAATTAAATTAAAAATCAGTTTCATGAGAAGGAACAACAACAAAGTCAATTATCTGTACGATCGTTTCGGAAATCCGTGCTTTTTATTGTGGTATACATGAAGTCACGTAGACCAATTATACATAGTTTTTTTGGTAAGCACGGTCTCCTCATCAGCAAATTTATGAGGATTTCTATTGAATTGAAAAGACACCAAAAATAAACCTAGCATTAAAAGTAAAGCAGATGAATCTGAAAAATTGAAGTAAAAGGTTTGGATTTAAAATTTATAAGAAAATCAATAAGAAAATTGGTATAGGTTAGAGATAGAAATGAGTAGAAAAAATATATATTTTTTTGAATTTACATAATAAATTTGATTTAAAAATATATAGATATATAATTACCTTTTGGTTTTTCTTTTTTTGAAATCAGGAACTGTATTTAAAGTAGTCATTTAGATGTTTGCTATAGCTTTTTATTTTATTGAATGATGAATTTTAAAAGGGCGACGCTCGTGCAGTAAATTGTTTCCGTTAGCGTATTTTGATTTAAAGACGCTACAGTTAATATCTATAGAGAGAGAGTATTTATTTTGCAAGTTTTTAAGGGGAGATAATTGTCATGGCTTTATTTATTATTTGATTTACGAGTCTAAGGGCGGTAATTGGTTTAACTTAATTTATTAAAAAAAAAATCTATTTTTACTAATGAGTAATTTTTAATGATTTAAGGTGGTTTATATTTATTAAATTTAAACCAACGTTTATGATTACATGATAGAAGCTTGTGTCTTGAATTTACTAGCTTGGTTGTGCTTTTTATATCTTCATATTTTAAAATTGTTAGGGTTTCTTTTGTACATAATGTACAAAATTTATCTCCTGGTTTATATGATTTGCAAGTCTCAATTATTTGCCATTTTAAGTTGAAAGAAATATTGCTATATATGCTAAATATAAACCACCTTAAATCATTAAAAATTACTCATTAGTAAAAATAGAATTTTTTTTTTATAAATTAAGTTAAACCAATTACCGCCCTTAGACTCGTAAATCAAATAATAAATAAAGCCATGACAATTATCTCCCCTTAAAAACTTGCAAAATAAATACTCTCTCCCTCTATAGATATTAACTGTAGCGTCTTTAAATCAAAATACGCTAACGGAAACAATTTACTGCACGAGCGTCGCCCTTTTAAAATTCATCATTCAATAAAATAAAAAGCTATAGCAAACATCTAAATGACTACTTTAAATACAGTTCCTGATTTCAAAAAAAGAAAAACCAAAAGGTAATTATATATCTATATATTTTTAAATCAAATTTATTATGTAAATTCAAAAAAATATTTTTTTTTCTACTCATTTCTATCTCTAACCTATACCAATTTTCTTATTAAATTTCTTATAAATTTTAAATCCAAACCTTTTACTTCAATTTTTCAGATTCATCTGCTTTACTTTTAATGCTAGGTTTATTTTTGGTGTCTTTTCAATTCAATAGAAATCCTCATAAATTTGCTGATGAGGAGACCGTGCTTACCAAAAAAACTATGTATAATTGTTCTACGTGACTTTATGTATACCACAAATAAAAAGCACGGATTTCCGAAACGATCGTACAGATAATTGACTTTGTTGTTGTTCCTTCTTATGAAACTGATTTTTAATTTAATTAAATTTTGATTTTTAAATTTTAAAATTTTTTAAAATTTTTTAAAAATAAATCACATTACTTAATATATATATATATATATATATATATATATATATATATATATATATATTCTAAACATGTTTGATTGAACACGACAGAGTTATTCTTTTTTCCCGCCGTTATGGCCAATTAAAAATCATATAACCTCAAAAATACACACAACCTAAAAGGGAAAGAAAAAGAAACCAACAACAATCGCTCCCGATGATAACCCGATGCACCGATAGAAAGCGCTTGAGTAGAATATGGCCGAACAACAAATTATAGGCGCCATTTTATAATACATACCTACTTCAATTTAGAAAGTTATCAATAAAGATCCGAAAAAGGAATAACTCTGTCGTGTTCAATCAGACGTCTTTGAATAAATTTTATGCCAAAATACACACACACACACACACATATATATATACATATATACACATACATGTATATACAAACTTATATATATATACATACATATATATACATACATATATATACATATATATACATACATATATATATACATATATATACATACATATATATATACATATATATCCATACATATATATACATATATATATGTATATATATATATATATATATCGACAGAATAAACGTTGCTTAACTTCAATGTCCAAACGAAATCTCGTTTGTCAACATGATTTATTGTACAAAGGTCGTATAAAGTATTTAGCAATGTAACTCAATGACCTACAAATTGTCTCACTATTACTCGTAACGCAAACAGATCGCTAACCCAAACATTTCCTCTCCGTTGTAATACGTTACAACACTGGTTAACAGCAAATAGAAATCAGTGTACAGAAGGGGTGGTTGACACAATGACCTATCGACCGTTCACAAATCCAAACGTGCCCATTCGGGATTTATGTGCCAATTAAGACGATAACTTCTATGTGTTCGAGAACATCGCGGTGAACACCTCGTTAATTACTACCGTTCTCGCCTTCAGGTCGACCAAGTGTTACTAAACGCAATCAAGAAAAGCCAACGTTTATAGGTCAAGCAATTGGGAACATATTTCGCATAAATTATGATTTATATGTAGTTGCAGACAATTACGCTTTCAAATGTGGCTATTCGCTAACGTTGCTTACCCAACGCCACGTAACTTTACTTCTGCATACCAGACATGCTAAGTACATGGTATATATGGATTAAAAACGTTGGCACACAACTTCCTGTTGTATCACAAAAGTAAAGCACTGTTGAGACTGGTTAGTACCAGAAAGATAACCATTTGGGGTTACCAAGCGTTGTATGTAGTAGGAAGTTGACGCCTCTCTGTAATCTATATAATTATAAATCTTTCTAAGCCTTGCTTGCTTACACCTTGTCTTCAAGGAATGGAGATTTCATCTTCGGAAAAATAATGACACATGAATTTTTATATGTACATAGTAATATATATATATATATATATATATATATATGCATATGTATATGCACAAAAACTTATGTATTTATGTATATGTATATAGTCACAGACATATATATCTGCATATATGTACATATAAATAAAAGGGATGACGCATAAATTTATATATATATATATATATATATATATATATATATATATATATATATATATACGTACATCTGTTTGTGTGTATGTATCGATGTCATCCATTTTTTAAGATGAAATAGTCCGATCGCTGAAGACAATAAAAAAGCCTTAAAGAAAGTGCACACACACACGCACACACACACATACACACACATATAAATATATATATATATATATACATACACACATATAAATCAAAACTCTTCGTATCTGACATTTATAAAAATGAAAAAAAAATTATAAAGCTAGAAGGAACGTATACAAATAAAACAAGAAAATCCTTATTTCATACACTCACAACGCACACACACGCACATGTACACGCATATCACACACACACACACACACACACACACACACACACATATATATATATATATATATATATATATATATATATATATATATATATACTCGGGTTTTTTTATATTCAAAAGTAATGGACTAATGAATTCAACGAGGTTGTTAGATAGTGCTCAATAAAAAGAGCTGATAATACTTGTTTATTGTTATATAAACATGCTCACATCCCGCTGCTACAAATAGCCACTTGTTTCAATCAAACAACAGATATCATCAGGCAGCGACTATATATATATATATATATATATATATATACATATATATATATATACCACCCAAGTTACGTAGTACAATAATAATAATAATAATAATAATAATAATAATAATAATTATTGTAATAATAATAATATTATATATATATATATATTATCTCACTATAATATATTAGGTTCAATATAATAATCGAAAGAGGATTGTTTCTATAATAATAAATGCTAATCTTCATAAAGTAAAATATATAGCACATCTTATGACTGGGCAACCTCGGTCTGATAGTAACTGCTAAAACCTCATATACCGTAATTTTTTCACCCGACGGAGATGTACTAGCGATTGTAGACCGCTTGTGAAAGTGACGTTCCCATTAAACTTCCTCTCTGACAGGTAGACTTTAAAACCCGCCTATCGTGCATGCATGTTGGGATTTGATGGCTTCGGTGGCAACGCGCGTATCTAGCCAAATCCCTATAGGAAACATCATATCGCAGCGCAAAAAAATTGATATAAATAAATGGTGGAACCAAAAACAAAAACGAGATTACTCTGCTTTCAGATTAAATTGCGATTGGGTTTCACTTTCTTGAAAAAAAATCGAAATGCCACTTAATGAGTTCTTTTTGCTGCTTTGGTACGATAAAAGCATTTCATTTGTTAAAGGAGCAACAATGAAATTTGCATATTAATAATAATATCACATATATGAGGTAAATGTTCAGTTTTGAGAGTCAATAGATATCACCTACAAAAGTGGATGTGTGATCGTTTTTGATATTGTAGACGATTTTTTCATGAAAGAAACAGAGGATAAGAAAAAAATTCAACCACTTTCTTTTTTTTTTTTAAAATGTCTTTATATTTAGTATTTCCAACAATACATTTGTAGAAATATTTAAATTCATTTCTCCTTCTTCAGCCAAGTGTGACTTTCCGTCTGGACTGTGACGTGTGCCAAACACCTGTATTTCCCCGAGCCTATACCTTTGCTTTTCTGAACATATCTTTAACACGTGCTTCTCGGAACACCTCTCTTCCTCCAAACACGTCACGAAAAACTCCGCTTCCCCGGACATGGACTTCTCTAAACATTCTCCTACGTCTACAGGGTGGTCAAAAAGTCAGGAAACATGTTAAAGGTAGAAAAAACAATATGATCCATTATAATCTTTATTCTTTTAATATTATTTGTTTAAATATTTGAGTGTAATATATAAACTACCCCTCCTGATTTCTGGCTTTGGGGCTATGTAAAGGATAGCGTTTATGGCAAGGAGCCTGATACAATAGCGTCTTTAAAGTTATTTATTGAAGAGGAGATTGCGCGGATATCAGCTGACATGATTACACGTGTTACACAATCAGTGGTTAATCGCTTCCAGCGATTGATAGAGAGAAATGGACGACAATTAACAAAATAAACATATTTAATGTGTGTTTCATTTTATATTTCAATGTATGGTACTTAAATATACGTGGATTGCTAGTATCGTTTTTCTTTAAAATGTTACCTGACTTTTTGACCACCCTGTATGTGGGTAGATTTGTGCTTGTGTCATCACACCGCGCAACCGGCATAGTCATTTGCATATGTCATACACTGCTGCTGCTGCTGCTAACACCACTACACACTGTGTTATGGGATTATGAATCAGGGCTTGATTAATCCCAATCTCGGCGACATCGTTACTATATGTTCCCCTATTTTGTTTCTTAGTCTACATATTCTGTGAGCAATGGTTCTAAAACAGAGGGATGAATTGCTTCTTGTGAACCAGGATTTATCAACCCAATGCTTATCCTTTGCAAGTTTTCGATCATGAAACAATATACATAAGATCCATGTTTTCTTACAAACTTTTTTATTACATTTTCACCCCAAACAAGGCAAATTGCCACTTTGGTGTAGAAGGCTACTATCAGGGGCAACAACTAATGGGGTACTTTGTAGGGATTTGGGCAGCAAGATGTCGGTTCACGTTACACATGAACTTCTGCATATCAGTACAGTTGGGGAAGCAGGGGCCTGGAATGGAATTCCAGAGTCTAGCGGTTCTGGGGAGGAAACTACTGGAGTAGAAAAATATTTTACATCTAGGGATCTCTACTGTGTGGAAGTGGGATTTTGTTGCATATCGGGTTTGTCGATGGTGTCTACATCGCCAGAACATTCACCATTAAAATACTTGAGAAATATATTCAACATTTTTTTCCATATGAATTTTCGAATTGTTTTAATCAACACGAAAATTATTTTCTATAATACTGCTTTACCCTATATTTCAAAATAAATATGATGTCCTGTCAAAAATTTAGTAAACAATTGTCAAATCTATAATTAGTCTATTTTAGTTTTTAAAACGAAATGAACTTTAATTTAATTTATCATGTTTACGTTTTTTTCATATAATCTATAAATATGTAAGCCAGTACCCTTATTAGTATAATGACTAAACATTTATAATGAGAATACAATTATGTTTTATAAAGCAATTTTTGTAGCTTACACAGAACAAACTATGTTTAAAAAACAAACATTTTAGGTTATATATATATATGTAAACTTATATCAGTCAAAGATTTCCTCTGACGGGAGAAGTTTCTGTTGTTCCTCGTAGCCAAAAGCATAAAAAAGAAACAAAATTTGTAAGACGTTTTACTAAAAAATTATATTTCTTTAGTTTACGTATGGTGAGGTCACTAGAAGAGTCACTAGACTCAATAAGTTGTAGATGAACTGGAGATAGTAAATGCAGATAAAATCTTCTTTTAATTTTCTACTAATATTTTCATTTCCCGTACATATTATTGCATTTTACATAATCTATACGTAGTTTAAAACTTGTTATGATTTACCAGTGGTTTTTTAAAAAAATGTGGATCAACCAAACAAATCTTTCATTATCTGAAATTGTAGATTTTACACTTTACAATATAATATGCAGAAATAATACTTGTATTGAAATAATATAGAACCCTTGCTTTAACATGCATGATCTTAATCTAACAATTTTCGTAATTGATCTTATGATTAAACAAACAATCCATACAGACGTATGATTTGATTTTGGTCATTATTTCTAAAATACCATAATATCAATTCTTTTTACACAGTGATCACCACTTATGAAGGCCCGGAAGCAACTCAGGGATGGGGGTTATTGCAAGTACCTTCCGTTAGTGTGGAGATTTAATGAAGTGTTTACTTAAGGTGGCGGTTCATTAGGAATTTGTTAACGTTGGACTTGAACACATCCAAGTTGTAGTCAGGTGGGAAGCAGGCAGACGGAACAGAGTTCCACAGCCGTGCAGTTCTAAGAAAGAAGCTTTGTTCATGGAATCCATGTTTTGATTTAGGCACATATAAAGAGTGGGGGAAATTTTTCACAGTGAATTCAGCTAGACGGGTGTTTTTCGTGAAAGATTGGCGAGGAGGGAACCAGAGATTTGAGTTCAGACGAGCACCTGCCATGAAAATAACGATAAAACAAGGATAGGCTCGCAACGTCTCTTATGTGGGAGAGAGGTTGCAGGGTAGAGAAAAGGGCATCCCCGACTACGCTACGAAGTCTATGTTGTACTCTCTCAAGGCAGGATAGGCTGTTTTTAGCAGCTCCTGCCCAGATAAGGCAACAGTATTCCATCCTTGGGCGTACTTGGCTTTTATATAGATAGAGAATTGCATCAGCAGTGAGATATCTTCTGGAGCGGTAGAAGGATCACACCATCTTTCCAGCGACCTTGGCAACATACTTGATGTACGTGTTCCATTTCAGATCAGGAGTAAAGGTCAAACCCAGAAGCTTGTCAAAACACGGGGCCTCACCCAGACGAGAGCCATCCATCTCAATTGATGCCGGATGGGGATCAGAGCGTTGATGATGTAAGGATAGGAGTTTGGTTTTGGATGCATTAAAGGTAACCAGACACATCTTCCCCCACTGAACCACGCGCTCGAGATCATAGGAGAGAGAATCAGAGAGAACTTTGTCATTTACAGCCTTTGATGTGTTGCCGTAGATGGTCGTGTCATCAGCATAGATGTCAACGAATGATTTAAGTATGTGTTTAGGGAGGTCATTGATGTAGATCAGGAAGAGAGTTGGGCCCAGGATTGACACAAGAGGGACTCCAGCATTTATATTGCAGGCCTCCGATTTTTGTCCATCTACCACTACTCTTTAAATATCCAAGCTACTCATTAAATATCAGAGGTTTTACACAAAGTTTTATAGTATTTTTATATAATTTCGACTATTTTGTTTTCATTGAGGACTATTATAACATATATATATAGAGTATAGTAAAGGCAATAATATTAGTGTATATTTATAATTTATGTTTCGCATAATAACATTTAAAATGCTATAAAAATGAAGGCTTATACTTAACTTCATTTTGAATTCATATTAAGTTTAACTCAATAAAGTGAAACAATATTATTATTATAAATGAACTAAGAAATGAATGCTTACAATATCTGTGCTTGACAACCAATCATAGACTGATTGATTACGATCTAGCTTCTTATCCCATTTCGTCTTGAGTTTCCCTTTAGTTACTTCTGTATTTCCTGTCACTTAGGCAAAGCAGCTGCGTTACCTAATAAAAACAATTAAGGGAAACTTTTATTGGGTGAGATAAAT
>NC_136523.1:9442509-9605009 GCF_053919585.1 Euprymna scolopes | reverse complement strand
ATATATATATATATATATATATATATATATATTTATATATATATATATATATATATAGATAGATAGATAGATAGATATGTACATACATACATACATAGATACATGGAGAGATGGATAAATTAATAGATATATAATGTATCTATTAATATTTATATATACACAGACACACGCGCACACACACACACACACACACACACATATATATATATATATATATATATATATATATATATATATATATATATATACTTACATTTTACGAACATCACTAAACAAATTAATGATAGTCGCATGGATTTACTGAAGTGCTTGATGAGTTAAGAAGAGTGGAAAATTATGTTTGACAATCTAAACAATAAATCAAGTAAGTTTAACAAGCGAACGCTGAACAATGTTGCAAACCAAATGCAGAACATGGATATTTTAAATATATTCAATCTGAGTGCATATATGTCATATGAAATGGTTGGCAGCCTACGTATTTTATTATCTATCAATCTAACTATATACACTCTTCCTCTTCGGTAGCAAACATATTTATTATAAAATTAAACAGTATTGTTTTACAATTCTGAGAATTTGGCGATTGATTATTTTAATTACGCAGTAAGATTTCATATAAAGCTCACTTTCATATTATGACTAAACTCCAATTTTTAATAAATAAAAGTTTATTGGACTAAACCTAAGATTCATGTACTATAAGTTTACAACTAATCAAGTACATTTACAGCGTAACTAAAAAAAAACGGAACCCAACTCTAATTAGGCCCCGTTTCTTAGTGTTTTCCCCGAATGACATGAAACTTTGGTCATAACTAGTTTATTACATTCAAAACATCACATCAAAACACAAGGTCTTTAGCCTTTTTTCTCCGTTCTACAGCATATGTTCTATATGGCCTCCATATAGTCCAATAGTTATTAATTTCTACTGAGTTCTCCTTTCAGATAATTATCTTTCACCGGGTCTGTAGCATTGTTTTCAATTTGCAATATAGTATTTATCGTTCTCTCTCACTATATATATATATATATATATATATATATATATATATATATATATATATATATATATATTGAAAAATGGAAACGGAACTAAGCCTACGCAAGTTTAACGGGCTTAGTATAAAAGAGTAAGTTCCATGGGAGTGTGAAATTTACAAGCGTTTGCAGGGGAGGTAACGACGTTAGATTTTTGCAACTCTTGCAGGAATATGTCGATGCCCTCATACATGCATTACTTGGAATTCACAAAGTTGTCAACAATCTGGTACTAATCAGGTTCAACTGCGGGGATATAACGAGAACCGATGTGTCAACGTGGTTTTATATATATATATATATATATATATATATATATATATATATATATATATATATATATATAAATAAAAAACTCATAGATATTTGAATTAAATATTCAAATATATATATTTGAATATTTTATTAAACTATATATGATTTCTTTTATTTATCGTGAAGACTAGTTTTTTTAGTTTACCTGTCATCAACATAGCTAAACTGTTAACAAATTTCGAACGCGGAACAGCTCGATTAGTAGCCTGGTAGTATACCACACGACAACAGTACCGTGTCCAAATGTAAGCACGATTTTTACTGCTTTATATGTGAGATCTATTCGTGACTTCATATATTTTTTTATTAGCGTCTATATATTATTTAATTTTTACGTTTATCTGAAGGTTTGGAGGGAGTTGCCTACCCTTTGTTAAGATTTGCGCAGGCTCACTTATTTAGAACGTGCAAACAAACACATGCATGCAATATGTGATATATTTACGTCTTGGCCTTTTGGCCAAGATCACAGTGTAGTATGTATTACATTAAAAATCGGCCTTGTGCCTAATTTGCTCGGTGGGGGAGCAAATAAACACCATCACAGTGTAGTATCTGTTCCGGCAGATACTGCAAGCTATGACTAGCTAGGACTAGCAAAGACCAGATGTGGGGGCAACCCCACATGCCTGACCATTAACCAGCTCCCATTTCCCACCTCTCGTGGGCGGGTCCCCTTTTTCCCTTCCCCCTCCCTTTACTCATCACATAAAAAATCGGCCTTGTGCCTAATTTGCTCGGTGGGGGAGCAAATAAATACCATCTGTTCCGGCAGATACTGCAAGCTATGACTGGCTATGATTAGCAAAGACCAGATGTGGGGGCAACCCCACATGCCTGACCATTAACCAGCTCCCATTTCCCACCTCTCGGGAGCTAGTCCCCTTTTTCCCTTCCCCCTCCCTTCACTCCTCACATTAAAAATCGGCCTTGTGCCTAATTTGCTCGGTGGGGGAGCATATAAATACCATCTGTTCCGGCAGATAAAGCAAGCTATGACTGGCTATGACTAGCTATGACTAGCAGGGACCAGATGTGGGGGCGGCCCCACATGCCTGACCTTAAACCAGCTCCCATTTCCCACCTCTCGGGAGCTGGTCCCCTTTTCCCCTTCTCCCTCCCTTCACTCCGCACATTAAAAATCGGCCTTGTGCCTAATTTGCTCGGTGGGGGAGCAAATAAATACCATCTGTTCCGGCAGATGCTGCAAGCTATGACTAGCTATGACTAGCACAGACCAGATGTGGGGGCAACCCCACATGCCTGACCATTAACCAGCTCCCATTTCCCACCTCTCGGGAGCTGGTCCCCTTTTTCCCTTCCCCCTCCCTTCACTCCTCACATTAAAAATCGGCCTTGTGCCTAATTTGCTCGGTGGGGGAGCAAATAAATACCATCTGTTCCGGCAGATAAAGCAAGCTATGACTGGCTATGACTAGCTATGACTAGCAGGGACCAGATGTGGGGGCGGCCCCACATGCCTGACCTTAAACCAGCTCCCATTTCCCACCTCTCGGGAGCTGGTCCCCTTTTCCACTTCTCCCTCCCTTCACTCCGCACATTAAAACTCGGCCTTGTGCCTAATTTGCTCGGTGGGGGAGCAAAACAATACCATCTGTTCCGGCAGATGCTGCAAGCTATGACTAGCTATGACTAGCAAAGACCAGATGTGGGGGCAACCCCACATGCCTGACCATTAACCAGCTCCCATTTCCCACCTCTCGGGAGCTGGTCCCCTTTTTCCCTTTCCCCTCCCTTCACTCCTAACATTAAAAATCGGCCTTGTGCCTAATTTGCTCGGTGGGGAAGCAAATAAATACGATTTGTTCCGGCAGATACTGCAAGCTATGACAAGCTATGACTAGCTATGACTAGCAAGGACCAGATGTGGAGGCAACCCCACATGCCTGACCATTAACCAGCCTCCATTTCTCACCTCTAGGGAGCTGGTCCCCTTTTTCCCTTCCCCCTCCCTTCACTCCTCACATTAAAAATCAGCCTTGTGCCTAATTTGCTCGGTGGGGGAGCAAATAAATACCATCTGTTCCGGCAGAACCTCACATTAAAAATCGGCCTTGTGCCTAATTTTCTCGGTGGGGAGCAACTAAATACCATCTGTTCCGGCAGATACTGGAAGCTATCACTAGCTAGGACTAGCTATGACTAGCAAGGACCAGATGTGGGGGACACCACACAGGCCTGACCTTTAACCAGCTCCCCTTCCCCACCTCTCGGGAGCTGGTCCCCTTTTTCCCTTCCCCCTCCCTTCACTTCTCACATTAAAAATCGGCCTTGTGCATAATTTGCTCGGGTGGGGAGCAAATAAATACCATCTGTTCCGGCAGATACAGCAAGCTATGACTAACTATGACTAGCAAAGACCAGATGTGGGGGCAACCCCACATGCCTGACCTTTAACCAGCTCCCATTTCCCACCTCTCGGGAGCTGGTTCCCTTTTCCCCTTCCCCTCCCTTTACTCCTCACATTAAAAATCGGCCTTGTGCCTTATTTGCTGGGTGAGGGGAGCAAATAAATACGATCTGTTCCGGCAGATACTGCAAGCTATGACTAGCTAGGACTAGCAAAGACCAGATGTGGGGGCAACCCCACATGCTTGACCTTTAACCAGCTCCCATTTCCAACCCCTCGGGAGCTGGTCCGCTTTTTCCCTTCCCCCTCCCTTCACTCCTCACATTAAAAATCGGCCTTGTGCCTAATTTGCTCGGTGGGGGGAGCAAATAAATACCATCTGTTCCGGCAGATACTGCAAGCTATGACTAGCTAGGACTAGCAAAGACCACATGTGGGGGCAACCTCACATGCCTGACCTTTAACCAGCTCCCATTTCCTACCTCTCGGGAGCTGGCCCCCTTTTTCCCTTCCCCCTCCCTTCACCCCTCACGGTAAAAATTGGCCTTGTGCCTAATTTGCTCGGTGGGGGAGCAAATAAATACCATATGTTCCGGCAGATACTGCAAGCAAAGACCATATGTGGGGGCGACCCCACATATAAGACCTTGGTCAATGTAGGGGTAACCCTTCATACCAATTGTTACTATCCAGCTCGCCTACTCCCCGGGGAGTTGGTCCCCATTTCCCCTTCACTCCTCACATTAAAAATCGGCCTTGTGCCTTATTTGCTCGGTGGGGGAGCATATAAATACGATCTGTTCCGGCAGATACTGCAAGCTATGACTAGCTAAGACCAGCTATGACTTACAAGTACCAGATATGGGGGCAACCCAATATTACTGACCTTTAACCAGCTCCCATTTCCCACCTCTCGGGAGCTGGTCCCCTTTTCCACTTCCCCTCCCTTTACTCCTCACATTAAAAATCGGTCTTGTGCCTAATTTTCTCGGTGGGGGGAGCAAATAAATACCATCTGTTCCGGCAGATACTTCAAGCTATGACTAGCTATGACCAGCAAAGACCAGATGTGGGGGCAACCCCACATGCCTGACCTTTAACCAGCTCCCATTTCCCACCTCTTGGGAGCTGGTCCCCTTTTCCACTTCCCCTCCCTTTACTCCTCACATTAAAAATCGGTCTTGTGCCTAATTTTCTCGGTGGGGGGAGCAAATAAATACCATCTGTTCCGGCAGATACTTCAAGCTATGACTAGCTATGACTAGCAAAGACCAGATGTGGGGGCAACCCCACATGCCTGACCTTTAACCAGCTCCCATTTCCCACCTCTCGGGAGCTGGTCCCCTTTTTCCCTTTCCCCTCCCTTCACTCCTCCCATTAAAAATCGGCCTTGTGCCTTATTTGCTCGGTGGGGAAGCAAATAAATACGATCTGTTCCGGCAGATACTGCAAGCTATGACTAGCTATGACTAGCTATGACTATCAAGGACCAGATGTGGAGGCAACCCTACATGCTTGACCATTAACCAGCCTCAATTTCTCACCTGTCGGGAGCTGGTCCCC
This sequence comes from Euprymna scolopes, assembly GCF_053919585.1. Classification (NCBI taxonomy): domain Eukaryota; kingdom Metazoa; phylum Mollusca; class Cephalopoda; order Sepiida; family Sepiolidae; genus Euprymna; species Euprymna scolopes. Next base: position 9,599,716 of record NC_136523.1, on the reverse strand, counting down.
TTTTTCTCTTCCCCCTCCCTTCACTCCTCACATTAAAAATCGGCCTTGTGCCTAATTTGCTCGATGGGGGAGCAAATAAATACCATCTGTTCCGGCATATACTGCAAGCTATGACTAGCTAGGAGTAGCAAAGACCACATGTGGGGGCAACCCCACATGCCTGACCTTTAACCAGCTCCCATTTCCTACCTCTCGGGAGCTGGTCCGCTTTTTCCCTTCCCCCTCCCTTCACCCCTAACGGTAAAAATTGGCCTTGTGCCTAATTTGCTCGGTGGGGGAGCAAATAAATACCATATGTTCCGGCAGATACTGCAAGCAAAGACCATATGTGGGGGCGACCCCACATATAAGACCTTGGTCAATGTAGGGGTAACCCTTCATACCAGTTGTCACTATCCAGCTCGCCTACTCCCCGGGGAGTTGGTCCCCATTTCCCCTTCACTCCTCACATTAAAAATCGGCCTTGTGCCTAATTTGCTCGGTGGGGGAGCATATAAATACCATCTGTTCCGGCAGATACTGCAAGCTATGACTAGCTAAGACTAGCTATGACTAGCAAGGACCAGATGTGGGGGCAACCCCACATGACTGACCTTTAACCAGCTCCCATTTCCCACCTATCGGGAGCTGGTCTCCTTTTTTCCCTTGCCCCTCCCTTCACTCCTCACGTTAAAAATTGGCCTTGTGCCTTATTTGCTCGGTGGGGGAGCAAATAAATACCATCTGTTCCGGCAGATACTGCAAGCTATGACTAGCTATGACTAGCAAAGACCAGATGTGGGGGCAACCCCACTTGCCTGACCTTTAACCAGCTCCCATTTCCCACCTCTCGGGAGCTGGTCCCCTTTTCCACTTCCCCTCCCTTTACTCCTCACATTAAAAATCGGTCTTGTGCCTAATTTGCTCGGTGGGGGGAGCAAATAAATACCATCTGTTCCGGCAGATACTGCAAGCTATGACTAGCTATGACCAGCAAAGACCAGATGTGGGGGCAACCCCACATGCCTGACCTTTAACCAGCTCCCATTTCCCACCTCTCGGGAGCTGGTCCCCTTTTCCACTTCCCCTCCCTTTACTCTTCACGTTAAAAATCGGTCTTTTGCCTAATTTTCTCGGTGGGGGAGCAAATAAATACCATCTGTTCCGGCAGATACTTCAAGCTATGACTAGCTATGACTAGCAAAGACCAGATGTGGGGGCAACCCCACATGCCTGACCTTTAACCAGCTCCCATTTCCCACCTCTCGGGAGCTGGTCCCCTTTTTCCCTTTCCCCTCCCTTCACTCCTCCCATTAAAAATACGCCTTGTGCCTAATTTGCTCGGTGGGGAAGCAAATAAATACGATCTGTTCCGGCAGATACTGCAAGCTATGACTAGCTATGACTAGCTATGACTATCAAGGACCAGATGTGGAGGCAACCCCACATGCCTGACCATTAACCAGCCTCCATTTCTCACCTGTCGGGAGCTGGTCCCCTTTTTCTCTTCCCCCTCCCTTCACTCCTCACATTAAAAATCGGCCTTGTGCCTAATTTGCTCGATGGGGGAGCAAATAAATACCATCTGTTCCGGCAGATACTGCAAGCTATGACTAGCTAGGAGTAGCAAAGACCACATGTGGGGGCAACCCCACATGCCTGACCTTTAACCAGCTCCCATTTCCTACCTCTCGGGAGCTGGTCCGCTTTTTCCCTTCCCCCTCCCTTCACCCCTAACGGTAAAAATTGGCCTTGTGCCTAATTTGCTCGGTGGGGGAGCAAATAAATACCATATGTTCCGGCAGATACTGCAAGCAAAGACCATATGTGGGGGCGACCCCACATATAAGACCTTGGTCAATGTAGGGGTAACCCTTCATACCAGTTGTCACTATCCAGCTCGCCTACTCCCCGGGGAGTTGGTCCCCATTTCCCCTTCACTCCTCACATTAAAAATCGGCCTTGTGCCTAATTTGCTCGGTGGGGGAGCATATAAATACCATCTGTTCCGGCAGATACTGCAAGCTATGACTAGCTAAGACTAGCTATGACTAGCAAGGACCAGATGTGGGGGCAACCCCACATGACTGACCTTTAACCAGCTCCCATTTCCCACCTATCGGGAGCTGGTCTCCTTTTTTCCCTTGCCCCTCCCTTCACTCCTCACGTTAAAAATTGGCCTTGTGCCTTATTTGCTCGGTGGGGGAGCAAATAAATACCATCTGTTCCGGCAGATACTGCAAGCTATGACTAGCTATTACCAGCAAAGACCAGATGTGGGGGCAACCCCACTTGCCTGACCTTTAACCAGCTCCCATTTCCCACCTCTCGGGAGCTGGTCCCCTTTTCCACTTCCCCTCCCTTTACTCCTCACATTAAAAATCGGTCTTGTGCCTAATTTGCTCGGTGGGGGGAGCAAATAAATACCATCTGTTCCGGCAGATACTGCAAGCTATGACTAGCTATGACCAGCAAAGACCAGATGTGGGGGCAACCCCACATGCCTGACCTTTAACCAGCTCCCATTTCCCACCTCTCGGGAGCTGGTCCCCTTTTCCACTTCCCCTCCCTTTACTCCTCACGTTAAAAATCGGTCTTTTGCCTAATTTTCTCGGTGGGGGAGCAAATAAATACCATCTGTTCCGGCAGATACTTCAAGCTATGACTAGCTATGACTAGCAAAGACCAGATGTGGGGGCAACCCCACATGCCTGACCTTTAACCAGCTCCCATTTCCCACCTCTCGGGAGCTGGTCCCCTTTTTCCCTTTCCCCTCCCTTCACTCCTCCCATTAAAAATACGCCTTGTGCCTAATTTGCTCGGTGGGGAAGCAAATAAATACGATCTGTTCCGGCAGATACTGCAAGCTATGACTAGCTATGACTAGCTATGACTATCAAGGACCAGATGTGGAGGCAACCCCACATGCCTGACCATTAACCAGCCTCCATTTCTCACCTGTCGGGAGCTGGTCCCCTTTTTCTCTTCCCCCTCCCTTCACTCCTCACATTAAAAATCGGCCTTGTGCCTAATTTGCTCGATGGGGGAGCAAATAAATACCATCTGTTCCGGCAGATACTGCAAGCTATGACTAGCTAGGAGTAGCAAAGACCACATGTGGGGGCAACCCCACATGCCTGACCTTTAACCAGCTCCCATTTCCTACCTCTCGGGAGCTGGTCCGCTTTTTCCCTTCCCCCTCCCTTCACCCCTAACGGTAAAAATTGGCCTTGTGCCTAATTTGCTCGGTGGGGGAGCAAATAAATACCATATGTTCCGGCAGATACTGCAAGCAAAGACCATATGTGGGGGCGACCCCACATATGGTCTTTGCTTGCAGATATTTCAAGCTATGACTAGCAAAGACCAGATGTGGGGGCAACAATAAAAGAAGAAAAATATATAAATAAAAGAAGAAAAAAGTAATGATAAAACAATATTAAAATTATTATTGTTAATAATAATAATAATAATAATAATATTAATAATAATAAGAAGAATAATAATAAAAACAGAATAAAATTAATATTTATTATCTTTTTAATATAACAAATTTAGCCATAAGAGGGGATTAAATAAATTTAATAGAGCCAATAATAACAAATAAAAATATTTATGTATATAAAAAGAATACAATACATATATGTATATATACACATACACACACATATATATACACATACACACACACATATATATATACATACATGCACATAAGTAAAGGTGTAACTATACTATTAAGTTGAAAGTTTAGGCTATTTAAGTATAGATATAAAGTCATATTAAATCACAGATTAATACATTCAAGACCGGATTACTAATAACACATATACAAGTACACATACCTATAAATATATAAATATATTCAGGCAAAAAAAGTAATTAAATCAACGAAATACTGAAAAGTAGCTACACACAGGTAGATAGTACCCAAATTAAAAATAATAAAATACATATTTATATACCCACAGAGAACCAACAGACATACAAACAAGCATATATATATATATATATATATATATATATATATATAATTTTTTGTATACACATACATACAAAAAATACACAAATATATGCACACAATCATATACTAATATACAACAACGCACACACACACATATATATATACGCACACATAAATATGTATAATTTGCATAAACTATATATATAGAAATACATAAGAGTACAACTAATTTGGCAGGAGTACAGATAGATGTATACACACATAGAAACATACAAATGGAATGAATAAACATGGGAGGGTATACCAAATAATATAAAAATATATAAACCTAAATACACACGGTCATAAAGTAAATACATAGACACATACATATACGCATAGACACACAGGTATATAAGATAGGGGAAGTAAAGAATGAAATCTTCTCAATCACTCTCTCTCCATTGAAATCTTTTAACTTTATTTAAATTGCCCCTCCCTCTTTACATTTTATAATTAAAGTTCTGTGTTTTAAGTTTTTTAACTCCAACTTTTAAAGAGTCCCTACCTAAAATAAAAATCCATTATTCATTGCACTTTTGAATAGTCAAGTCGCTGCCTGATGATATCTGTTGTTTGATTGAAACAAGTGGCTATTTGTAGCAGCGGGATGTGAGCATGTTTATATAACAATAAACAAGTATTATCAGCTCTTTTTATTGAGCACTATCTAACAACCTCGTTGAATTCATTAGTCCATTACTTTTGAATATAAAAAACCCGAGTATATATATATATATATATATATATATATATATATATATATATATATATATATATATATATATATATATATAAAGGCTTTCTTCAGTCTTGACAGGCTACGGATACAACTGGTAAAAGTTCGAGCGCGTGAAATCATTGTGGCAAAAGTTGCACAATTGCCAACCACAACTCTCCTTATTCGACATTATTAAATACCAGTGGCAATTGGAGGTTCAGAACGACTAGAAACAATGCTGAGATAAGCGGAAAGCACATACGGTAGCATAGAATTCCCAAGCGGTCACCCATCTGGTATTAGCCAGGCTTAACGTTGCTTAACGTTGGGGATCTAACCGGAGCCGGTGCGTCAACGTGAATATGCCGTATATATATATATATATATATATATATATATATATATATATATATATATACTAGCATTTCAGCCCGGCGTTGCCCGGGTGTTTGGAGGTGTATGCTGAGCAAAAAAAAAAAGAGTATTTTTTTTTAATTTGACCCCTATTATGACCCCTTAAAATTTATAGTTTCGGGCTCAAATCACTTTATTAAATTAGATCCAGGTTCAAGGAACCTATATCTAAAATTTCAAGTGTCTAGACCCAAAATTGTCGGAGGAGTTTGGTAGAGTTCTTAAAGGTCAAATCGTTGAAATTTGACCCCTTAACAGCCAAATATCTGGCTGACACCCGTTACATCGATTTTCCCAAATCTCAGTACCCGGTATTTCAAATTTCGAGTCTATAGACTAAAAATTGACAGAATTATTGCGTAGGGAAATGTACACAGACAGACAGACAGACAGACAGACACGTTCACTTTTATATATATATATATATATATATATATATATATATATATATATATATATATATGTAACGTGACATTTAAAGTCAAATTGTAAAACGTATTACCATATTAAAATAAAATACACAACATAATGAAAATGTTGTGGAACTCATAATGAGTCGAAACACTTTTTGATAAAACACTTATTCTTATAAATGATATTTCTCGGTAATCTATTTGTACAAAGAGAAATAACTAAGTTAAAACAGTAAAGGTATACGATACATATTGTTGTCGATGCACTAAAAGAAGGCACGTTTTTATAAGATATAGACGATTTTTTTTAAGAATTAACTTGGCAACTTCCGATTTCCGTACGAAGGTTTTTTTGGTTCACTTTTTATATATTTCGTATTAGTTTGATCCTTTAAATGAATTTTAAAAATGATAACAGTAGCAAATTATAAGCAGAAAAAAGAAAAATATTTTGTTTCTAAGATAAAGGATAAGGATAGTTCGTTCAGATTCGGAGTTAAAAAAAAATGGAGACTGTTATGTAATATTAAACATCACGTGATCAAAAGTTTCTGATCCCAGAAAGAGGCTATTAATTTGTGTTCCATTTTCGTACACTAGCTTTTAAACACTACTTACGAATCAATTTTTCCTTCATCAAAACTGCTATATGGCGGATCTGGAGGACGCAGTGTGGTCGTTATATTATATTTTATGATATTGAGCTCCTTATATAACTCTCTATCAGAATTGTATCATTGTTATGTTAAATAAAGTTTTTTTTTCACCATAACTTATAACGCATACGCTTTTATATATAACGACAGAAAGTATACTATTCTGCCCTCCACGAAAGAAATTTGATTATTCACGTGACGATGGTATCATGATGCAAAGGAAAAATAACAGATCAACCGTAAAAGACGAGACAACGGAACAGATAAAAAGCAAACCAGTTTCCGCATGAACAGAGGAGATGATACCTCGTAGAAAACAATCACGATCTTAGAAAAGCTATTATTCAACCTCACTCATATACAAAATAAGCTAATTATAATACGGACGGTATAGTGCAACGGAAAATACACTACACAATTCTGTACACAAAGCAATTAAAAATATAACAATATAATAATTTATGAAAAGTAATTATATATATATACATATATATATATATATACATAGGTATATACATGCACACATATTATATATATATGTATATATATACATATATATATACATATATATAATAGGTGTGCATGTATATTACCTTTAGAAAAACATATATATGGTAATTAAGTTATACATAATTGGCCGCATGTAATCCTCGTGATAATTCTTCAGGCAAATGCATGCAATAAATATGCGTTCTCTTATCCATCGACGTGGTAGACAGCAAGTAAGATTCTTAGTAATTCACACACATATATATATATGCATATATATGTATATATATTCATATATATATATGCATATGTATGTATATATATACATATATATAAGAATAGATACACACATGTATATATATATATATATATATATATATATATATATATATATATATAAGGGAATTTTTCTGTATGTGTGTGTACAATTCCCTACCAAACAATTTGGTCAATTTCAAGTTTACAGACTCGAGAGTTGGCATAACGGCTATTTGGCTGTCAAAGGGGTCAATGTTCAACAATGTAACCTTTGCAAACTCTTCCGATTTCCGGTATAAACACTTGGTATTTTAGATGTAGGTTTCCTGAATATGGATAAAACTTTTAATTTGATATGAGCCAAAAACAATAAGAGTGAATAGGTAAGAATTGAGGTCAAAATTTGAAAAAAAAACATTGACCACTGCGGTCTCTACCAAAGTACCAATTTTTGGTATAAACATTTGGAATTTTATATAAATCTTTTGAAACTTTTTCAAGTTTTACTAAATTTATAGCCAAAAATTTGGTTGCTCAGGTCTCATGGTTCCAAAGAGGTAACCTTTGTGGTTTCTAGAAAACTATTCAGCAAATTCTGGGTCTACACATGTGAAATTTTACATAAAGGGTATTCAGACATGCAGAAAGCTTTTTAATCAGTTTTTGCGCGAACATTTTGACGTCAAGATGTAAAAAGAGAAAGAATTGACCTTTGCAGACGCTACAAAACTTATCCGCTTATTTTAGGTCAACACATTTTATATCTGCGATGTGGGTTATCTGTATACGAGTCAAACATATTAATATATATATATATATATATATATATATATATATATATATATATATATGCACATAAAGTAATGAAAGTACATAAAACCCGAGCAAAGCTGATCTGAACTGGTAGTATATATATATATATATATATATATATATATATATATATATATATATATATATTTACATAGATGTCACGACTTATACTGGTCCGGAAGCCACTCAGGGATAAGGGTTATTGCAAGTACATTACGTTAGTGTGGAGATTTGATGAAGTGTTTACTCAATGGGGCGGTTCATTAGGAATTTGTTTACGTTGGATTTGAACACATCCAAGTTGTAGGCAGGTGGGAAGCAGGTAGACGGAACAGAGTTCCACAGGCGCTAAGTTCTAAGAAAGAAGCTTTGCTCATAGAATCCACGTTTTGATTTAGGCACAGATAAAGAGTGGGGGAAATTTTTCACAGTGGATTCGGCTAAACGGGTGTTTGTCGTGAAAGATTGACGAGGAGGGACCAGAGATTGGAGTTCGGACGAGCACCTGCCATGGAAATAACGATAAAACAAGAATAGGCTCGCAACGTCTCTTCTGTGGGAGAGAGGTTGCAAGGTAGAGAAAAGGGCATCCCCCACTAAGCCACGAAGTCTATTTTGTACTCTGTCAAGACAGGATTGGCGGTTTTTAGCAGCTCCTATCCAGATATGGCAACAGTATTCCATCCTTGGACGTACTTGGCTTTTATATACCTGTGTAAAATATCCAAAAGTAAAAACCGTTGAATATCAACGAGGTTGCTTATATTGCTTAGTAAATAGGAGCAGGATTGTTCAATTCATATCGCAACTAATGGTATTTTGTTTAGAACAATATATATATATATACATATATATATATATATATATATGTGTGTGTGTGTGTGTGTGTGTGTGTGAGTGTGTGTATGTGTGTGTGTGTGAAGTGATGCTTAAATGAAAGTCGGCACTTTTCATTTTTTTTTTCGAAATAGCACAAATTTAAACAAAGGTGTATATAACAGTTTCAACAACCTACACCTCATTTGATTTGCTTTTTTATTCCTGTATAATTTTACCTGTTCATATTTGACTTTTAATTTAAGTACTTTAGAGTCCACGTCAGTCTAACAGGGACAATTTAAATCAAGAATGCTAAATAAACAAACTCCTTTGCAAGAAAAGAAAATATAAATTACATTATAATAATCACATTTTATGAAACAAAGAATCTCTAATCGTATTTTTTTCTCATTTTAGGTTATACAACGTATCTCCACCTTTCTGGGTTTTTTTCTAATCAGGAAATCAGGCGCAGATTAAAATCTGATAAGAAAATAGTACGAATGGATGTGCGAAAACATGAAAACGCCGGCAATGTCCGTGATTCCCGTAAATCTGGTAATCCTAGAAATACTTCTTACAGGGAAGACAAGACCTGCAGCCTCAGAAACAGATTTGAAACGGATCCCTAAATCAAAGAACAGTCCAATCTTGTTTAAAAGTGCTCTCTTTCTACAATTAAGAACATATAAAAATAATTTAATTTGAGAAGCTGTGTTAGACGAAGCAAACAAATGATTTATGTAAAGAGGAGGACGTGTTGTCTAGCCTTCGTTAGAGGCAATGAAGATAATTACGCTTCATATTGATTAAAATAATTTTTATCGAGAAAGGCGAGTTCCAGTTGCTATGTAGTGATGCTAGGTCGAACATCCGTCGAAGGAATGGCGAACACTTTAATCATTAGTGCGCATTTTCAACGCTGCAAGATCGTGGATGTTCAGTTTTGATGAGGGGCCTTATTAGTACTAATAGTTCGCTTGCAAGGTCGAATTAATCCGACCAAGTACATTAAAGTGTTGAATAATATTTTATACACTATTTAACCGGAATTTAGATGATAATCATAAAGGATAATGCTCCCATTCACAGAGCTGACAATGTCAATAGTCTCATTGAAGAGCATGATAATCCTTGTTTGGATTGCACAATCTCCAGACCTCAATCTTATTGAAAACTTACGGCATTACATTGGGCAACCGCTACGTAATGATAAAATTTCAAATCTGGAAGAACTTTGGACAAAAATCAAAGCAAAGTAGGATGCGCTTTCACTGGAGTATTGCTGCAGACTAATTAAAGGGATGCCCCAAATGTTGCAGGCTGTAAAATTGCAGAAGGTATATGCTAATTAGTATTAACCAGTTCATTGTGTTCCTGCCGTACTTGTGCTACTGTAATGTTCTAAAGTTACATTCATAGAACAATTTTCCATTGTGCGGTGTTCTCTTTCTTGCTTTCTCGAGTTGTTGTTAATTTTTTAAATCGAGGTAAACACTAGGACAGTTTAATAAACATTCAAACATGACCAGGGAAAAATTATAGATAAATCAAAGGCGATTCAAATGAAGTATAGCTTATCTTAACAGTTATGTTTTATTTACCTTTAGTTTGTGATTTTCGAAAAAAAAATGACAATTGTTGACTTTAGAAAAGATAAAAAATTATTAGAAACACTTTGCAAATTCAAAAATGCAGACATAAATATAGAAATATATATTGAATAGCCTATCCGAATTTAACAAACACACCTATTTAGGTATACTTTTTTTTTATCTATCAATTTTTTATTGGAGATAACCAGCATAACTAGATACTTATTTGTTCATTTTGTGCAAATCTGTTCTCTTCGAAAAGAAGAGCCTTTGTTTTAACTCTATGGAATAAGGAATCTTTCACCTTCATTTCGTATTCCTTGTGTTAAATAAAATATTGTAAATTAAACAATACAATATTTTGAATTTTTACTTTTATATATATATATATATATATATATATATATATATATATATATATATATACTTGGTTATTGTTATATAAACATGTTTACATCCCGCTGCTACAAACAGCCATTTGTTTCAATCAAACGACAGATATCATCAGGCAGCGACTTGACTATTCAAATGTAAAATGAGTAAATGCTATTCATTTAACATTTGAATAGTAAAGTCGCTGTCTGATGATATCCGTTGTTTGATTGAAACAAATGGCCGTTTGTAGCAGCGGGATGGTAAAATGTTTATATAACAATAAACAAGTATTCTCAGCTCTTTTTATTGAGCACTATCTAACAACCTCGTTGAATTCACTAGTCTATTACTTTTGAATAAAAAAAACCCGAGTATATATATATATACATATATATATATATATATATATATATATATATATATATATATATATATATATACGGAGCCAGGTACGTCAAAAGATGGAGTAATGTTGCCACATCTTGGCAGGATATGCTAGAAAGGACTTATCCTGCATTGATAGAGTTCAAAATAGACTTCGTAGTTTAGTAAGGGATACCCTTTTATTTTTCCTGCAATCTCTTTCTCTCAGAAGAGGTGTTGCGAGTTTGTCTCTGCTTTATCGTTATTTTTATGGTAAGTACTCGCCTGAGCTCTAATCTATGGTCCCCTCTCGCCAAACTTTCACGAGAAACACTCGTCCACCTGATAACACTATAAACAATTCACCTACTCTTTATATGTGCCTATACCTAAACGTAGATTCCATGAACAAAGTTTCTTTCTTACAACTGCGCGCCTGTGGAACTGTCTTACGTTTGGCTGCTTTCCAGTTGATGGTTGTCTTCAATCCAACGGATACAAGTTCTTGATTATCCGTTCCACTTTAGTTTACAGTTTACCGAATTTCCATTAATAATGGATACTATATTGTCCGAGTGACTACTGAGCACTCTTTAACCCTTATCCTCGAGTAGTCTCTTGACCTCGATAAGTGATAATGGCTATATATATATATATATATATATATATATATATATATATATATATATACACGCATGTATATATGTATGCACATTACAGGTGTACTTGTGTTAAAAGTTATACAGACTCGCTTTCATCTTACCTTTAATTTAGGCAAAATTCGTACGGACATATTTGGTCAGAGTGGCATATGGAAATTAATAGATCTTAGAAATGGCGTACTTGTACATTATCCTACCCAAGAAATAAGGTACTTGTGCAGTATAGTACTTATATGAAAAAAATATAGAAACTCCTACCTGTGACGTGCATAAAAGTTATTAAAACCAAAAATCAAAGAATGTATTCAGGTAGTATGGCTTTAAATGAGAAATAAGGTTCTTCTTCACTATAGGACTCTGATGTAAAAACAAAAACACTTACCTGTAACATACAGAAATGTTTGCACAACAGAAAATTATGTAAATTATTTTAAATATGTATTGTACATTACCTGCACTAGACAAGAACATTTTCCATATATGTGCTGTAAAGTTCCTGTTCTAGGGAACGTACAATTATCTCATACATATTATACCCGTCCTAGGATAGGTAAAATAGTCTTTTTTTTCAAGATGGCAAATGATACACAGACATCAAAAAATTACTCTATCCTAAGAATAACAGGTATGTTCAAAATTTTTCTTATAGAGTCCAGAGCAACGCCCCCTAGCCTTGCTAGTCTAATATATAAATATATATATATATATATATATATATATATATATATATATGTCTGTGTGTCTGTCTGTGTGTCTGTCTGTGTTTTTCAAATTGTATCTGCTCCAAGGCAAAAGGGACATTGTTCGGTAGCTCACAAGATTGCATATTTAGTGCAGAATTTTATTAAAAGTATTTACTCTGTTAAAATAATTGCTTAGGCGTTCAAACACTGGTTCAAAAATGGAAGAAAAACAACTTGGCAAGCGAAGCCCAATGACATCGTTCTGCGCATGCGTACGTCCTGTAAAACAGACGTCTATTTATTTAGTTATTTCACGACAATTTGAAACTGGTTGTCCTTTCCTAGCAGTGGATAGTGTGAACGACTACTAACAGCAGTGTTATGGTTTCGAGCATAACCATTTCGTTTTTTTCACATTCCGATATTCTTGCCTTTTATATTTTATTATTATGTAATAATTTTAACAGAAAAGTTTTACTTAAAAAAATACAAAAGAATGAACGAAAATGGCATATTCCAAATATATATATATATATATATATATATATATATATATATATATATATATATATATATATATATATATATATATATATGATCTTATATTCGACAAATTACGGAAATAAATCAAGTAATGGAATTTTGTATTGAAGTCACTTCTAAACTAATTAACCGATCATAATGAATTTTAATTATGAGTGTATGGTTACATATTTCTATGTATTGGAGTTACTCCTAAACTAATAATCGACCATCAGCAATTTAAAGTATATGTATATGATCATTACATTTCTTTGTATTGTATTCCCTCCTAAATTAATCTAATGTCTGTGTGTGTGTGTCTATCTGTATGTGTATATTTCACGACGTTCAGTCTACAGATTCGAAATTTGATGTACAGGGTACTGAGATGTAGCAAAATCTTTGCCACCCGTTTTCTGGCAGAAATTCGGTAGGTATGGTGTCAAAGTTCAAACATTTGCCTTTGAGAACTCCTCCGCCATTTTTTGGTATAAACAATTGAAATTTTAGATATAGGTTCCTTGGATATGGATCTAACTTAATAACTTGACTTGAGCCTAAAACAATAAATGTTAAGGGGTCATAATAGGGGTCAAATTTTAAAAAGATTGTACCTCTGCAGTCTCCACCAAATAACTCACACAATTTCTAGTCTAAATATTTAAAATTTTACATAAAGGGTATTCAGATAGGGCAAGCTTTTTAATCGGTGTGAGTCGAAAACTTGAGATCCCAATATATTAATGTATGTATGCATGTTTGCATGTCTGCCTAAAACTTTCGACAGAGGTGACTGAATTTTCACATGATTAGCATTGTTTTCAACCTCGACTCTTCGGACGACAAATACCGAAAAATTGGCTAAAAACATTAATTTCTTCACCCTAAAATTGGCACTTTTCTAAAGGAAAGGGTCGCTTTTTTCGCCAATATCTTCGAAAGTCATCCCCTCATTTCGATTGTCAAGGCTTAATTTAAACCTACGTCATTTCGGTTTGGCAGTGGTCGTATCAGCAAAGACGTAATATTCTTTTCCGTTCTTTTCCTCATTCGCGGTACGGGTTCGAGCCAGCCTTCCTACTAACACTATTTTTTTGCTCAACACACACCTCCAAACACTCGGGCAACGCCGGGCACCCATGCTAGTGATTATGTATTTCTCTGTATTGGATTCACTCCTAAACTAATTAACCGACCATTATGATTTTTTTTGTGTACCTGTTTATATATTTGCATGTATTGGATTAACTCCTAAACTAGTTAATAGTTCATTATGAATTTTAAATATGTGAATATGCTTATATATTTCTATTATGAGATTCACTCCTAAACTAATAAACCGATCATTATGAATGTTAATATGCGTATATCATTATATATTTACGCATATGTATCGGATTCACTACTAAACTAATAAGCCGACCATTATGAATTTAAAGTATATATGCATATATTTATATATTTCTATGTATTGGATTCACTCCTAAATTAATTAACCGATCATAAGCATTTTTACGTATTTGTATATGATTATATATTTGTACAATAAGAAGGGGAGGGGCGAATGAACTGGAATTGGATGACCTCGTCCTATGACGCAAGTCGGTTTATGGGTCAGACGTTGAATGGAGCAAAGTTCGGATGAACTTAAACCCTGACCGACAAAAATGAAACCCGGGAATAAGATGACGTAATTCGGCCGCAAGTAAGACCAAGTGCAAACATCAACAGGGTCAGAATATGGGTCGATTACGTAAATCGGTTAACGGGAAAATTCATAAAAAGCAATCATAAACAAGTCAAGGGAGAGAGAGAGAGAGGTGACAGCAGAGAAGGACAGACGACGCTCAACTGCCTGTCACGGTCGCAACCACACCCTTCCCGCCACACTCTCCTTCCTTCACCGCCGTATTGATGTGTATATGTTGTTATTAAATAAATCAAATTGTTTTATAACAAAGCGTCTCGTTATTCATAGATAAATGAACAGCGGTGGATCCATTCACTAGACAAGTTACAACAACATATGCATATATGCACAAACAAACTATCTCTCTATCTATCGAGATATTCAAAAATCTCGGATAGCTAGAATATAGACGGTGCTAACAAAATAGACGTCACGGCCATATCACCCAGTATATAACATATTTCTATGTATCGAGTTCACTCCTTACTAATTAAACGATCATTATGCATTTTATTATGTGTATATGTTCATATGTTTGTGGTATTGGATCCACTCCTAAGCTAATTAACTGATCATTATGGTTTTTATGTATTGTATATGTTTGTATACTTGTATAGATACCATAATTCAAACATCAAATGCAATGATCACTCACTTTAAGTTATTTATGTATACACGGGATTCTACCCAAATAATAAGGTACTTGAATATATTGTGTAAAATCACCCACTAGTTTCATCTTTATATTAGAAATAGGGTTCTTGTGCAGTATCGTAACCAAAAAAATAGCGTACTTGTGCAGTATAGTAGTCATATGAAAGACACAACTGCTTCTTCACTATAGAACTATAATGTAAAAACAAACCTTTCGCTGTGAAATACAAAAAAGTAAGCACAACAAAAAATTATGTGAAATCACGAGTAGTTTCATCCTTGTATCTGAAATAAGGTACTTGTCCAGTATAAAACCCAAGAAATAAGATACTTGTCCAGTATATAACTCTTATCAAAAGCAAACAATCCTACCTGTGATGTGCATAAACGTTATTAAAAATAAAAAAATATCGTTATGTATTCGAATTGTATGACTTTTAAATGAGAAATAAGGAGCTTCTTCACTATAGCACCCAGATGAAAAATAAGGAAATTCTCACTCTTGACGGACAAAAAATTTAGCACAACAGATAATTACTTAAAAGTATCGAGTCCTTTCATTTTAAAATAAAGAAAGAGGTGCTTGTATATTATCCTACCTACGAAATATTATACTTGTACTGTATTGTACCCAATATAAAACAAAAAAGAACCCCTAACTTGGGACGTACATAAGTTATCAAAACCAAAAATCATCTAATATATAACGTCAAGGATAAGAGTTCAAATAGAAACTTTGTTTTAATTTGAATAAATAAAATACAAATTTACAACAAGGCAAGGAAGAAGAAAAGGAAAGAACGAAACAAAATAACACACTGAAGATTGAGTATGAATCTGAAATATATTTGCGATGGATTTCAAACAAGTAGAATATATGTTATTTTCCAAATATAACGTCGTAATTTCACTTTCAAGCGCACTTGATGCACATATTATTTTATTCAAATTAAAACAACGATTCTATGTGAACTCAAGCGTTGTGTACGCACAGTTTAAACATTTAAAAATATAACCGCTAGAAAAACAGCGCGGCTCTTTACAAATAGACTTCTTTCTCCAAATTTACAACATGGCAAGAAAAAAGAAAAGGAAAAAAGAAACTAAACAACATGCTGAAGATGGAGTATACCTCTAAAATATATTTGTGATAAATTTCAAACGAGTAAAATATTTGTTTGTTTTCCTAATATTACGTTGTGATTTGGCTTTCAAGCGCAGTTGATGTGTCTTATATATATATATATATATATATATATATATATATATATATATATATGTATATAATATTTACTATAATAATTATAAAATACCCACAAACACTAGGGTGTCATCATTTGGGAAATTTTCAGTGCATTGTGTCACCATTAACACTAGTCGATAGATAAGAACACGGCGACAGAAGCCATCTCTGACTTGATTAGCAAGGATCGTATCTATTCGGCTACCGTCAACCGTGTGAAATAAAGTTGAAATTTTAACATTTTATTTTTATTTTGAATTTTTTTTTTTCGTAAGTCAGAGTGTTCTAATCATAATACAACGATCTGCTTATTAGAACTAAATTAACCGACTTAATTCAACTGAAAGTGCTCAACAATAAGAAACGAGTTTCTTAGACGGGTTGACAGAATTATTTACTATAATAATTATTAAATAGCTACGGACATTCATATTTCACCCTTTCCTAAATCTTCTTTATTATTATTATTATTATTATTATTATTATTATTATTATTATTATTATTATTATTATTATTATTATTATATATTTAAATTTGTTTTTATAATTATTTGTTATTTATATTTGTTTTTATTATTATTAGTTATTTACATTTTTGTTTTTTATTAATATTAGTTATTTGTTTTTGTAGTTTATAATGTTTAGTTATTTATATTTATGTGAATTATTATATTTCTATTAGTTATTTATATTTGTAGTTTGTGTATTGCTAGTTAAAATATTATTAAAGCTTCTTCATAATAAGAATTTAATAATTATTATTCCAGGCATTGTTGTTTCATGCTTACGTAATCGACAGTGTAAGATGCTACAATTCCTGCCGATGGGGAGATTCGAACCTAGCCAGGCAGACATATTTGATTCTATTTAATAACTACTTTAATTTGGGCCACCAAGACAATTGCGACCAGAAAGAAGGAAATGAAAAACTAATAAAAACACAATTCGGGCGCAGAGATTAGACAATCTAGAGTGTTCGAACAGGCGAGTATCGTGATAGTTTTTGACTGACTCTTTGGTTATATGTCACCGACAATTCTCTATCTTGGACTATTATTAAAATAAAGTTCTTATTATAATTAAATTAGTATCGGTTTTTCAGATGCTGCCGTTTAATTTCTTGTACTCTGTCAGTTGAATCGAAATCCTACAGGACTGAGACAATTTTTATTTTTGTTCATTTTTTTCACCACATTAAAAAAACGACCCTGGTGTCTAACTCTGTCCCGTTGGGAGACATTGTAAATAGGAATAATAATTATTCTCTCATTATTAGAGTTTTTAAAAATACACACATAATATATATGTATTTTGCATTATCAATTATACATGTAATGTATAATAATCATTTAAAAGAAAATTTAAACGTATTGACTTAAGTCGAGATCGTTTTTAATGTTCCTCCATTAAAGACTATAACGCTGGGTATGGGGCAGCCCAACCAGCTTCTAGCATGCCCCTGCTTTTTCTTGAAACCAACCGAGAACTCTTTTTAGTATCCTCGTTTTTCCCCTAAGTGCAATTGTCTGGATCTCTTTTGTACTTGGTTCACCAGGAATATTTGTTTTCTCCTTCATAAGCCCTGTGGCACCTATAATAACGTGTATCGTTGATATCTCCCTAAGATTACAGTTTCTTTTCATATTATACATGAGGCCTTGATGTTTAGTCTGTTTCTCCCTTTCAGCTCTGTTCCGACCTCCATCATTAGGAACACTCACTTCAACCAAGGTTGCCACTCTTTCTGACTTGTTCCATATAGCTACGTCAGGTTTAACAGCAGCATTTTCAAGGTTGGTGGCTGTAAGGATGACATGGTCTTAATGTATGGTATATAAGTCATTTCAAATTGTTCTTTCAGGTTTATGGCTGCCTCTATATTCATTTAATTTGTATCACTTCGTCTAAGTTTCTTTTTTTCTTTGATGCACTGCTGGTAATGCAGAGCATAAAGTAAGGAATAATCAAAGACATTTATTTAATTTTTAGCATGAACCAATCGTGGTTTGAAACAGGATCTACCTGCCGATAAGCAAACACGTCAGCATCATGGCAAAAACAAAATTAAAAAAAGATGCGAAAACTGTATGCCGCTATTTTGTGTTAATCACTTGTAAAACTGTATTTGTCTACAAAATAACAAGTGTTTCTTTGTATATGTTAATATTTGCTAGAAATAATTGGTAGGAAGCGGCATTGATAAATACAAGAGAAAGAAAATGTTTCTCTAAGTCCGCTCGCTGTATAAATCCGTTCCTCACGTATTAGTCCACAGTGTCATGACAAGAATCTTTTCAACCGTGTTAAATGGACGTCTTATACGAAGGTTAATATGATTTTGTCACACTAATCTGAATTGAATGTCTCTTGCTTCAATTTGTGTGTGACTCACTTTCGCTTTTTTTCTATCTCATTGAATTTGTGTACGAATATCTCTTTCGCTTGTCTCTCGCTTTGTCTATATATATATATATATATATATATATATATATATACACCGCTATATATATATATATATATATATATATATATATATATATATATAGAGAGAGAGAGAGAGAGAGAGAGAGATGGATGTTATTTTATTTGTTTTTGCGATACGTTTGAATGAATTAAATTACTGATACGAAAGTGTATTTAACCTAGTAGGGCGAAATCACGTTGACACACCGGTTGTCGCCAGATCACCTAAGTTAAGCAACGTTGAGCGTGGTCAGTGCCAGATGAGTGACCATTTCGGAAGTCTAGGCGTTGTATGAACCTTCTGGGAAGGTTGGGCGTGTGGCCAGCACCCTCACCCTGTAAAAAAAGAACTCCTCCTTACAAAAACATCTACAAAAGATGTAGATGGTCCATCCCCTCAAGGGCTATGGATAGATGGATGGAGAGTATTTTACCTAAACACGAGTTGGATATAATTTTCTTTTTGGCCAATTTTATACCCCTAAAAAGGGGGCGTCACATATATAAATAGTGGCTTTAAAATTAAAAACAATTTAATATATATATATATATATATAATATATATATATATATATATATATATATATATATATATATATATATATATATAAAGAATAAAAAATGTATAAATACATTTGAAGCCGAAACTGCAACGAGAATTTTTTAATAAAATAAACGGGTGTTTATTTTTAAAGAAATATATTTCGGAGTAAGACTCCTTTGTCAACCTTTTTTTTATATATATAAATATATATATATATATATATATATATATGTGTGTGTGTGTGTGTGTGTGTGTGTGTGTGTCTGTGTCTGTGTGTCTGTGTGTGTGTGTCTGTGTGTGTAGATAGATGTAGGTATCGGTATATATAGATATATAGATATATTTATGCGGAAACTTGCGTGGGAACTATATTTTTAAATATAATGTATAAAGAATATATATATATATATATATATATATATATATATATATATATATATATATATATATATATATGTATCAGCTGTTTTCTTTTTTGGACATTATATGTTCATTTTTTTTCTTTTTATGCATATGAATTGCTATTTTAATCTGAGGACTGTTTGCGCGGAATAGTCTATATTGACATAATAATAACGAATTGGTACTGCTTAACAAAACGTACCTATAATTGAGAGGGAGTATAAATGAAAATTAAGATTTTACTTTGCATACTCACGCACACACACACACACACACACACACATATATATATATATATATATATATATATATATATATATATATATACATCTTTAGAATATATAAAGCCTAAATTCTTTTAGTATATATTTATTTTCCTATCACGCATATGTCTCGATAGGGATTTTAATAGTACCGAACTTTTAAAAAAACAAGGCATCGTTTGTTATGGAAACTGTGCCATTTGGCTATTTAAGTCCAATATTTTACATCAGGCTAAGGGTTTAAATGGGCAAAACAGGTAACCGTTCTACGACTGACTTGGATTAACACTAAAAGAAAAGTATCTCTTGTAGACTCACTTTTACAAATATTGACTATATATTCTTAGATTGAACTTTGCTTGTGTATCGCAAGCCTTGCCCACTAGGTATTTTTTTTTTTAAATCTTCTCACCGATAAGCTCAGAAACTTGCCTGTTTATATAAGGGTAATTTTATTGGGCAATTTCAATTTGGATTAGTTTCTTGTAAACTATGTGCCACTAATATAACCATTTAATGAATTCGGGGTCCGTGGCGCAGTTGATAGAGACGTTGAATCTCTACGGTTCTAGATAAGCATTGTTTGAATATAACAGTTTCAATCCTACTCAAAGCCGGCCAGAGGCTTACTTGGTCAAAACCTGGTGAGACGACAACAACTACGGATGGCAGTGATGGCTGAGAATGCAGTTAGGAGATTCGAAGTTCCTATCCGTCGCGGTTACAACCTGACGAAGGCCAGAGGAATAGTTGGCCGAAACATCGTGAAACAACAACCAATAAAGATGAGAATAATAGTTCGCAATAAAAAATGATATAAATAATTCTAATCTCAATAATGAATTCCAATTAAAATAATATATATGAATATCAACCATTTCTTCAGCGTTCAAATTACACCATTAAAATTGAAGGTGGTGTATTAGACTTAATTCTTGATATAGAACTTTACTTTTCACCAGCACTTAGCCCATTTAGTGATCACTTTTTTTCCATTTAGTAATCACTTCGCCCATTTAATGATCACTTTTTTTAACTTTAATGTATGATGACTTTATATTTTTTTTATTAATTTACTTCATATCGACAAAATAACGAAAATAATATATGTGACCCCCCCAAAAAACAAAAATTAGCATCAACTATATATAAAAAAACTTATATAAAAACAATACTTTGTAGAGGTTATAGAGCTTTTACTAAACTTTCTCCATCACTTTTTAATCAACGACACGACAAAGGCATCAGTTTGGGAACGCTACAGTTTTTGGCTTATTTTTCATGCAATTTAAAGTACATTTAACTTTATACTACCTGTTGTTAATAATAATAATAATAATAATAATAATAATAATAATAATAATAATAATAATAACTGCAGCACAAGATAACTCGATAAGAGCCAACCATCTCAAAGCAAGGATCGATAAAACAAGAAAACAGCAAATGCAGGCTATGTGGACAGAGAGACGAAACGATAACCCATATAGTAAGTGAATGCAGCAAACTGGCCCAAAAGGAATACAAAACCAGGCATGACCAAGTGGGGAGAGCGGTGCACTGGGAATTATGCAAACGACTGCCTTTTGAGCGTGCAGACAAATGGTGCACGCATAAACCCGCAACAGCACTCGAAAACGAGAACCACAAAATCCTATGGGGCATTGACATACAGACAGACAAACCCATCCAGGCAAGAAGACCAGATGTCGTAATAATTAACAAGAAAGAAAAATTCTGTCAAATCGTAGACTTTGTTGTCCCAGCTGACCACAGGGTGAGTATGAAAGAAAAGGAGAAACGAAATAAATACACAGAGCTAGCCAGAGTTAAAAGGGATTTGGATGATGAAGAAAATCAAAATAGTACCGGTAATAGTAGGATCACTAGGAACAATTCCGATAAACTTCGAAACAAGAATGGCTCAAATTGGAATCAGAGAAATAACTGCAAAAATACAACGCCGAACGATAAAGAAAACGGCTGAAATAAAAAGGAAATCCCTAGAATGTGGGAAATAACACAATACAATATAACGAAGAAGCGTTACAGGGAATGAAGAACACCGAAGCTGCATATCAACAAGTTCTACACCACCATTATGCATCCCCCCATTGTTTCATCACCGTTCCCCCCTCCCAATAGAAAAGTGATACCAAAGAGCCGAGAAGGGTCAAGGAGAATGGAAAGACCGAGGAGAGAGCGCTGGCTAGACCTCCGTTGGACAAGCGCGAAGAGAACTTGGATCTTGGGGAGGCTTAGTGCCACTCAAATTCAAGTATAAACCAATGGCCACTACCAGCGATAAATCAATACTATGAGGCTGTTGCGATAACGCAGATTTATTTGCAAATGCTATCGAAGGAGGTGGAGAGAGCTGGACGGCTGGGGAGACTTGTTGTCACTCAGCTTCCAGAGAACACCACAGGTCTCCAAACCGATCGTGTGTTGACTTGTGTGAAAGCTCCATGTGAGTCAATAATAATAATGATAATAATAAAACAGCTGAAATATTAAGGAAACTCCTTGAATGTGGAAACTAACACACAGGGACCGCAAAAGCAGACTAGTAAACTACTGCAGAGACAAAGCATGAAGCGCTACATGGAATCAGGAACATTGAATCTGCATGCCTATAAGTTCTCAAACACCACCCCACCCACATCGCACATCACTGCCCCCTCCTCCCTAAAATGAGTGAGACAGGATAGCCAAGTAGTAATGCAGGAAGGAAAGAGCGAGGTGTGAGCATTGACCGGACCTCCAATACATAAGTTCGAAGAGAACTGGGACCTTGGGGAGGTTTACTGCAACTTAAATTCCAGTAAAGACCAATGACTGCTGCCAAAGAGAAATCAATGACAAGCAGCTGTTGGGATACTGCAAATATATTTGCTAATGATATCGAAAAAGGCGGAGAGTACCGGAACATCTGGGGAGACATGTTTTCACTCAGTTTCCAGGAAGCACCACAGACTGTATTTAATGAGATCTTTGATTACCAGTGTGAAAGCTCCTTGTGAGCCAATAGATATAATTAGAAATAGATGAGGAAATACGAGGAAAAATACATGAGTGTTGCGATGATAGAGTACAACAATGCTTCTGATATGGTGCCGCATTCGCGGGTACTCAAAAGTTTTGAAATGGTAAGGGTGGCTGAGAATATAATTGAGTTCATATGGGAAAAGTATGATAAGTCAACTTCAGAAGTGGTATATTTCGCCACATCTATTGCATAATAGTACTCATACCATTGATATATGTACTAAATGAGACATAATTTAAAAAGTTATTACAATTTAGCGTAGATGTCATTATCAGAAAAGAAACAAAACACGCAACCTTAAAATATATGGATCCAGCTTTAGTTTATACCGTTTGAACTATCGTCAGTTTGATATGAGATTGCTAAAAATTTACTAAAGTTAACGTGTAAATGTATATATTTTTGCTCATGCGTACACTGGAAATTTAAGTAAACTTACGTCAAATTACAAATTACCTACTAAGCACTACTTCTTGGCCCATAATCTGTTAAGTGTTGAGACATTATGTTGAACAAAGATGGCGGTGTAGTTCAGATCAAATCATGAGTGTAATTGGCAGTAACCAAGATGACGGCCAGGAATAAAATGTGGTACGTGACGTAGTTAACGGTGAACTAATTGAATCATAAATTCGACAATTTTTATAGTAACTTTGGAACATTGTCATTGGTCAGTTTAGCAGAGCCGGTGGTTATAAAAACGATTGGCGAATTCACTTGTCTCATACCCGCCATCAGCAGTCAAAAACAGTTTAGATCCCCCCCACATATATATATATATATATATATATATATATATATATATACATATTACAACAAATCATAATTTTCGTCTAGATATTTGAATTCGCAAACATACGTACACACACACACACTCATATGTATATATATTTATATATATATATATGTATATTGCCGTAGTAATATATTTTCTTATAATATATATATATATATGTATATATATATATATCAATCCTTATTTAAGAAGCCCAATGTAATTATAGAGGAATATAGAGAATAAATGACAAACAGTTTTATTCGAAAATTAATGATGTTGCCCATCTTATGATTTATTCCTTTTATTCAGTTGACTTATACAATTCTTGACACTATCTGTTTCGTAACACAAAATCAATCAATTATTATATCAATCGGGGAATCTATTATGCCCTTTACTCACCAGAGGAAACAGCAGCAGTCAAAGGGAATTGACGTGTGAAGTTACATTATTAAAATTCGAAAATTGGAAGAGCGTCTGTAAATACCTTTTTATTTTTCCATTACACCATGTTGAATTTTATCAAATAAAGTCATTAAATCCAGCTATCGGTACCAAAAATTTTAATTAATTTATGAATCCTCTACCAAAATGTTCTATTTAATAATTAGTAAATTTATAAATTCTCATATTTTATACATACTTATGAAAATAATATCAACAAATTATATACTATTTTACATGTTTGTATATATGAAACAAAACTAAGCTTAAAAAATAAATAAAAATAACGATTGATCATTTTAATTAATTCATGAATCTTTTACCAAAATTGATAATAATTAAATTTATTAATTCTAATTTGGGTGTACATATTTCTGAACATAATATCAACAAATTATACACCATTATACATGTTTGTGCATAAGAAACTAACCCAAACTAAAAAGAAAACAAAAAATACCGATATATCATTACGCTCTGTTATTGTAGCTAAGCAATTATTTTGAATAGGAAACCATATATAATTCAATTCTGTTACCTATTATAATCAATTTTATTAATAATTACAATTATAATTTTTAAAATCATGCAATTACAAAACTATACTTACGTTTTGTTGAGTTTAAATATAATCTGAAACTCCTTTATACTGTAATTATAAACAATTAAATATACTTAATGAAGTGAGACAGAGTTACTTCTCTCGGAACAAATCCAAAGAAACATTAATTTCACCTATATTTATTTATTTAACCAATTCGTAGACATCTATATTTAAACTAATAAGTATTTTTATATAGTTTTAATGGCTTTCACTTATTTTTTTTTTAAAATAAAAACGATTTATATTATAAATTAATTCACTAATGTTTACAATATAAAATGTCAGTTCTTAAAAATAATTTCAATCTATAGTCATGAGTTATTAAGTTATAGTTTATATCTTCTAATGTTGAATTGCAAAGTAATTAGTTTCTTAAATCTATTTTAATTTTTATGTATTTATATATTTATTCATATTATTATCAATATCAGCTCCATCATTATTATTTATATTGAAAGTAATATTTTTAATTTTATATTTCACATTAGTTACTCAATTCTATGTACCACAATCTAGTATTCATAAATATTATTCGAACGTATTCCTAATTTAAGCATACTTATTGTATATATACTTATTCTCTAATAAGTATGGTTTCAAGTTTCTTACTTTTGATAACGTAATTTTAAGTATAATGAAATAAATGTATATTTAAGTAAAACTAATTCTAATTTTAATCCTTGTTAATAAGATTTTTATATATATATATATATATATATATATAGAGAGAGAGAGAGAGAAGGAGATATACATATATATACAAATATATACATACTACACGACCCCATACATCGCAAATTTAAACTCTCTAAAATAATACAATTTAATTGAAGTAATTTAAAATATATTAAAATTATAGATTATATATTAATTCTTGAATGATCAATAATAATGCAATGTATATTTTGTCGCAATACACGTGAATAAATGAGTCCTAATGACGAAATGGATAAGAAGCATTAGAAATCCGATTACCGCTATCTTGTACTGTCTATTTGAAAGTAAATAATTGTCTAACAAATAACGACCATCTACAAGATGATTGGAATGATAGTTTTCTATTAGATGTACGAAAAAAGGGAAACATTGCTGTACGTTCTCTCGGTCGTGGATTCTTTATCTTACGTATGAGTAAGCATCCCTATCAGAATCCTTTCAACTGTTTCAAATGTCTGCTAATAACATCCTTAAGAGGATGCTGTTATGCCAGTTTTTGATGAATAACTATCTCTCATTTCCCCCTCTCTGTCACTCTCTCATTCTCTTTCTATCTATCTAAATATATATAGAAAGTAAGATATATATATATATATATATATATATTTAAAGACATGCATATGTACGTATATATATATATATATATATATATATATATATATATATGCATGCATATGTACGTATATATATATACATATATATATATATATATATATATATATGTATATATTTATATAATGATAATTATGACAAATTTCAGAAATTATTTTACAAATAAATGGACGTAAGAATAAGACGAAAACAAAATTCAACAGATCAGTACTAAAACGCCTGGACGTTTTAAAATAAAATGTCGGTTTATAAAACTCACATTGCTGCTGCTGCTGCTGCTGCTGCTGCTGCTGATGATGATGATGATGATGATGATGATGATGATGATGATGATGATGATGATGATGATGATGATGATGGTGGTGATGATGATGATGATGATGATGATGATGATGATGATGATGATGATGATGATGATGATGATGATGATGATGATGATGATGATGATGATGATGATGATGATGATGGCGGCGGCGGCGGCGGCGGCTGCGGCGGCGGCAGCGGCGGCGGCGGCAGCGGCGGCAAATTTCTCAGATTATTTTTCAAATAAACCGACGTAGGAATGGGAGGAAAATAAAATCCAACAGATCAGTACTAAAACGCTTAATTTTTTTTTTACAGAAAATATTTGTTTATGAGACTTACTTCTGCTGTAAATAATAATGATTATGAAAAAAATCCACACAATGTTTTACAAATAAATGGATGTGGGAATCAAACAAAAACAAAATATAACTGGACTTAAAAAAAAAATGTTCTTCTGCTGTATATAATGATGATGATGACAAATTTCACGCAATTTTTTTTTTAATAAATGGATGACGGAATCCGACGAAAAGAAAATCCAACAGAAGTGTGAGTTTTATAAACAAAAAGTTTATTTTTTTAAAAGTCCACATGTTTTATTAATGATCTGTTGGATTTGGTTTTCGTCTTGTTCGAATATGCCCATTTCTATGTAAAAAAATGTGTGAAATTTGTCATCATCATCATTTTCATCAACAGAAGAGTGGTGTTCAAAACAAACATTTTATTTAAAAAATAAAATCAATGCATTTTAGTACTGATCTGTTTGATTTTGTTTTTGTCTGCTTCCTACGGCCAGTTATTTGTAAAATAATGTGTCAAAATTGTCATTATCATCATTATCTACAGTAGAAGGGCGAGTCTTATAAACAAATATTTTATTTTTAGTAAAAGTCCGTTTTAGTACTGATCCGTTTGATTTTGTTTTTGACTGATTCCGTAGTCCCTTTATATGACAAATAATGTGCAACATTTGTTATCATTATCTACAGCAGAAGTGTCTTATAAACAAACATCTTATTTAAAAAAAAAAGTCCAGGCGTTTAAAATAATGATCAGTTGGAGTTTATTTTCATCTGATTCCTACGTTCATTCATTTGTAAAGTTGCACTAACATTTAACTAGTGACTGCCTCTTCTACAAACTGTCAAAAGGTCAAAGTTGAAAGTGTTGACCTTTGCAGATTCTGCCAAATTCCATCTACGAATTTTGGGTTTAAAGACTTGGAATTTTATATGTAGGTTATTTGGACATTGGGTGAAACTTTTTATTTTTCTTTTAGACTAAAATAATAAATGTTAAAATGTACAAAATGGGATACAAGTTTTCAAAAAATTCCTTCTGAGATCTCTACGAAATTACTCATACAAACTTTAGTCTAAACATTTAAAATCTTACATAAAGCCTATTCACCCATAGGGCAAGTTATGAACACTATATAGGGCCCGAGCAAAACCGGGCTTAAATGCAATATATATATATATATATATATATATATATATATATATATATATATATATATATATATAAGAGCAACTAGTTAATAAGACATGTAAAATCACTTTGAAAAAGAGTTAAAAATATATTCAATTTTAAAAGGAAACACTAAATAAGTGGATAGTTTTTAATTCCGGGAGTTTCGAAGAAATACTTTCCTTCTCATCAGCGAGTAAGACTTAGCAAAATGCGGGATCGGATTTTGCTTGCAAAAGTATTTGATGAAACTGCAAGTAAGTCAAAGATCTTACTTGAAAACGACAAGTGAAGCAGAGGGAATATGGTGAAGTAAAAGGTGATTTCTCGTGAATGGATAGTCTGCTGAAAGGTAAAGTATCCAATGATTGTAATATCCAAAAATGTAAATCCAAGAAAGTTAATTTTCCATTCGCACAAGTAAAATCCAAGAAAATCGCGTAATTGGAAAATGGTCCAAAATAATCCAAAAGACCGGAATCCGTGGAATAATTCAGAAATATGTAAAAGGAAAGGGAAAAGAAGTCAATAATAGTATTAAAAGACAAATAAGATATGCGTTAAACTCGGCTACCGAGACAAGGTGTAATAAGGAAAAAGGCGTGTAGAAGATTAGAGAAAAAATATGTGAAGAAGAAGAAGAAAAAAAAATTAGTTAACAAGAAGAGAGAGACAAAAAGATTGAATGGTTATTGAATAAAATATAAAAAAGAATAGCAAAAACAAATAAATATATATATATATATATATATATATATATATATATATATATATATATGCGTGTGTGTATGTGGGTGTGTGTGTGTGTGTGTTCGGGCGTTTATCATAAAGAGCATTCTCTTGTATCAAATTAAGTAACAAATGTACGTATGCATTATATGTTTTTTCTATTATCATTATGTGTTCCTAGTGTATCTAAGTTCTACCTGCGTGTTTAGCTATTTTTTATCGAGAAATTGCATTTAATAAATCGTACAATACTTCATTAATCTTCTTTATATATATATATATATATATATATATGCATATATACATATATATATATATGTATATATATATATATAGTTTAAGGTAGACGTTTTCCGCTTTTTTAATATATATATATATATATATATATATATATATATATATATATATATATATAAAGGTAGGCGTTTTCCTCCCTTTATATATATATATATATATATATATATATATATATATATATATATATATATATATAAGGGAGGAACACGTCTACCGTAAACCTAGTTCTAAAACAGATCCTTTGTTCGATAAAATGCATGTCCATTGGCTGATAGGAAGGGGCGCGGTGGATACTAGAAAGCTGATTGGCTAACTAAAATCCTCAACATATATAAAAACCAAAAACAACCACAGAATTCGCGCATAAGCCTGACGAATCCTATATGGATGAAACGCAGAATATTCAGTGTAGCTTAATCGCCATATATATTTTATGAGTTACTATATATATATATATATATATATATATATATATATATATATATATGCATATATACACATCCATATATAAGTTAAACCCGCGGCTCTATACATACAGATGTCTTGCTCCAAATTTACAACATGGTAAGGAAGAAGAAAAAGAACAACAACAAAAAAGAAAACAACACACTGAGGACGGTGTCTATCTCCAAAATATATTTGTGATGAATTTTAAACCAGTAAAATATGTGTTTATTTTCCTAATATTACGTTGTGATTTGGTTTCAAGCTCACTTGATGCGTATTTTATTTTATTCAAATTAAAACAACGTTTCTATTGAACTCTCATTCTTGACGTTATTCTCGCGTTACCTACGCACAGATCAAGCATTTAAAATTACGACCGCCAGATACAAAGCACGGCTCTATACAAACAGCCTTCTTGCTCCAAATTAACAACATGGCAAAGAAGAAGAAAACTTAAAACTAACAAAACAACACACTGAAGATGGAGTCTGCCTCCGAAATATATTTGTGATAAATTTCAAACAAGTAAAATATTTTTTTATTTTGTTAACATTACATTGTGATTTGGTTTCAAGCGCACTTGATGCGTATTTTTTTTAATTTAAATAAAACTAACGCAATCTAATAATTGAAATACATATGTATATATATATGTATAATTACACACACACATACACACACACATATATATATATATATATATATATATGTATACTGATACATCCTCAAGAGTTTGCTACTCTATGTCTTGTGTATATTACGACTGTTGTTTTGTAAAAACCTCACATAAAGCTTCCTGAATCCAATTTTCCAATTATCTGAACTGTTTACTCTCTTCAAGGACCGCGTAGAATCCTGGCACTTTTAATATTTATTAAATACTGATTCATAATATTTTTAATTATCATATGAAAGTTAATGTTCCCGAATAAAAATACTAATATTATTGTAAGAAAATATTCAAAGCTAAATTTATATTTTAAAATTTCGTATTTATTGCTGATGATAAGTATTTATTTATTTTGAAAAATCCTGGATTCAATGGTTCATACACAGTTAATATTATACGGGCAGGAGGACCCGACATTGCCTCGGATTAACTTGTATCAATAAATATTCCACACTTTAAATACTTTAATTTCATCGAAATCGAGGTAATCGATCAAATCTATTGGTATCTCGCGTTAGTTTTGAACTCGTTGCGGTGCACTGGCAGTAGATACTAACATTGGAAGATATGTGGAGAGATACAACTAGATAGGTCGTCGAACATCTGGGGGCATGAACCACCACCGATAACATCAAATGGAAAAGTGACAGTTTTCTACGACAAAGACATGCAGGCAGGCAGATACATAAAAGACAATGGTATCAAGCCAGGTATAGTAATATGGAACAAACCCGAAAGGACTGCACTCATTATCGATGTCACAGTTCCAAACGACTTTGTCTTAATAGAGCAGAACGGGAAAAGATAACAAAATATCAGGACCTTAAAAATGATCTAAAAGCAACATGGTCTCTGAAAGAAATAAACATCATAGCAGTTGTGACAGGAGCAAGAACCTTCAAAATACTTAGAAGCAATCCCTGGAAAATCAAGCTGTAAGGAAATACAGATAGCAGCCATAAAGGGAACAGTGTCTATTCTTAAAAGACTCTCTCTATCTATATAAAAGCCAAGCACATCCAATGATGGAATATTGGTGCCATATCTAGACAGGAGCAACTAAAAACAGCCTATCCTGCCTTGACAGAGTACAAAATAGACTTCGTGGCCTAGTGGGGGATGCCCTTTTCTCTATCCTGCAGCCTCTCTCCCACAGAAGAGACGTTGCGAGCCTATCCTTGTTTTATCGTTATTTCCATGGCAGGTGCTCGTCTGAACTCCAATCTCTGGTTCCCATTCACCAATCTTTCACGAAAAACACCCGTCTCGCTGAATCCACTGTCAAAATTTTCCCACTCTTTATCTGTTCCTTAATCAAAACGTAGATTCCATGAACAAAGCTTCTTTCTTAAAACTGCGCGCCTGTGGAACTCTGTTACACAGTCCAACGTAAACAAATTCAAAATGACCCGCCCCCTTAAGTAAACACTAGATTAAATCTCAACACTAACGTACTGTACTTGCAATAACCCTTATCTCTGAGTGGTTTCTGGGTCTTGATAAGTAGTAACCACCGTGTAAATAAAAAAGAGCCCTCGCATATAAATTTAAATTTTAATACAATCAAGTGTTAGCCCCAGGAAGGAGCCCCTTGATCTATTCAAACTAACAAAAGTAAAAAAAAGAGCAGTAAGTTAAATTTCCCCCCCTGCGTACTGTTGCTTTTATAAAATTAGTTTAATAAAATGGTTGAGATAAAAGTGTTAAATGCAAATGTCATGCATCATTGTTCAATTGTGTACTAAACAAACGTACTTATTTGAAACGTGTCCCAATCTATCAAAGGATCTAGTGTTTATTTGATACGCTGATGTTTGTTCGATGATAAAACGTCTCAAACTTTGTGAAGTAAAGCTGTATAAGGATGATAACTTTTGTTAAAATAGACGTGTTCTCGTTTAATCATAGGTATTCCAATAAATCTTCTTAGAAAATACCTAGTATTATTCTAAAACACATATAAAATACGTGTGTGTATTATTTCAAAACCCGTAGAAACAGGAACATACATGAAATTTTATCTTTATATATATATATATATATATATATATATATATATATATATATATATATATTATAGCCAATGCATAAAAATGGGTAAATTCAATTAAGTTGGATGTAACTAAGCTAATTTTGAGAGGACGCATCTTAGTTACTGCGAACCCAATTCGAATAAATGTTTAACGTGTCAAACTGCTTATGACATCTTTCCAGAAACCAAACGCGACAGTCCGTCAGTCTGCTAGTGAGCGGCAGCTCCTTAACTGCTTGTATTTCCTTTGTTCCTTTAGTTCTTACCTTTCTATTTCTTTCCCTATACTCCCGCCTTCAAAGTCTTACGCATTTTTCATCCTTCCCTTCTTTTCCACCTCCTCTCTCTCCCTCTACCTATCTATATATATATATATCTTTCTCTATATTTATCTCTCTCCCTCTATTCCTATCCGTGTCTGGTTGAATATTTTACACTCCACCTCACCCATTTTCAATGTTCATTTAATTATTAAATCTTTAAACTTAACCTTAAACTTAAATGTTGTCGACTCACAATTGAAATACCTCTCCACTTTTTCTTGCTACTTCTAATATCGTTTTTCCTATCATAATAACCATTTCTGTTAAAATCTGGTGAAATTCGTTGGTACGATTTAGTAACCGAACATATGTAACTAAGCAGTTAAAACAGTAATAAAAAGATAGTTATATATACATAATATATACATACATATACATACATCGGTATATATATATATATATATATATATATATATATATATATATATATACGAGCAAACAGTTACTATAACATGTTAAAAACACTTTGAAATGAGTTAAAAACATTTGATCTGAAAAGGAAACGCTAGATAAGTGGATACTCCTTAATCCGCGGAGTTTCGAAGAAATACTTTCCTTCTCATCAGAGCGTAGGAATTAGCAAAATGAAGGATCGGATTTTGCATGCAAAAGTATTTTATGAAACAACAAGTAAGTCAATGATCTTACTTGATAACAAAAAAATGAAACACAGGGAATATGGTGAAGAAAAAGGTGATTACACATGAATGGATAGTTTGGTGGAAGATAAATAATCCAGTGACGGTAAAATCCAAATATATAACTTCAAGAAAGTTAATTGAATCTTCATTTGCACAAGTAAAATTCAAGGAAATCCCGTAATTGGAGGAAGATGATCCATAATAATCCAAAGGCAGAAATCAATGGAATAATTCACAAAAATGTGTACAAGGAAAAAAGGAAAAAAGTTCCAATAATATTAATAAAAGAAAAATAATATATGCTTTTCACTCTACTTCCGAGACATAAATATAAATAAGAAAGATCAGGGAAGAAAAAGAGGAGAAAAAATGGTGATAGAGTTAATATATGTATAGAGTTTAATATAGAGTTAATATATATGATAGAGTTTATATATATATATATATATATATATATATATGTGCGTGTGTATGTGTGTAAAGACAATTTTCAATTGATAGACTCATCAATTATTTGATCTACAGACGTCACATTTCATATATAAGGTATTCAGACAAAAAGAAACAATTTTTTACTCGGAAGAACGGATTGCTAAAGGTCAAAATTGAAAAATTAGTGTGGAAGGGTCGTCGAATTCTTATCTCTTTGCTAACTGTTTCACGAATTCGCATGTTTGAATTCTTCACAAGACAGATTATGTAAACAATAAGTAGATTTGAAGACACTTATAAAAAATACTGTAAAATCGGCTTAATACTTGTCGGATTGCCTCATTGGCTTTAGGTTTCGGATTCAATCTCAGCCGGAGTATTTTTTTTAATTAAAGGATGTAAAATATTTAGAAAAAATGACATAATACCCGCATGCACATATATCAGGTGTTTTAATGAATTAAATTATTTTCTTTATATATATATATATATATATATATATATATATATATATATATATATATATATATATATATATATATATTTAATATCTTTAACAATAAATATAATCTAGTCTCAATAGCAACTATAAATTTATTGTATAAGGATTATGTTCATTATATAATAAAAATAGATTTATAATAAAATTAACTTTTTCTATAATTTATCGTTTTCACAAGCTTTCTCCCTGTTGCCATTATTATACATACACACATATATATACATGTCCTGTTTGTGACTCGTCTGTACGTATGTGTGAGTTCGTTTTAATGGACTCCGAAACAGCTAAATAGATTTTCTTTAAAATTTACACAACTTTAGTGTATAAGTTAGTGTGAAGATTGTAAAGATATTAAATGTACATATATATATATATATATATATATATATATATATATATATATATATATATATATATATATATATATACACACATAGTCTTAACATTTTGTTTTCATAAGAAGCATTAGTTACCAAAATATATTAATGTAAATAGTTTTCTGTTTTCATCCATAGAATTGTTGTAAGAATAATTAATAAACTTTGAACAGTCATCACTTATTTGTTGTAATGTATACATATCTATCTATATACAGATGACCCACTAAAAATTTTTCTAATCTCTCTTTTGACAACTAGTATATCTGTACGTGATGTTGCCAAGCTAATCAAAAACCTTGATTCCAGTAAAGCAACTGGCCCTGACGGTATTCCAATTATAGTACTCAAATAACTTCAACCTGAACTAGTGCCCATACTTACAAAACTGTTTAAACGTTGTCTTAAGGAGAATAGTTCCCCATCTCCCTGGAAAATTTCATCAGTATGCCCTGTATTAAAGAATTCAGGTGATCGCTCATCCCCCTCTCAGTACAGGCCAATAAGTCTCCTGTGCGTCATAAGTAAGTTGCTGGAATCTGTGTTAAATACAGAAGTAATCAACTATCTCAACAAAAATAGCCTTGTTAGTGACACTCAATATGGTTTCCGTTCTGCTAGATCTACAGCAGATGTGCTTACAGTTATAGCTCATAGGATTAGCAAATCTCTCGACGGAGGCAACTTTTCTAGGGAAATTGCTCTTGACATATCTAAGGCCTTTTATAGGGTATGGCATAAAGGTTTGCTTCATAAGATCTGTAGCTATGGTATAGCCGGAAATGTCTTCTCAATTATTAAATTATTTCTTTCTGATAGGTTCATAAGAGTAGTAGTTGAGGGGCAAAAGGCAGAAGCTCACAGTATTATTCCGGTGTCCCTCAGGGGTCAATCCTGGGCCCAACTCTTTTCCTGATCTACATTAATGATCTTCCAAATCATATCCTTACATCATTTGTAGAAATTTATGCTGACGACACTACCATTTATGGTAGCATATCTAAGAGAGTAAACGACTAAGTTCTCTCCAAGTCTCTCTCCTCTGATCTTGAGCACGTAGTATAATGGGGAAAGGAGTGGCTGGTTACTTTTAATGCATCTAAAACCAAACTTCTCTCCTTACATCATCAACATTCTGATCCACATCTGGCATCAATTGCAATGAATGACTCTCGTCTTCAGGAGGACTCAAGTTTTGACAAGCTTCTGGGCTTGACCACTACTCCTGATCTTAAATGGAACACGTACATCAAATCTGTTGCCAAGACCGCTGGAAAAATGGTGGGATCTTTCTATCGATCCGGTAGATATCTCACTGCTGATGTTATTTTCTATCTATATAAGAGCCAGGTACGTCCAAGGATGGAATACTGTTGCCACATCTGGGCAGGAGTAGCTAGAAAGGACTTGTCCTGCCTTGATAGAGTTCAAAATAGATTTCGTAGTCTCGTAGATGTCCTTTTCTCTTCCTTGCAACCTCTATCTCACAGAAGAGATGTTGCGAGTTTGTCTCTGATGTATCGTTATTTTCATGGAAAGTGTTCGACTGAGCTTCAATCTATCGTGCCCCCCTCGCCTAACTTTCACAAGAAACACTCGTCTAGCTGTAAACACTATCAATAATTCCCCCCACTCTTTATCTGTGCTTAAACCTAAACGTAGATTCCATAAACAAAGCTTCTTTCTTAGAACTGCACGCCTGTGGAATTGTCTTCCGTTTTCCTGCTTTGCGGCTGACTACAATATTGTTGTGATCAAGTTTAACGTAAATAAGTTCTTGATGAGCCGTTCTATATAAGTTATCAAATTTACCAAATTTTCATTACTAATGATTACTATATTGTTCAATTCGT
The DNA here is from genome assembly GCF_053919585.1 of Euprymna scolopes. NCBI lineage: Eukaryota > Metazoa > Mollusca > Cephalopoda > Sepiida > Sepiolidae > Euprymna > Euprymna scolopes. Next base: position 9,563,406 of record NC_136523.1, on the reverse strand, counting down.
ACCGTACACTCTTTAACCCTTATCCTTGAGTGGCCTCTTGGCCTTGATAATGTGGTGATGCCTATCTAAAAAAAGAAAGATGGTGCTGCATGCCATATGTGTGAGAGATCACTGACACAAGTGCATGACATGTTTACGAAAGAGGAAAATAAGCAAAGCGTTTCTCTCACTTTAATCATGTGATTTATATATTTGGGGGATTTTATAACAAAAATGTCATGCAAATAATCCTCATAATCTAGACCAACTTAAGGAGAACATTACCGATGCTATAAGAAGAATCACCAGAGCAGATATACAGTCAGTATCTGTAAACGTTGTTAAACATTTCCAGAAATGCATAGATAATAGCGGGGAACACTACTTTAATAACACTACAGGCAATTTCAACAATGCTACAGGTAATTTAAACGGTAAAATAATATTTTTCCTCTTTACTACATTTTCTGGCCTATTTTAAGTGGACCACACTGTATACTTGTGGGTAGATAGATAGATAGTTTCATTCATACATAAACACATATATTTAACACACTAGAATTAAGAGAGTGCAAAAATAATTAATACTTTGTAATGAACAAACTCGTAAACTCTGCAACATACTGTGGGAATATGCCCATTTATGATCCCATTAATACCTTTATCGAAAATTCCCCGACACCAAAATAAAATAGATAGATCAGAGTTGGACCGGGGACAACGGTTGCGAGATGTTGCAAGATCGCGTCCCCCACTCTGACTAGGAGTCAAGGAACACGAGTCTACGAAACAAACCTGTGCGTCTGTATTCTTGTTACTGGTTACAAAATAAAATTCACTTAAAGTACCCCTCATCGAAGGACACTCCCATGACTTCCGTCATAGGCAGCAGAAGCAGCTGCAGTAGATACCAGCAGGAGTCAAACGTCACCAGGTTTGCTCAATCCAAAACGCACCCAACTCTCCTCCGATCTCCAACCTCCTCAAGGCAAGTGAGATTAACATTTATCTTACACCTTTGAACCCAGCTTCTATTTACACACACGCGCACATACATCTGTACACACGCACATACATCTGTACACAAGAACATACATCTGTATACATGCACATAGGGCACATTAGTCATTATTCTTTCTCATAATACTTAAAAAATACATCCGAAACATGTTTTCAAAAAGCCATTTGATTAATAGTTGTGGAACTTGTATAAAAGTTAATTGTTTGAAAGATACAACTCCACAAGGATATTTTATGCCGGAATTGAGAACCACAATTGTGTTGTCAGACCAAAAATAGCTTAGCGATAGAAAGTTCTACAGACTGGCAATTCTGAGATAAACATTTTGTTCGTAGTATTTCTGTTTAGCTTTAAGCAACAACAGTAAATGGGATTCTCTCGTATAGAACCGAAATCGAAATCGAAAGAGAAGGGGGTATCCTGTTGTCTGTAAATACGGAATATCCATGCCATAGAGACTCAATATTAATACACATTTTTATAACGTTGAGATTATAGTTGTCTCATATTCAAATTCTTTTACCTCATATGATTAAACCGAATAAATCAACCTTCATATAAAGCGAAAGATTAACATTAGTGTCAAACGCCCGTCGATAATATCGGATAAATCTATTTACGCTAAAATCTAAGAGCATGTAATTCCAACTAGCACGTGAATATATATATATATGTATATATATATATATATATATATAATCTAATCGAGACCTTCTGCGAGAACGAAGCCATATTTGTTAAGCTTACGACTTGGAAGCTCTGTATCAAAGCCATACTAACTGAACTGTAATTAACACACGATAGTGAATGGAACCACTACAAAAAAGTAAGTACTTGATTCAAGAACGCATTGTCGACAATCACTCTCGGCATTCGTCAGTTTATCTTATGCAGATATATGTGCGAAACATATACAATACAAAAATCTGAATGGTATGTAAAAAGGTACGCATATGAGAGAAGGTAGTGGTATTATATAATGGAGCCCTTCGTAGACAGACTGAACGTTTTAACTAGTACATTAGAAATAGATTTGAGTAGAAAGGTCCTTGTTTATTTTCTAGTTATTTGAGTTTTAAAAAAATAAATAAATAACCTATAGCGAATACAGCTGCAAATTGTTTTTAAAAGGGATCGCGGCATCAAAATCAGAGATGGGTCACATCGTTTGGTTGTCGTTAAATTGTGACGTCAAAAAAAACAGACGCGTGAAAACGAGAGTTGGCGAGACTTGTAATGTGATCCACATTTTGAAAGAGATTTGAAGAGAGTATGATTTTGTGTAGTAACAAAGGAAAATCGAACAGGTTACAGTTATCTCTTTTGAGTGGCAAACGCATAGTGCGGTTGAAACGTAGCTAGTACTCAAGGGATCCTATCCGCTTGAGAAACGAGAAATTGGCGACGCGCCCTATATAAACAAAAATTATACGCGCCATTTATAAACAAAAATTATACACGCCATTTATATACAGAAATTATACGCGCCTTATATAAAAAATTATATGCACCATTTAAAAACAAAAATTATACTCGTATTTTATAAACAAAAATTATACGCACCATTTATAAACAAAAATATATGTGACATTTATAAACAAAAATTATACGCACCATTTATAAACAAAAATTATATGTGCCATTTATAAATAAAATTATATGCGCCACTTATAAACAAAAATTTTACGCGCCATTTATAAATAAAAATTATACACGTCTTTTATAAACATATATTATACGCGCCTTTTATAAACAAAAATTATATGCACCATTTATAAAAAAAAATTACATGCGCCATTTATAAACAAAAATTATATGCGTCTTTTATAAACAAAAATTATACGCACAATTTATAAGCAAAAATTATATGCGCCATTTATACATAAACATTATATGTGACATTTATAAACAACAATTATACGCGCTATTTATAAACACAAATTATACGTGCCTTTTATAAAAATAAATTATATGCGCCTTTTATAAACAAAAATTATACGCGCTATTTATAAACAAAAAATATACGCGCCATTTATAAACAAAAAATATACGCGCCATTTATAAACAAAAACTATACGTGCCTTATATAAACAAATATTACAGACGCCTTATATAAACAAAGATTATACGCGCCATTTATAAACAAAAATTATATGCGCCATTTATAAACAAAAAGTATAGACGCCTTTTATAAACAAAAATTATACGCGCCTTATATAAAAAATGATATGCGCCATTTATAAACAAATGTTATACGCGTCTTTTATAAACAAAAATTATACGCACCATTTATAAACAAAAATGATATGCGCCATTTATAAACAAACATTATACGCCCCCTAAATAAACAAACATTATACGCGCCATTTATAAACAAAAATTATACGTGCCTTGTATAAAAAAAATTAAACGCTCCATTTCTAAACAAAAATTTTACGCGCCCTAAATAAATAAAAATTATACGCGCCATTTCTAAACAAAAATTATACACGCCTTATATAAACAAAAATTATATGCACCATTTATAAACAAAAATTATACCCGCCATTTATAAACATACATTATACGCGCCTTTTATAAACAAAAATTATACGCGCCATTTATAAACAAAAATTATATGCGCCTTTTATACACAATAATTATACGCGCCTTTTATAAACAAAAATTATACGCACCATTTATAAACAAAAATTATATGCGCCATTTATAAACAAATATTATACGTGCCTTTTATAAACAAAAAGTATACGTTCCTTATATAAACAAAAATTATACGCGCCATTTATAAAGCAAAATAATACACGCCTTATATAAACAAAAATTATCCGCGCCACTTATAAACAAAAATTATATGCGCCATGTATAAAAAAAATAATACGCGCCTTTGATAAACAGAAATTTACAAAAATAAATGTGCTCTGCCTAGAAAACCCACAGAACATGCCCAAATTTATTGCTGTGTTGCAGAGGACAAAGAACGAGGCGTGGATGCAAGCAACTTAAGGACCTACGATCACGAGAGACGAGTAAAAAGCGTACGTTCAAAGTATCTTTTTTCTAGGGGACATATTTACTGTAAAACATAAAAAGCTGACATGCGGTAATAACGAACCTGGCAAAATGAAGCTAAGATTCATTTTCTTTTAAACATGCATAAAACATTTAAGAAAAAGAACAATGTGTTATGAAACGAGCAGTTGTAATAACGTCTCAATATTACAGTAGGGATTTATAGACATTTACGGATGATTTTATATATAAATATTTTTTCTATATATAAATATATATTATATTGCATATATATAAAGATTGTATATATAAATATAAAGTTGAATGTGTGTATATGTGTGTGTGTGGGTGTGTCTGGTCAGGAATAGGCTCCTATATGGTTGACTAGTTTAAAAACTGATTGATGATAGATGTATCGAGACACAGAAATGCGTATGTTTAATCGGGCAGAACGGTGGTCTATTAAAATTGTGGGTCTGCGTTCGCGCTTGGTCCACAAAGTCTGGAAATAAAAAAATTTTTAAAAATAGAAATAAAAAATTGTTTTAAAAGAAACGTTTACAAGTGTTTTTGATATAGACGTACATAAGAATACTTTGATAAGTATATTTTAACTTAAATAGGGATGGTATAATAAAATTGGGGGGTCTGCGTTCGCACATGACCTCCATAGAACGAAAATAGGCACAAACTTTAATAAGGACTTTTCATATCCATCTGCGTAAGTATACGCTGATAATTATGTTTCAGTTTGAAGAAATATGGTATGATAAAATTATGGGGTGTCTACCTAGCCTGGGTATACAAAAGATTTTGAAACATCAGTTGGAAATATTTACTGATTTAAAACCACCTGAACAGTGAGAATTATATTTTTTTTCTCTCACTGGTTTTCAAACTTAAACCAATTTCCCTCTTTCCTCATTCGATTCTTAGCTTTTACTTTATCATTCTGACGTTTCCTCTTAGAGGGTCAGACGATAAGGCCTTAAGGAAAAAAATGTTTACAATTCCACCTGCCCGTTTTTTTTTTGTTTCTTTGATCTTTTTTATTTAAATAAAATTATGTTCCCTCTGAAATATATATATATATATATATATATATATATATATATATATATATATATATATATAATGAAATAAGAATTAAAGGTAAGTTTTACAAAATGATCCAAGATGGTAAAACTAAAGTAAATTATAAATATTAAAGAATTAATATTTATAAAGTAATCTCAACCAGATGTAAAACTTCGATAACACCAAATAGGAGATAGAGTTTGTAATAATTTCATTCACCCTGTTTCTTCTGCTTTATTTCCTGTTATCTATCTATACTTGTTGTTTCATCAAATACCTTTGCAAACAAAATCCGTTCCCGCATTTTGATAAATCTTACCCTCTGATTAGAAGGATTAAAGACAATCTACTTATTCAGCGTTTTCTTTTTAAAATTTAATATGTTTTAACTCATTCCCAAAGTGTTATAACATGTTTTATTAACTATTTGTTCTTATATATATATATATATATATATATATATATATATATATATATATATATATATATATATGTAATTCGTGGTTCGTTCAAAATCAATAAAACCATATTTCTACGTGACCAATTTATTTGAAATTTTCAGGCAATCCATCTTTAGAGTCGAGGGATGTTTCTATGTTATTAAAAGAAATTAACATCGCCAATTATAAAAATATTAAATAAAATAACAATATTCTTCGTAATCCGATAGTGGAAACCTGTTTTGTTGATAGAACTGAACTTCCGTTTCAATTCATTTCATACACCACGATCTGACGAAACGAATTAGAAGATTTCATTTCCTGTTTACTCGATAAGTAAAAAAAAACATAATTCATTTGTTTATTCTCCAATTTTTTTAATTTGATTTTTTTCTTTATTATATCAGCCAAAAAAAAATTGCTCGCTTGCTTTTTGATTCGAAGTCGTTTTCTTTGTTTTTGTTTTTTGTTTTTGTTTTTATTTTTTTTTTCGATATAAAAATATAGGAACTTTTTTATTATTAACATTATAAATTGTTAGGTGAAAGTACATTTTTTATTCGAAGAAAATTTACGGATTGGTAACGTGCTACGATAATATTTGGTGCTAATGCAGAGAGTGATCCGCGCTATTTTTATGTCATATTTCTACGTTTAATTAAAGTTTTATTATTTGTTTTTTGTATTCAATTGTATTCTTAAAATGCAGATTAAGTCCAACACATCCTCTCCTCCGCATTTTAAGAATTGCTTATTAAATAATAAAGTTATTATTTCAGCACGGATCATTCCCTGCATGAGTACCGTAATTTTACCAAACGATTTAATAAACAAAACATGGTACTTATGCAGAGAAGCTACCTTGCTGAAGTAATGACGTTATTATTTAGAAAACCATTCTTAACATGGGAATAGGGGTGTTTTGTAACTATTCTGTACTTTCACCTAACAATTTAATAAAGAAAAGTTAAATTAAAGCAGACAAGGAACAATACTGAAACATTAACATTATTATTTAGAAAGCCAGGATGTTTTCTTACTATTCTGTAATTTCGGTGCTAATGCAGAGAGTGATCCGCGCTATTATTTAAATCGTATTTCCACGTTTAATTAAAGTGTTATGATATATTTTGTATTCAATAGTAATGTTAAAGTACAGAATAAGTACAAAACCCCCTCCCCTCCCCAAGTTAAGAATGGATTTTTAAATAATAACGTAATTATTTCAGCACGGGGCAGGTCCTTCATGAGTACCGATTGATGTTTTGATTTTTATGGTTTTTTTTACCGTAGTTTTTATGTTTGTTTTTTTTTAAAAAGAAAACCTTTTTTTTAATTGGAAGTAAACGCTTTTCTTTTTTTTTACAGAAGTTGATTTTATATAAGAAAATAAGAATACTTTTTTTTATTAAAGAAATTGGGTACTAATGAGGGTATTTTGTACATATTATGTACGTTAACCTTACAATTGAATAAAAAAAGACTGCAAATGTTTACATTAGGTCCACATACACAATTTTTAGACGATGCTGAATACGGAAATCACATTGAAATTTTGCATAAATAAGTAGTTATCGAGATATAACAAGTAGTATAATGCATTGCAATCTCTGGTGGCCATCTTTTTACGCGCATGCGCGCGTCATAAACAAATCTACGCGCGTAACAAAGCTGGCCGCCAAAGAATACAATGCATAAAACAACTATTTATATCTCGATAACTACTTATTTATGCACAATTTCAATGCGATTTCCGTATTTAGCATAGTCGGGAACATATAAAAGTCGGCATTTAAAAGAAAATTGTGGATGTAGACCTAATCTAAAAAAATACTAAAAACAAAAAACATATAAAACTGTAATTAAACTTGGAAATAGGATTTTAAATATAGCGCGGATCAGTAAGTACATTAGCACCCATTAATCGACTAACGTAACCTTATTGCCAAATAAGCTCCGGCTACAATGTTGAACGCGCCGTTCACGTTGTTTTTTTTTTTTTGTTTTTTTTTGCAAGTTAAATTCAACTTTCACAATATCTTTTTATTTTTTATAATTGCACGATATCTGTTTTTAATAATCAATTTTTAGTTGAAAGTACGGGTAGTTACAAAACACCATCCCCTCTCTATGGTAAGAATGGCTAAGAAAAATACATATTAGGTACGCATTCAGAGAGTGATCCGTGCTGAAATATTATTATTATTTAAAAAGCCATTCTTAACATGGGGAGGGGAGAGGGCTTTGTACCTATTCTGTACTTTAACCTTACAATTGAATAAATATATATATATATATATATATATATATATATATATATATATATATATATATATATATATACCAACTTTGTTTGAAACATTTTAGACTGCGTCAAATGCTTTAAAGCAGTTTAGGAAAATAATTTACACATCCTTATTTTCTCACGTGTATTTTCTGCTACTTAAGGAATACAATGACCTAAAACCAATCTGCGACTGTGGATTCCAACAACTGAGAGTAAAGATATACAATCAAATAACTTTTTACTTTTTTCTTAGGGAGGTGCATTTCTGATGAATTCTTTAATACCGTTAATACACAACTGTTTTTTTCCAGATATCTCCGAACAGCTTCAAAAATATTTTGAAAACTACATTCCAACCCCACATACACATTTCAGTTACGATAACATCAGCATTCGCACCTTTTCTCATGTATATTTGTTTTATAGCTGTATGGATTTTGGAAAAAGTAGGGACTTGGCCATTTCTTGTAATTGGGGTCCCGCGAGGATAGAATTCAGAACTCTCTGATCCACACCGGAATAAATATTAAGTATAAATTCAAAATGGTCCTTCCAGCAATTAAGGGCGCTATTATTTTCACTGTACTACACGCGGCTATAAAGGGCGAGGTACCACATTATTGGCGTCTATAAACATTTTCACATCAGTCAGGACACATACGAGTCAATTTCCACTCAAAAGGAGCATGTATTTCTGAGTCTTTTGTTAAGCACCTGCCTTTTATACCTTCATTAAACGTGTTGGCCATGTATTTTTCTATAAAGGTAAGTCGAGTTTGATTACTGACTTCTCGTCACAAATCAAGTATATATGTGTATCTGATCCAGAGGTTGTTCAATTTCAACATCATTTTCATCAAACAAGTCTTAGTACTTAAGTTTAAATACTCCTAACACTGCTTGCAGATTTATATGTAGTATGATTCAGCCTTTTTCATAACTCTTAATATGTATATAACTTACGAGATAATTCAGTTTTTTGCAATATTTATATCCCTGACATTTAATAGATTAGATTGAACTCTCTTAGTTTACACTGAACTTTCATTGACGACTTACAGATAACGAAGGCATGATCTGGTAGTCAACATGTGTTTTCAAACGACCGAGTTAAAACAACACCTCTCCTGTATTTTCCATATTGCGTTATGGCAAAATAACTCCGATGAAAATGCTTAGAGGTTAGAGTTGGGTTGGTCTTTGTTTTACGGCATATCAACCCATTTCAGGTTATTTAATGCCAAATCCAGTGATTTTGAAGAACAATTTCTTAATAGAATATATTTGTGTTTTAAGTTGGTTTCTATTTAAACCATAAATTGGTACCCTAACAGGTACTACCACTCCGGATCAGAATGGACCTGGAAGCAATGCAAATTAAAGGTTGGCTCTACACTCTCCACAGCTCGCAAGCTGGGGCCTCACCATCGGATATAGTTTAAGGTCATATCCAGGACCTAGAGGTTTGGTGCATCAAGCTATTTTTAAACGATTACACTATTGAAACATGGTATTTTCAAGGTGTGTATATATATTTAATACACCCATTTTACTTTATTCACATATTTAATCAAATTCTAAACCTGAAATGGGCTTAAATCCATGTACCAATAAAACGGTAATCTATAAACATTACTTGCCACTACTACGAAACTAAAACTAACAGTAACATATTTACAAGGTTGTTACGAACATAATATATATATATATATATACCAAATTTTAAAAAAGAATTATTTTTACAAAAAATCAATCATCGGGGAATAAATGAATTTAGGAACCCAACAATTGGATATATATATATATATATGTATATATATATATATATATATATATATATATATATATATATTTATATATTTAAATGGTTGTGGGCTCCCGTAGAAACTTCACATAACTCTGTTCTTTAATAAGACTATGAAAATTAGGCGATACATTAATATTTAAATGGGTTTTTTCCGTAACCACAACCAAGGTAAATATTTCTCGCATGTTTTCCCCGTTAGGGACCACCCTTTTTTTTTATTTCTATTCAAAAAATGTTACATTGCCAAAAGTTTGTTTATTCATAAAGTCTGAAGAAATGCTGTTTTTTTTTTAATTTTCAAACGATATAATGCTTGAAATTGTCGAACTGGACATTGAAACAATTTTAATATAAAATGAAATACATTTTCTGTTTCCATCAACACCTTGTCTTGAAGTCTTGATTTTTCGCACACAGTATATTAATGCTCAATTAAGAAATGTGATAATTTTGTAGCTTAATCCATGTCAACGTTTTTTCGCTTAAAATCTATTGGTATATGAAAATTTACTGAATTACACAAACTCAGTATATTACATATAAGTCTCTCTCTCTCTATATATATATATATATGTATATATATATATATATATATATATATATATATATATATATATATATATATATATATATATAAAGACCCGATTAAAGAAAGCAACCAATATTATTCATAGAAACATGTGTTTTCCTGCTTCCATGAGCCTATCGTAAGGTTGAATTTCTATACTCATAACATTTTTAGACGGGGTCCTCGTTTATGAAATACACCGTTGTGCGCCCTTCTTCCTGCAGTTTACAACATTATTATATTTAAGCGCAAATACTAGTTAAACAGTGCATTTTCAATATTCAAACAAAGTTCATGCTTTTGAGTATCTCTTAATCCTCAACTGGTATTCTTTTTCCTCTTTATCTCTACATTTGTGTGGTGACTCTGCAGTATAAATAATATAACTGGACCAAGAAATACAATGGAACCTACGAATATAAAGAAACGGTTTCTAATGGGAATATTCCAGAATGACTTCAACGATCAATACGCTTAGGACATTATACGTGAAGCAACACACAAGATCATATATTCGATAGTAACTGCTTTGTCGATAACACAACAGGTCAATTATTGAATGAGACATTAAGTACTTTCTATAAATCTCTCTATATCTTATGTGTATGTGTATGTCTGTTTTTTATGCCTTTTTTTTCCAAACGAATGTATTACTTTTTCTTCTATTTTCTATATCTTATTTACAACCGAAATGACTTTTCTAGTATTATCATTCTGGTCTTAGATTAACGATTGCTTTTCAATATATGGTTTATATAAAATGAAATATCCACAGCTAGTACTTCTCTTGCTTACAGGACTGAATAACAATAAAACTGTTGCAAAACATTTATGTTCGGGAAAGTTGCGTTGTCCATTGTTATTGGTATATTAATAAAATATAACACTTGCGTAACAAAGAGCATATAAGCGCGTGGGGGAAAAATAAACAGCAGCGAATGATGTCTGTCTTGCAACGAGAATAGCAACAGCAGCAGCAGTAGTCGAAACACCGTATATACAAATTAGAAAGTGTGCACGATAAGAGAAAAGAAAAAATAAAAGGAGAGAAAATGAACCATGTGCTCGGGAAAAGGTAAACTGCGCGTTGAAGAAAATGAACGTGTAAAGTCCATTACCAGAATTGGCCGGCTGTTACTGGCATACGGTCGTAGGAAGGAGAAACCTATCAAGCAAAATTAACATGTGTGCAGTGGAGACTTTTTAAGTTGCACCGAAAACTACGATAATAAATGCTTCTGGTAAAAAAGAGAAAAATGCTCACCATGATTGTGATGTATTTATTTATTTATTTTTGTGTATAATAGAAACATCACAATTGCACTATGTTTTTTTTTTAACAATAGTACTACCTTCATTTCTACTATCCCAAGTTATATATCATGAAGACCTTCGGGAGAAAGAGCTTCCTCGTATGGGCGTCGTGTTTATGAGACTTTCTCGCTATATGTCGCAGAGACATAATTGCTTTTTGTACACGTATTGTTTACAAATACGCGTCATACAACGCATTTTAAATAAACAACACTTTCCTTTCTACTTGAATAAACTTATGGTTACACAGCATTCCTTTACACGAACCCGTTTATGCTGAACTTCGTTAACTCCCAGAAGAATGGTCCTTTAAAACAGATTATAAAGTTACGCCATTAACAGTTAGTCAAAGTCCTTAACAGTTAGTTAGTAAAAAGTTGCCGAACATAAACAGCGCAGAAATGTCGTTCTTTGGGAGAATTTCATTTTGATATTCCTTTAAGAAAAGACCTAAGATGGACCAGACATCTTTCCACGATTGGCCTGATATATAAACCTCAAATAAGTTTAAGTCGTTGCTTGTGTTTTTAAAGAGTGTTGATGTATACTCCTGTCCCGTCAAATGCCCCTACACACAACGAATATTAGATAGACAATCATATATATATATATATATATATATATATATATATATATATATATATATATATTCATCTACATACAGTACTGTTTCGCTGTTTCACAGCTTATCAGTTCGGATCTCTCTCTCTCTCTCTCTCTCTCTCTCTCTATATATATATATATATATATATATATATATGTATATATATATTAATTTGTAGGGAATTATACCTAGAGTCTAAATAGCAGAGTTTATTTTAATGTATTAGTAAATGTATTAATACTATTAATAGAAAAAAGTGCTCGTTGTTATGTAGATATATAATAAAGGCGATAGGTAAATATATTGTAGAGCTATTGTAACATTGAGTGAAATGATTCCTAATCTTGACTTAAAAATCAGTTTCAAAAGGAAAAATAAACAAAAGCAATGCTTTGTACGATCGTTTCGGAAACGATGTTTTATTGAAATAGACAATATGTCTTCAACAATAATTTGATATAAAGATTTTTTAGCGTATAAGAAAGTCTCCTCTCAAACAAAAAAGTGGGGAGTTAAAAACGCCAAAATAAACTTTTTTTACTGTCCGTTTTAAAAGTTTTTTTTTATTATGTTTTCAGTCCATTATTTCTTGGCATTTTGTTAAAAGTTGTCTCTCTATGGTTGAAATAATTACACACACACACACACACACACACACACACACACACACACATATATATATATATATATATATATATATATATATATATATATATATATATATATAATGAAATAAGTATTACAGTTATGGTTACCAAAATAATCCAAGATGCCAAAACTAAAGTATATTATAAATATTGAAGAGTTAATATTTATGAAGTAATATCAACCAGATATTATATATATACATCTATATATATATATATATATATATATATATATATTTATATATATATATATACATATGCATGTATATATATAAATATACATAAGAAAAATAATTAATAAAATATGTTAAAAACACTTTAACTACAGTTAAAAACATATTAAATTATCACAAGGGAAACAAAAATTAAGTGGATCGACCGTAATCATCAGAGTTTCAAAGAAATACTTTCCTTCTCATTAGAGGTTAGGAATTATCAAAATGCGGAATCTGATTTTGCTTAGAAGGTAGTTGGTAAAACACTAAGTTAGACATAGATTTTACTTGGTAAAAGATAGTGGAGCAGCGGGAATGGGAAAAAACACAAATGATTTAACGTGAATGGATGGTCTGGTGAAGATTGGAATATACAATTACTATATATATATATATATATATACATATATATATATATATATATATATATGTGATATGTGTGTATAAATATATATACATACATGCATATATATCTACACACTCACAAACACACACACACGCACACACACACACACACACACACATATATATATATATATATATATATATATATATATATATATATATATATATATATATATACATATATATAAGTAAAAGTTTCAGTGTAGCTGAAAAATATCTACAAAACTCTTCTCAGAATATTTCTTCTACGGAGTAGAAAATTGATATCTAGGGTATTTGGCCCTGTAACATATTTTCTTTTTTTGTTTTAGCCGGTACGAATTGCTGTTAAGGAGTCAAAATTGAAAACCGCACAGTTAACCTTGGCTGAAGTAATTGACTAATCATGTTTACATACACACACCTGCATTCATAAGTAAAACAACGTTATTTTTTACTATGCATATGCTTATGTCTCAGATGTTAGGAAATAAGGTTGTACATTTCAGTTTCGATTCTTGCTGATGAAACTCACGTCATAATAGTTTACTTTTGTTCGAACTACTATATATAGTAGGTAAAATATATTAATCAATAGATAATAGTTATACAATAATACATACATAATATGCATGAATTTAAAACTTTATTTAAAGTATAGCTTACGACCGGGCAATGCCGGGTAACCTGCATGCTTGAATTAAAGAATCTTATTGATATGTCTTCACGCAGACCAGCTAAACCATATCAGATATAAAGTTTGTATCGATCTCCGTCCGTTCGACTTTGTACGACGCTGTCTCTGTCACATTATTTATACAGACATCGATCACTGCAACTGATTCAATCGATTTCTGATTATTAAAGTCCAATATATGTTATCTTATGAATATCGAATTTTGACACGGAAAATTTGTTTTATGGTAATAAATCTACTATTTAATCGCATTCTATACAAAGTCATGTTTGGCACAAGTTCGATTATAAGTTATCATAAGTGAAGTTGGGTGTTCTTCTCGTCAGCCTTTTTGGCTTTGATTTTATTAAAGCAACCCTGTTTTTTACAGGAGCTCAAGTATATAAATACGACAATGGCCCAAACAATCTTAGGCCAATAGCAGTACACATTAATTTAAGTAATGGAATATAAACGACGGCATGTAAAAAATTGATGTTTTACATTATACCAAGCTTATTACTATCGAAATCGCTGTCGGGTGTGACATTAGCGACCGTCTTTCTCTCTAGAGTCAGAAACACCGAAGATGTGTGGCTATCTTCCCATAGATGGTAAGCATTTGTAACTATTTAATTTTGACGAAAAGGAAAACATCTGTGAGACGCTAACAAGTGCTATAGCTTGAGCAAAATTTGATATAAGACTGTGCAAAGAAAGGACGTTCATTGTAAGTATGTATTATACACACTCGCAAATTTGGCATAATTATTTTTAAATCCACAAAAGAACACCACCGATAAAGGTATATTTGTTCCGCCAATAGTGCCTAGTAAATATAATCGTACTTTCTCCGATCTAAGCTTAAAGGAATGTGCGTTGTCCCGTTACAACTGTTGCTTCCAAGGGATGTTAAGAGCATCTCTTAGAAACCTTAGTTTTCAAACACTGACCTGCAAATATGCAGAGATCGGGAGAAAGTTTCTTCCTTACAGGACGTTGATGTTGAAAGCAACTCTTAGTATATATAGTCATCCAAAAATGAGGCTTTTTTAAAGCTTAGATCGGGAAAAAGTTGCTTGAGAGCAACTCTTAGTATATTTAGTCATCTAACAATGAGATTTTTTTAAAGCTTAAATCGGGAGTAAGTAGCTTCTTTCAAGGACGTTGATGTTGAGAGCAAATGTTAGTCATCCAACAATGAGAATTTTTCTAAGCTTAGATCGGGAGAAAGTTGATTCATGTCTCAGTTTCTTTTCGTTTTATTTTTTTACTTCATTTTTTTAAATAACGTTCACAACTGGGCAACGTCGAATACATCCGCTAGTACATAATATTGTTACAGCTTACCTTACAGGCTTATATATATTGATGTTCATAAGCTGTTTGTATTTGTGCAGTAATTCTTTTCGGATGAGGTTTATGCCAAGAGAGAAAACGCATCTGTCTAGGGCTTTCCTCATCTTAGCTTTTTCTTGTATAGGATCGTGTTTTTGTTTTGTTTTGTTTTCTGTTGTTGTTTTTTTTTTTTTGGAAGTGGTATTTCATTTCATATCTTTTTTTTCTGTTTTTTTTACTCGTAAACTTATATAATCATGCATGTGGGTGGTATTCATTTTACAGATAATATCAGGTCATCAGGAGAGAATGCGCATCGTTTCGGGCCCTTCCTTTCAGAATAATGATTATAATATTTGTATTGGAAAATACTAATTGTTACTTGATATATGATTTAAACAACTCTAATATTTGCACAATATTTCCTCGATTATCTATCGATTTTGATGCCATTGAAACGCTTGAGGATAGCATTAATAGTTTTTATGTTTCCACCATTCTCATTTCACTTTGGCTAGAGATAGGCGATGGCTACTTGGGTGATCACCATACGATAGTTATTCAAAAAGTAAAGTCCCCTATTTATTAAACTCAAACAATTGAAGAGCTACGAAGACTCGAGTGGTACTATTAAAACAAGTTAGGGTGTGTGCGTCGGAATTAATTTTTCTACATAGTAACCCTATATGCTCAGTGCATAATTACCAGCGAAAACCCATGACTATGCAACTCTGCGCAGAGCCCCCTCTTTTATAAGTGGGTCGTTCTAACAATAAGTCATGTTTTTTACTCAATAAGTTGAAGAGCAAAAATAACGCGAGTAGTAGCATTTAAACGAGCGCCTTTGTGCATCAAATTCTGTTTGTCTACATAATCATATTCTTAATGCGTTTTTCCAAGAATCCAGTGATGCATATCTGGTTCTTGATGCTCGTCCCTAAGAGAGGTTGCTTTCTTAGATTGTCGTAGCGTATATATGAACAAGAAAGGAATGAAATTTGATCAGTTCACTCACACGTGTAATTCTTTATCCTTTGCAATCCATTTCTTTTCACGTGTACTAATTCATCTGTAACCGAAGTTTCCAATATATCTGCTGGCAGAAAATGACAACTAAGGGAAATAATCATAACATTAGCTGTTACATATTGGAACGAAGTGTCATCGTCGGGTTCGTCACACATGTTCCAATTATCTAAAGGAGAAAAGGTTGTTTACAGATATGAAGAGAAACCAGGAGGAATAAATATAAATACTGTTAAAGAATTACAGGAACTATTAGCGGCAGCGGAAACTTCTCAGAGTAGTTGTGGCAACAGCATCAGTGCCGGTATTGATTGAAAAGGATGGAATGGTGTTTACTAAAGACATGCTAAACAATTTCTCTTCTTTGAAAACTTTTGATTTCAGTGCCGCTTCAATTAATGTGAATTCACACCATTTTATCTTTCTTGCGTAGGTTAGGTTTTTGCAATTTGCAACCTTTTGATCAATTAAAGCAAAATAAACATATCAAGTATTTCTTTTTGGAACGTCCGTCGTATGTTCAATTACATCCAATTCTCAGTTTTTTCTTTTGTTATTTACAGAGGTTCCAAATAATTCTTAAAATAATCATGTCTAATATTGCTTAGTTTATATCAAAATACAACGCTTCCAAAATCTTTATATTTGACATTTATTTTTATGATTGGTTTCCTATTGAAGATTTAACAATCCTTCGGATAAAATCCGGTTATACCCGCATAGAGTTAGTACTATTCTATTATTTTTCCTATAAATTATAAAAGATATTACATTTCGACGAACGCAAGTGCAATCCCATTGAAGATTTATACTAATTACAAGGCCGTAAGATTTTAGGCGAAGAACCAGACAAAGACCGATAAGACCCTCAAGTCGTAAATTTGTGCCCAATTGGAAGAGCCTAATGAACCCAAATTTATTCCATTGAAGGTTTATATCAGACGTCAATTTCCTCCTTTGAAAGGTGATGCTTCGGGAGGATGCTGAGAATAGCTCTTGGGGTCGTTGTTCACCTATCGCAAACATAAGAAAACAAGCCATGTTTAAAAAATATGTGTGCCTTTCTACAATTCTCATCTTCAGTATAATTTTCCATACATTTCAGTGGATGTAACATCCGGCCTTCTTCAGGCATATTGTGCCGAACTCAGGAATTTCTTGTCGAACTCGGGATTCTACGCGGTATTTCGAACGGAACCCTTTATTTATTTCATGTGGGTAACATACTCTCGTTCCATCATCCCTGACTTGGTACAGCTACGTAATTCGGAATTGAAACTTCAACCTCCAGAAGAATATCCCTTTACATTTTTTCTAAGTACCCTAATCACTACGCTACGGGCCCTTCCACAAGTAAAGTAGCTTTTTCTTAGTAATTGCTAATTTGTGCCACATTGAACATATTAGCTTTTCGAATAGAAAAAAACATAACAGAAAGACACCAATAGAATTAGGTAGTTTAGTACTAGAAGGCAAATAGCAAGCATTATTATCATAATATTAATACGATAACGTGTGTGTTATTTTCTGTGTCACGCTTACATCCGAGTCGTTTAATTGTTATGTACTTTCAGGAATGTTGTCTATGTGTATATCTGTGTGTGTATGTCCGTTCCCTATGGACTTAAAAACGGCTTCATCTATCGGAAAGTGCTGATGTAAGTTTTATATCGGAATGTCTTCGATAAGTATCGATAGTTGATAATCGAAATAATCCCACGAATGAAGGAACAGGTAATTTACTAAAGTTACCATCTTACATAGCGTAACATCACAAATGCATTTCGGCAGTTTTATTATCACACAAGCCGAAAGGCTCGACATATGAAATTGACAGTAGATTTTTTTTTTCATAGGGCAGGGGTCGTTCGAAATAAACGCTTCTGTTTAAAGCACAATTGCATCGTGATACTTGAATTTTACATTTTAAGCTCACATTAAAACGATTATCGTTACAGGATCAGTAAAACAAGGCATATAAAATCAACAGTAGATTCTTTGATATGCCAGGTGTGCTTTCGAAGTGAATGTTTTTTGTTTGGACCACGAATGAAGCGTGATACTTTACCTTTTACATTTTAAACTTTGATTAATCCATCGTATGTAAAAACTAATTTTATAAAATCAACAATAGACTCTCGGGAGTACACTCTTGCCAAAATGCGTTGTGGACGAAGTCTCTGCGAAATGCATATGAAGCTTTCTCTTGGTGGACCGCGAAGGATCCCCAATAAGAGCAGGCAATCGATCGATTTGAGTGAAAAATAGGCGCTTTCAAAAATTCCGGTGACATTAAAAATATGGAAGCCTGAAATATTCGATAATCATAATCTAATTCCGGGTAAAGTATGGTGTCCCTTCTAGTGTAGACATAAATCAAGCTTTCTTTCAGTTTTAGAATAAGAATTCTATTTAACACGCGACTTTTCTAATTGCAAATATATCTTTTGTAAATAAGTCAATAATCAATACGAAATCTGTTGTTTATAAACCTGGTCAATAACAGCCAAAATTTAGAAAATATATTTAATTTTTATGCGTTTTTCTTTACTTGAGAAAAATATACGAAACACTAAAATATGATTCATTAAAAAATCATGCACTTTTCATATTTTATTTTAAGTTTAAACTATTTATAAACCACAACTTATGTTTAATAAACTGCTTAGTTTTGTTAGAATTTTATTTGATACTTATCTAATGTTTTATATTGTTGGAAATAAATACATTCCTTCAATATAATTTGCTAAGCAAAATGAAATTTTAAAATATAAATAAATAAAATAATGCAGTTTCTCTTATGTTTTATTAGCCTGGTTGCCCGGCGTTGCCGGAATGTTTGAAGGTGAGTGTTGCTAAAAAATGGTAGTAAACAGGCAGTCTCGAACCCGTGACGAAAAGGCGGAAAAAAAGTGAGAGAAAAGCTGACGCCTTACCGCTACTCCACGACGGTACTGGTAGTCTAAAGCCTTCAAATTAAACGTAGTCAATCCAAAACAAATGATGACTTCCATCAATGGTGTTGCTTTTAAACAAATTAGACACAATATGGTTTTTAATGTGTGGGGGGAGGCAGCTTCCCCCAAAAAGGGCATACTGACAGTATCCAAATAAATAGTAATTGTCTCAGTATGAAGGGTTTCCCCTATATTTGATAAGAACCAATTACAGAACAGATACTACTCGGCTCCAATAGTCTCGTTTTATTTATACGAAACAGACAAATAAACAGCCGATACAACAGCACCGTGGGAATGTTGTTTAACTCGCTCAAAAAAAAAAGATAGAGACGATGTCTGTTTGCGAATCTGAGATATTACGATCTGGGAAGTATGCGAACACTTCTCGCGGAATCTAACCGACGCGAGAAGCCTTTCGGGGACATACACAAACGCTCGCGCCAATTTTGCCCAGTTCATATTAGATGTTATGAATAATTATAAAATCATTTTATTTTGTTAAAATTGAAAGCTGTCTTGTACTCATGTATTACAAAAGCAAAAATTAATTTAAATGTCCATATATCTAAAAGAATCCGTCCGGCAAGAAACGGCAATGAAAGTATTTCTATAGGAAAGACAGTACTTCACTTTACCAACGTATTTGAAAAGAAACGCACTTCGAAACAACTATCTTATGAGAAAAAAGAAAAGAGAAGATCACAGTTTAATGTGGATTTAATAGAACTTTACTTGACTATCTATCTATCTATCTATCTATCTATAGATGTATAATTGCTTTAAATATGTAAAGTGATTTGACTTGGCTAAGCTTTTTTATACTTACTCAGCAGACTTAACAAGGCGTCTTTTTTCAGCTTCGAATATTCCTATTTTCTACTGGTACAAATTCAGGAGAATTTTCTATAACACACTACCAAAACCTGTTTATTCCAGGTGTTGACTTTCAAATTCTTATTTAAAATAATTTTCCCGGCACTTCATATCGCAATGCGTCCGTTTTTCGAAAAACAAGACCTTTTAAGATGTATTTTCATAGCTTTTTTATTAGTAGTAACTAGGCAATTAACTATAGACATTACTTACGATATCGTCTTCTTCGCCGAATCAAAGAGCAATGTCAGCACAGCATTCAGGCGGTAAACTTTTGGCAAGAGGTCAGACTCACACTAATTATAACGATAAGTTTCATAATTCTCTGTGTGGAAGTACTTAATGAAATTAACGTGGCTTCTTTGAAGGATCGCGTTTCACGATATTGTTGAGAGCAATTCTTAGCATTTAGAAGTGAGCTATGCAGAAATAATTCATGATTAGCAAAGATATGAACGTCGTCAACGATCCCCTCGTAGACAGAGACAAAATCCACGCCCACCCGGTGAACATCAATCTCGGTTTAATCAGGCAATTAACCATGGCCGTTGGCAAGGATGGTGACTGCTGTACTTTATTGTGCCAGGCTTTTCCAGGATTGACTATGGAGAAGTTGAAAGTTGGTATTTTGACGGCCCGTAGATCCAGCAGTTTCTTAGAGATTTAAAAACTCCTGGAATGAAGTGGAATTTAATCTAGAAAACCCTACAAATAGAATGAAATTGGAAGCGTTGACGGCAGTTTTCCTGGTAGTGAAGAACTTCCTTGACAACAAAAGGGTCAGAAACTACGAAGAACTTATTGAAAACATATGACTTTTTTATAACCCTGCGATGCAACATGAATGTCAATATGCACTAGCTAGTTTCACATGTAGATCGTTTCCTAAGAACTTGGGTTTAATAAGTGCCGAGCAGAGGAAAATATTCGATCAGTAACGTATAGTTATGGAAACCAAGTATCAGTTTGGGTTGGACGTAGTTGTGATGGCTAACGAATGTTGGAATCTGGAGAGAAACCTCCCTGCTGCTAAGCATTCCGTGAGTCTGAATAAACGAAAGTTCATGTTTTGAAGTTTTTAAAATCGTGAAGCAACATTCAAATTACGTGTACTTACATTTATCAACGGCTACCAGTCAGTTTACAGTAATAGTTTTTTTTTTCTATAATGTAATCAATATGTGATAGTGGTAAACTATTTTTCTGAAACAAAGATTTAGAATGATATGGGTGGACAATAATCAGCAGATAATCTCACAAAAATATAATCAATTTTAGCTGCTTGTTTCTTCAAATCAACTTAGCACGAAATTCTGATCTGATAAAGAGAGAAACAGATGCTTTTTTTCCTGAGTGCAAACTTACTCTAAGTCAGTTTTAAAAATGTAGACAACAATCACAAAATGAAAAACTGATGTCAACTTGAATCATTTTCATGTAGTCGAAATGTTATCACATATATTTTTGATTCCTTACGAATTATGTTTCCCACATCTTAATTTTTTTAAACCAGTCTTTAATCCGTGTTTTGTTGAATATGCGATGTTTCTAATTGGAAAGAGATGATATTTGGATTTATCGATAATCAATAAAAATCGATTACATATCGATCTGGTCAATAACAGTATCTAATATTAATTGAAATTTCTGTCCTTTACTTTACAAACATCTCATAAAATATTCACTGAATAAGGAAATGTGATTCTCGGTTTCTTTTATTATTTTCTGCCAGACATCCCCACCATCATGATGAAGGTTCAGCTTCGCTGGGCTGGTCATGTAGCCCGCATGCTAGACTAAGACGACACAATAAGCTCCTGTTTGCTGAGCTCCGACATAGGAAGCGCTCCCATGGTGGCCAAAGAAAACGATTTAAAGACACTCTGAAGGCGTCACTGAAGGTCTTCAACGTTGATCCATCATCATGGGAGCAGGCAGCTTTAGGTAGAGCCAAGTGGCGGTCCGCTTTTCATGACGGTGTCTGCAAATATGAAAGTAACCGAAAGGTTGCTGCAGAGAAGCACAGAAAGGACAGAAAGGACAGTGTTTTGAAGACCTCGACATCTGCTACGATTCCCTGTTCTTACTGGAATATAACTTTTCAAGCAAAGATAGGGCTTATCAGCCATATCCCGACCAGGGAAGGAATTGATTCATCAGAAGAGGTAAAGTATATAAAGTGAAATTAGTAAAAAGATAATGGTGGTGGTGGTGGAGGGCGAGCGATTGCATTTCCATTCTAAATTCTTTGGAATAGAAGACACCACACGCGGTGTCCTGTGTCAAAATAGAAAGTGAGCGAGGCTAATAAGATAAACGTGGAAGTATTCAGTTACTTCTTATCAGGTAAATCTGTGGCTTAAAAGAAGACGGACCACAGAATCTACGAAATTGTGTCAATAAATTTAGGAGGCAGATGTAGTTTTACAAAGGCTTTTAATTTTGGAGTGTTGAAGACGTTTGGTCAATCGAGGATGCCTAAAAATTAATCGGGGAGTGTTAAGTCCAATCGTAGAGGGCTTTATCAGATGAGGAGAAAATCTAATCGGTCGTGGAGAAAACATGTTTGACATATGGATCTCAGCAAAAAAAAAAAAAACGTATGAAGGTTATTTTATCTCACTCCCAACACAGCTGATTTATACCTGGCGTACGGAGATTAAATTATTACGATTCGGAGTTGTTCTATTTAAGTTTTATACTTGTAAACGAGTGATGGTACCCTCGACAATCGCAAAACAGCACGGTCAAACAAGGGCTAAAAGAATACAGAAAAACTTGCAAATCACAGCAAACAACGTTGGATCAACATCTGTATAGAGGGACAGCAGTGTTCTCTAATTAATCCCTAGTATTTGTTATATCATACCGCAATAAGCCTTCTAAAAATCAATATCGATTAAGATGCATTATCAATTTTTTATTACTAAAGATTAATCAGTATACAGCAACAACAACAACAACAACAACAACAATAATAATAATAATAATAATAATAACAACAATAATAATAATAATAATAATAATAATAATAATAATAATAATAATAATAATACCTCCAAAAAGAGCGAAACAAATAACAAAGTAGAGTCAAGGAGAAAGGAAAGACCGATGAACTGAATAAATGCAAAGAACACTGGGACCTTGGTGAGGCTTATTGCCACTCAAATCCCAGCAGAGATCAATAGTTGCTGCCAACAAGAAATCAATGCAAGCAGTTGCGATAATACAAATTTATTTGCAAATATTATCGAAAGATGTGGAGAGTACTGAAAACCTGATGAGATTAGTTGTCTAAGCTTCCAGTGAACACAAAAGGCTGCTTTCATGGATAGAGCTCTGAAGACCTGTGTGAAAGCTCCTTGTGAGCCGGCGCCGCCAACAGCAACAATAACAACAACAATAATAACAATAATAGCAACAATAATAATAATAATAATAATAATATAATAATAATATAATAATAATAATAATAATAATAATAATAACAACAACAACAACAACGTCCTATACTGTGTTGTTTTTCGAACCCAGCAGCAATGTAGTCGAATAAACAGCACTCAGGTAGGGACACCAAACACGGTGAATTTTCAGGCGAGACGCTGCATGAAAACCTATTTCCCTTTCAAATCGCAAAGATGTACCCAAGTGGAAGAGTTTATCAATCAGATTAAAAGACATGGGTTTATCTTTCTTCTGAAGTTATCTAATTTTATCGTAGAATTAGAGATTGTATATGGATGTCTGAAGGAAAGGTTCCGCTCTTGAGTTCTACGTTTTTTTAAACTTTAGCACGATTTATATCCTCAAAAAAGTCAAGGCAGCCAGGACAATGTTGAATAATGACTTTCTGGGTGTATATTAGTGAAAGACTAGAGAATAGTGAACAATTCAGTAATCGTACACGGAATGAAAAACATCTTATGATCCTTATCAATGACAGTAAACGCGCACTACTTATTCGGTTCCGCCTCAGATCGATAGCGTTATGATTAAGCTTGTTTAATCATTAACCGCAGACACAGGTCCGGCGCAAGCGAAACACTCTGGTAGCACTAAGGCCCAGAAAAGGAGTCACATGAATACCATTTAAGTTTCCAAATATAATTTTTGCTCCCGGTGGAGGTATCTTACAACGCTAAAGGTAAGTAAGTAGAAAGTTGCTGAAAATTATTCGTATACTTCCGTTTTTAATGATCAACATGTCATTTAATATAGTACATTTGTGAAGATGGCGTATACCCACATGTTGCTGTTTTTTGTGTCATAACAGAAAATGAAACCTCCATCTTGACAGATGAAGAACATAGCTGAAGATTATGACAAAATGATTTCACACACTAATAAAAAGAAATGTCTTAACATTAAGAGTAAAGGTAACTCAACGCATGATGCATTAGAAAAATAAATATATCACTCTGCGTTATAAACAGTAGTAATGCTTACTTGATGTTTAGCTCAGAACACCAACTTACAAGTTTTCAAGTATTTTACATATAAGTTTAATGGTTCGAGTGACGCAAAACAATATGTGTGTGTATGGGGTGGGTTTATAAACAACAATGAGTCTGGCCAGTACCAGATGAACCATTTGGAAATAGCAGGCGCTCCATATGCTCTTCGCTTATCTCCGTATTATTTCCACTCGTCCTGAAATTTCTACTTGTCAGGGGTATTTAACATGACCGTTTCATGGGAGGCGTGGTTGGAGATGCCACAACACTTGCCACAAAAATTGACGCGGCATCAGTGATATTTCCTGGTATTCATCGAAATCTACGGACGGACATGATCTCTCTCTCTCTCTCTCTCTCTCTCTCTCTCTCTATATATATATATATATATATATATATATATATATATATATATATATATATATATATATATATTTAATAGTACAGAAGTTCGGAAAAACATTGATACGTCGGTTTCAAGTCCACATAAAGAGGACCAGTTGATGGTAAAACGTAAATGATGTTAGGATCTCGTCAGCCATATATATATATATATATATATATATATATATATATATATATATATATATATATATAAAGAGAGAGAGAGAGAAAGGAAGAGCGCATAAAAAGATAGATATTTTCATATATATATATATGTATATATATATATATATATATATATATATATATATATATATATATATATATATTCTTCTTTCCGTCCAAATTCAATTAAATTTTTAGACCGTTTAATATTTTAATTGTCTTACCTATCTTTGTGTAGCTACAGCGTTAGGAGAGAGGGTTGGCGCGCTCAATATTTTGGTTTTGATTTAGCTGATGTGACACAGGTTATTTATTAAACTTTTTAAATAATCACTTTACATAATGTACAGTATAATAGTCTATCAAGAATTTGCTGTGTGATTATGAATAAGAAATCCGGACGAAATAAAATATTTTAAGCGAAGGCTTACAACCTGGCAAAGCCAGGCGCTACCACTCCACCCCACCAGTCTATAATAAAAATAACGCAATTTGTCTAGTTCTGTTTTAAAACTCAAAAACTTATGGTAGGATACTGTGAATGACCATCCTTTGTTCTTACCTGATTTCGCTTATAATTAACGACAGCGTACTGTTGCTACTAGAGGCATACTGTGACAGTTTTATATTTTGTACGTAATTTCGGTCACGTTATTATCAGCGAGAATAAGTAGTTCATCTGTGAAGTGTATATATCACTTTCTACAGGCCAGACGTTGACCAGTTGTGCAATACGCTTAAACATGATATTTTAATTCATGCAGATTGCGTATGTATTATTATACAATCAATCCTCTATTGATTATCATATATTACGAGGAATAATTCACACAAAAAAAAAAAAATCGTTCATCAAATTCCGTCTGTGTTTGTGTAAAATATCACGTCATTTTATGTTGGCGATGAGAATGTCAATTCTTTTTTAATGTTAGTTTTAAAATATGCAAAAGAAGAAATGCTTTGCAGCGATTTTAAATGGTATCTCTTCTTTTGCAAAAATTTAACTCATTAATAAGGTAAAAATAAAAAGAGATATCCCTTCGCTTGGACAGGGGATCATACGATCTGTAGTCGAATGATCTACGACTGAGCAGATGACAATACGAGAAGCGTGCAATAAGTAATGCCCCTGACCCATTTCCCATAGTAGTAGAGCAACTAAACTGGGCACAGTTATTATACCTTTCTCTACACAGAAACCACCCAGAGTTATGCATTTCTCCCATCGTTTGATGCAGCTCTGGACACCATTTTTTATAGAATACCCCAGGTTGGTCCTCTAACCACAACGTGACTTAAGAAATAAAGGCTGCATCCTCTGGGAAACGCATTCCTTTAAAAAAAAACGTCATGGCTAGGTAAATGTGGAAGTCAGAGGGTGCCACGTCAGGAGAGTATGGAGGATGGGGGAGCATTTCATAACCACACGCCCGTGCGTCTGATCTGGCGACATGCGAGTTGTGGAACGGAGCGTTGTCCTTCAGGAGGAAGGTACCTTCGCTCATCTTGCCCCGCTTCTTGATTTTGATAGCTTCCCTTCATTTCCTCAAAAGTAAAGCATAATAGGCTCCTGTAATTGTGGTAGCCTTTGCCAGGAAATCTGTCATCACAAATCCGTCCTGGTCCCAGAAGACTGTGAGCATGACCTTGCAAGCGGAGTGCTGACCCTTACGTTCTTTGGAGGTGGTGAGTCCAAATGCTTCCACTGCATTGGCTGGGCTTTGGTCGCTGGATCATAGTGACGGACCCAGGTTTCATCCTGTGGAATCAGTTTTTGAAAAAAATTGACTCATCTTCTTGGCAAATCTCCAAATTCATCCTCGAGCACTCGACGCGTTCTCGCTTCTGGAATGGTGTGAGCAACCTGGGAATCCATCTGGCAGACACCTTATGCATATGCAAATGGTCATGAATGATAGTTTCCACAGACCCTGTACTAATCTTGACATCTTGGGCTATTTAGCGAATAGTAATGCGCCGATCTTCCAAAATGGCACCCTCAACTTGACGGACAGATGCCTCATCAATTACAGAAAGGGGGCGACCAAGTCTGAGAGCTGTTTCCACAGACTTCCGGCTATGTTTGAATATACGATGCCGGCGTTTTAAAAGGTCATATGATGGGGCGTTATCACCATAAGTTTCTTTCATTTCATCAAAAGTCTCTTGTGGTGTGCGTCTTTTCAAATACAAAAACCGGATCACTGCTCGGCACTCAACAGGCTCTTTTTCACACCTGCCTCAGTTCAAATACATGTAAAACAGAAACCACATTTAGTTCAGAGCTGTCATTCGCCATATACTCTGTAGAGGTATGAATCATTGCAGCTGCAAAATTTCAGCTAGATCAGACAACTAGAAGTAGGCACGGCCCATTACTTATTGCATGCCCCTCGTATATCTTTTTTTATAGAAGAAATGATTTGCTGAGATTGTTGTATTTATCTTAATCGGTGTAACGTAAAATATTCCTATGTACAAATTCTTTTTTTTTATCAATAAACGAGAAAAAACTATTTTTTAAGATCGCATTTTTTCGATTTTCGAACATCATTTGCTAAGATTTTGTTTATTTATCTATAAGAGAGAAACACTTTTATGTAGAGTATTAATCTCACCCGTCGATTTAAATGTATGTGTGCCTAAAACTTTTGACAGAGGCGGCGGAATTTTGAAATTTGACACTTCGGATTACATATATTAAAATATTGGATAAAAACATTTATTCCTTTAGCCTCAACTGGACAGTTTTCTAAGGGGATGGTCGTTTTTACCTTCTTTTTTTTTTGAATCGCCATTTTTGCAAGTCATCGTATCGGTTGGAATGACTTTACTTAATTTAAACGTTAACAACTTCCGGTCGCGTAATAGGGTTGCGATAAGACGTCATTTTCATTATTATTATATTTTTTTCGCTTTCTCTTCCGCCTTTACGTCACGGGTTTGAGCCTTTCTGCCTACTACCACTTTTGATTTTCTGTTTGTTTTTTTTTTAGTTTTTTTGTTTTGTTTTTTTTTGCTTAACACACAGCTCCATACACTCAGGCAACGCCGGGAATCCAGGCTGGTTTATTTATAAGAGAGAAAAGAACCTTTTCTATACTTATCGGGTGAGGTGCCACCAGACATATAAATTATATTTGTGTTAAATTCGCAAAAGACAAGTTCAGCTGTTTCAGAACCTATTAGGAACTCTCTCTCACACACACACACGCGCGCGCACGCGCGCACAGTGACTTTTATATAAGAGTGGAAATGGAGAGTATCAAAGGCAGGTTATTATTGTCCAAAACAACCTAACACTGTGCTGGGCACCAGGGTAGGATATGCTTTTTTTGATAAAACCTCTCCGAGGGGGTAATACAATGGAATGGTCACGCCTCCAGAATGTTTTCCTAAAGTATGCATATCATACCCTGGTGTCCGGCACAAAGAGTTTCATGAAAACTTCAATACGAGTTTAAGAAATAATGCATTGTATTATAATATATATATATATATATATATATATATACATATATATATATATATATATATATATATATATATATATATATATATTCATCTGCGAAAAGGGATTGAAGGATTACAGAATTGTTGAGCAAGTAAGTTAGCCCGTAGGATCAATCCAAGAAATCTGTAGAAAACATAATCAAATAAACACGGCTGAAGGAATCGATATTTACAACAACATATATGCAGGCTTTAGCAAGCTTAAGAGATGTTGCAAGCAGGGATAATGTATTCAGATACAAATACTAGAATTGTAAGAAAGAAACTCGAAATGGCAGAGGCGCAATGAGGGTCGGGGGTAATATGTACAGTAAGCATATATGCAGAAATGCCGAGGTGAAGGTGAAAGGTAGGGTAGGTCACATAAATGACACACAATGGAAATTGTGGCAGAAATCAAGTGCGTGGCATATTATCAAAGAAACAGAAAATGGCAGCGAATAGCATTGATGAAATTCTGAAGGACAGCAGCATGTATGCAACGGGGCACTTGCCTTCAAAATGACGCCGTATCGGTAATTATTTTCTTTCACCGAATTGTGCTTTGAGGTGAATCAAGAAAATGCTTAGAAAATAGGAAACCAGCCTTCTTTAATAGCCTGAGCAGCCCGCTCTGTGTTCAAATCGTTCGTGAAAACTCTGATTACGTAAGATGAAAACAATGTGCGTAAAAATATAAATTAATATCTTTCTATGTAAGTGAGAATATTTGTGAGGACACTTCTCAACCTATATACTCAACGTATTTTCATCTACAGACAAGAAATTTGATATATAACATACCCAGATACTGGGAAAATTCTTTAATCGCTTTTTCTCGGAAGAACCGTGCAACTAAGGGGTCAATTTTTATTTTAAATTGTCTCGTGAGGTCGTCGAATTTTTATCTGTTTTCTAACTCGTCAAGGAAGGCGCATACGTGAATGGTTCACATGTCTAATTCATTATGTTAAGAAAACACGAATTAAAGACATGTAAAGCCGGCCTTATAGTTATCGTACGTGACTCACTATTTAGGTGTGGGTTTTGTTCTCAGTTCGAATATTCCTAATGTTTTTACTTACAATAGATGAACCGTTATGAAAAAAACAACAACATAATACTCGCATGAACATACCTCAGTTTTTCTATTAATTAAAATATACTATTTCATTTTACGATTGGGCAACGTCGTGCGACTTGCTAATATTTTCTAAACTTCTGATTTGGTGAATATTCTAAATATAGTCTAGGGATCATTATATCCGTACAAGGTTTCATAGTGAAAACTCAAATATTTCTGATTTGCATTAAATGTAAGTCTTACTCATTAGTAGGGATATGACAGCAGCATATTCTATTCGTTGTTTTCACTCTCGAGTGTATATCCTACACACTTAGTCACAATTAGTGAACCGAGAACCACATTACTCTAAATAAAAACGTATAAGATATCAATGAATATATACTTGAGAATAAAATCCAGCAAAAGAATATGCTGTTGTCATAGACCTACTCATTAGACAGCAACATTTATCGAGTTTTTTTCTTCTTTATCGGACCCTTTTAATAAGTAATTATTATGATTTTTTTTGGAGTAAAAATTATGTAAATGGTTTTTAGAAAAAATGTAATAAAAACACTAGCCATAATTTTTTTTGCGTGTTTGTTTGCGGACTATTGTTGCATATCGGGGGTTTCATTGAGAGAGGATAGTCTTAGAGAGAGATTAAGAGTCTTATTACAGTGAGGGATGTTGAAAGATTCCGAGAGAGATAGAAGTTCATTTTATTATAAGAGAGACTTAGAGAGATATTGTTCATGTTACAATTCTTATATATTAAAATGTTCTTTCTTAGATCTTGCTGATGGAAGAAGGAGAAAGCTCTTAGAGTGGAGGGATATAGTGTTCAGACAGTTCGGACATTGTGTAGACATGATGATGTTGAGACGTGTATGTAAATACATATAACACAAATAGATAATACAATTGGATTTTACCTTTGTATAAGAAACATCAGACACAAGACGAGCTTTACAAAAAACACTTGATGGTTTATTCTTCACACGGCCGTGTTCCATCACCAAGAATTCAAAGTCTCACATTTTTTCCTTGAAGTGACGTCTCGCTTCCAGACGTCTGACTCCCTCTGAGTTTTCTCACTCACTGACTGTCTAACTCTAACTAAAGTTTTTCTCTATTCCCAGAAATTTCTATTTTCCGTGACGTCATACACATGTTAAAACGTGTTCTTCTTTCACGTGTCCTGGATATACGTGTCCAAAACTTTTCCTATTTCTCAGTAACCTATTTATCAGCCAATATGTTAAAAACATTATCTTATAAACCGCATTCTTTCTATTAAAAAT
Source organism: Euprymna scolopes (assembly GCF_053919585.1). Taxonomy (NCBI): domain Eukaryota; kingdom Metazoa; phylum Mollusca; class Cephalopoda; order Sepiida; family Sepiolidae; genus Euprymna; species Euprymna scolopes. The sequence continues at coordinate 9,532,316 of NC_136523.1, read as the reverse complement.
TTAATAATAAACTTGACAGCTCACACTTTTCTTGAATATTTATCTATATTCTAAACAAATGTTTCGTTTTACATTTTTAAATTCTCACACGTAATCTATTTCTAAACCAAGATTACGAGGTTCGAATTTCTCTATTGCCATCTCATTTCCATTTTAAACTAAATTCTCCATTTTTATACTTACATGAAAAGGGGACAGCTCTTATCATGTAACACTATTATCGTCACCCTCATAGTTGTTGGTGGTGCTTCACCACGTTTCCGCCAACTATTTCTCTGGACTTCTTCAGATGTTACAACGCGACTGTAAAGGAATACTGTGTCTCTTCACTGTATCGTCACTAATTTCTGGCTTCCATTGCTATTGGCTAACCATATGTTGGCCAACTTATCCTCTGGCCAGCTTTGGCTAGGATTGAAACTGCTATCCCCAGACAATACTCACCTGGAACCGTAGAGATCTAACGCTTGTCTCCTTTGGAGCACGGGCACCGAAAGTGAGACAACAACCATAGAAGCTAGTAATTACGGAGTATAATGTTAATATGCTCAGAATTCCTATTCCGTCGGAGTTAACTACCTGAAGAAGGCCAGATAAATAGTTGGCCGAAACGTTTTGAAACAACAAATATGAAGATGAGGATAACAGTCCGCAAATAAATAAATCATGATATAAATTTCTCATCTCAAAGTATTCCAATAAAAAAAATATATAGCATAAGATTTTGTTCATTTTAATTTTCGTATTCTTCAGTTATAGACATCTCACCTGTCTGTTTAAATGTATGTATGCATGTATGTATATATTATGTATGTGTGTGTGTATGTATGTAGGTCTGCCTAAAATTTTCCACATATCCATATTTTTACAAGATCCATATCGTTTTAAGGCTGAAAACTTCGGACAACAAATATCGAATAATTGGCTAAAAATATTAATTCCTTCACAATTAACTGGACACTTTTCTACCGGGATGGGCCGTTTTTTTGTTTTTTTTTCGAAAGGCATAACCTCTTTTCGATTTACTAGCCTTAATTTTAAACGTTCGCCACACCCGGTTGTTTGACGATGGACGCAACGGTGAAAACGTACCATTTTCATTTTTTCACGTTCTTTTCCTACTTCGCTGTTCGGGTTCGAAACTTCCTACTTACTACCACTGTTTCTTTTCTCAACACACACCTCCAAACACTCGTGTATCGCCGGCACATAGACAGACACTTTCACTTTATATATATATATATATATATATATATATATATATATATATATATATATATATAATATAAATATATATAATATAAATTACTTTTTTCTAGTTTGATGTAAATGGATAATGTATTCATATGAGGATTTGAATACGAATAAAAAAAGTTAAATTGCCGTATATTTCATCAGATAAGACGAGGTACAAAATTGAAGCAAATTTTAATAAATTAATCATATATCAGCTGATATATGATCAATTTATTTAATTAGATGTGTGACAAGTCACAAAAGCATGTTTGTTTAGCCTAGGCAAGATATTGCAACACCCGGTATCTTATGAACTATTGTTTTTTTAAAGATTATATTTTAATTTTAAGGGTCGTCTTATACGCAGAAGTACAAGGTATTACTTCATAAAACATTTCATTAAACTTAAATATAATGAATAGCAGTTCTTTCACTTCACTCCCTTTAGTCACAATTAATATACAGTAGAATTCCGGGCTACAATGGCGCTAGTATACGGTTTTTCAGGTTACGATGTGGAATACGATGTTTATCGGTCAGTTGTTACGGTATTTGCCCCGTGTATTAAATTTATATATATATATATATATATATATATATATATATATATATATATATATATATATATATATATTATATTACACATACATAACACCATTAAACAGACGCGGATAAAATTCCTAACCTCTTCTCAGATATGAGTATGTTAAATTAAAATAAACATAAAAAAGGGAATTTTATGACACACTGACCGTCAAAAGTCTTAGACAGGCGGCGAACAACAGATAAACAAGCCCCATATATATATATATATATATATATATATATATATATATATATATATATATCTGTGTGTGTGTGTGTGCGTGTGTGTGTGTGGGTGTATACATTCATATATATATATATACATATACAGGTATATATATATATATATATATATATCTGTGTGTGTGTGTGTGCGGGTGTATACATTCATATATATATATATATACATATACAGGTATATATATATATATATATATATATATATATATATATATATATATATATATATATATATATATATAGGTATTGAGGTATCTTGTATAAACCTCGTTATATTTCACACTGGTTTCTCTACCTTTGAAAAATAGCAACCTCAAATTATATATATATATATATATATATATATATATATATATATATATATATATATATTTTACTATAATAATTAAATACCTACGCACACCATTGTTTCATCCGTTCTTTAATCTGCAGTGCAGTGCTTGCTAAACACTGTTTTAATTAAGAGAAAATGTTACTTATTTTTGCGGTTGACTTGTATTTTTATAGTATTCTCTCTAAATCTGAAAGAGAAAATTCAATTAAAAATCTGGCTCAGAGTGATTGTATTTCCCATTTGTAATTCGATATTGTGTTTCTTTTTTTTAATTTTACGTTTACATTTCTTTATGAAACATTGTCTGCCTCTTTCTAACTGTAACGATTCCGGTTGAAATATTGCGTTCAGTGCTGAACGCGGAAATTATTTTCAATCCGGCCAAGAACCTTTGCGCTCTGGTTTGTCTACCGGTTGATTGGTTGCGAAACGATGTCCGCAGCCATAATTAAATTCTCTATCAAAAGTGATTCAGATTTCCGAAAGAAGGTGATGGATTCTCTTACTGGCTTCTACAACGGTGCGGATTCCTAATTAATGTTAATTCGTATTTTTTATGGGTTGACACTAGGGTCAGTAATGAAAATAGCTTGTATTGCTCAATCAATGGTATGCCACCAAGAATATACGATACGTTCCACCGTGGGTCAAACCGTAAATTGAGATTTTTATTGAGATCGTGGGAGCCAAGGCGAAAAGATCAGACAATAATAGTTACTTTATTTAGGACTAGTGGGGAACCCGGCGTTGCCCGGGTATATCAAGTAAGGAAGTCCGAAAAAAGAAAGTAGTAGAATCAAAACAGTAGGCAGTTTTTGTGGAGAGGGTTTTAAAAAGTGGTATTATGTAGGCAGGCAGTCTCGAATCCGTAACGCGAAGGAGGAAAAGAAGCTGAAAAAAACATTGTTTTTTTGCCGATGCATCAATGGCAACACCGGAGGTGGAGAACGTTGAAATTAAGCCTAGTCAATTAAAAGGAGACGATGACATTCAAAACTGCCGGCGGAAAAACAAATCACTCCTTGTAGAAAACTGGCGGGTTGAGAGTGTAGGGTAGATTTATTTGGCCAATTTTTCAATATTTCTCGTCCAAGACGTCGAGCTTCCAAACGATATCGATTTCGTGAGGATCTTTTGTGTACGAAAGTTTTTAGCAGACATACAAACACACACACTTACATGTTATCCTTTATATATATATATATTTATATATATATATATATATATATTTATATATATATATATATGTGTGTGGGGGGGTGTTTGTGTGTGGGTGTTTGTGTGTTTGTGGGTGTGTATAGATAGACAGATTTTGTCCTTTATATATATATATATATATATAAGTAGGTTGTAGTTTGCTTGAAGCATTGTTGAAGAAAATTATAAGATAAAATTAAAAGCCAAGAACAATGCGAGATTTTTTTTTATATAGAGTAAAATTAAATGCAAACAAAAGAAGTAAATTTCTTTTTTTTTTGTTGTTTGTTTTTTCTTTTTCACACAAATTTTAACTCTAAACAACAGTATTTTTTTTCCTGTTGTATTCAATGGTGTTGTAAATCTCAATATATTTCAGACTTATTAGTCCATTTTCAAGAGAAGACAGCGGAAGAGTGTTCAAAATTGGAAAAGTAGCCGCAGAGTTTGCCACGTGATACCGCGAAATATAGAACAAAAAATGACGTTAGGAGAACGTTAAAATAAATCAGTTGATGTTTGAAATACGTGTTGCGTTTGTGAATCAAGGGAGATGACTATTCAAGCAAGGTTTTTTTGTTTTTGTTTTTTTTTAATTATTGTTTTTCTTATGTTTTAAACTTATATTATAAAAGCGGAGCTTAATTCCAGTCTATTGTTTAGTGTGGGAGTATTTTTTGAAATAATTAAAGATTCGAGGATACGAAGTTGACCTACGTTTCTTGAAGAAGCAAGAATGTTGATGTGAAAATCTGGTTCTGAATTAATGCAAGTGCGAATATGTTTATAGAACGACGAAGCAGTAGTGTTTAAGTGCTCTTTAATGCGGTGATGAAGCAATCTGGTAGTGCTTCCGATGTAAGATGCACTGCATTTAGCGCATTGTAGGTCGTAAACAACGTGGTTCTTAAAGCATAAACCTGTGTGTGATATTGGGCAATTAGAGAGTGAACAAGGGGAAGGTGTATGCGATGGATGTTTTCGGTTGAGCTGTTGTCTTAAAGTAGATCCAGTGTGGATGAGTTGAATGTTGAGCCCCTCGCTGCGGATGGCTTTTCGGATTGAAGATGAGATTTTGTCACTGAGGAAGGGTAGTTTTAGAAAACAATTGTTAGAGAAGGGTCGGGTGTCTTATAACAACCTTGCTATAGAGCATCTTTCCAATACCGACCTTTACACCCCAGCACATAATATCACTGCTGCTCGTATTGAGAACAACATTAACAAGACATGGTCTCAAATTTGTTTTAAAAGAAATCTCCCAAAACAACACAGACTAAATTTTATTACTAAATACAGCAAATTACCTACCTTTTATCACCTTATTAAAACCCACAAAAATAGCACACACACACAGATCAGACCCATTGTTTCAAGCGTTAACGGTCCCCTTTATAAAATCTCTTGGTTAATATCCCGCCTACTTAAACCTCTACTCTCTACCTTCCCAGCCCATGTTAGTAGTTCCAACCAAGTAATTAACAGACTCAACGATCTACCACACCATCTACTCAAACTATACAGATACCCATTTAGCCTAGACGTCGTTTCTTTATACACCTCCATTCCTGCACATCCAGCCATCAATCTCATGGCAGACATTATAGCATCTAAAAACCCACAATGCTTCGGAATTACTCCAGGAGATCTCTTACAACTCCTCCGTATTATAGTAGAAAACACTTACTTTACTTTCCTACAAAACACGTTCAAACAAGTATCTGGACTACCCATGGGCTCCAGTCTATCCGGTATTCTTGCCATTGCTTATATGGACAAACTCGAAAGACACACCCTTAGTACCTGCTATTCTTATCTCCTTTTTACTAGATATATCGATGACATTTTAATTATCACATACTCCCGCGAAGAAGCTATTAACATTTTCCACAAATTCAATAATGCCGACCCAAACTTAAAATTTACTATAGAACACCCAGACTCTTCGGAATCTCTTTCTCTACTTGATTTTAAAATACAAATAAAAAAAAATGGTGCCATATGCACTGAATTCTACAGAAAACCCGCCAGCAAACGCCTCTTCGTACATTTCAAATCTGCGCTACCTCTCAAGGACAAACTAAACTACGCACATGCCGAAATCTCACGCATACAAGACAAATGCACTAACATCTCCGACAAACATACACACACTAACAATTTCCTACAGACCCTCTCACTAAACGGCTACCCTAATACGATCCTATCCTCACTTAAAAAGAAAAAACGCAACACCCGACCCTTCTCTAACAATTGTTTTCTAAAACTACCCTTCCTCAGTGACAAAATCTCATCTTCAATCCGAAAAGCCATCCGCAGCGAGGGGCTCAACATTCAACTCATCCACACTGGATCTACTTTAAGACAACAGCTCAACCGAAAACATCCATCGCATACACCTTCCCCTTGTTCACTCTCTAATTGCCCAATATCACACACAGGTTTATGCTTTAAGAACCACGTTGCTTACGACCTACAATGCGCTAAATGCAGTGCATCTTACATCGGAAGCACTACCAGATTGCTTCATCACCGCATTAAAGAGCACTTAAACACTACTGCTTCGTCGTTCTATAAACATATTCACACTTGCATTAATTCAGAACCAGATTTTCACATCAACATTCTTGCTTCTTCAAGAAACGTAGGTCAACTTCGTATCCTCGAATCTTTAATTATTTCAAAAAATACTCCCACACTAAACAATAGACTGGAATTAAGCTCCGCTTTTATAATATAAGTTTAAAACATAAGAAAAACAATAATTAAAAAAAAACAAAAACAAAAAAACCTTGCTTGAATAGTCATCTCCCTTGATTCACAAACGCAACAAGTATTTCAAACATCAACTGATTTATTTTAACGTTCTCCTAACGTCATTTTTTGTTCTATATTTCGCGGTATCACGTGGCAAACTCTGCGGCTACTTTTCCAATTTTGAACACTCTTCCGCTGTCTTCTCTTGAAAATGGACTAATAAGTCTGAAATATAGTGAGATTTACAACACCATTGAATACAACAGGAAAAAAAATTACTGTTGTTTAGAGTTAAAATTTGTGTGAAAAAGAAAAACAAACAACAAAAAAAAAAGAAATTTACTTCTTTTGTTTGCATTTAATTTTACTCTATATAAAAAAAAAATCTCGCATTGTTCTTGGCTTTTAATTTTATCTTATAATATATATATATATATATATATTTAAATATATATATATATATATGTATATATATACATATATACGCATGGTTTGTTGACAGCAATATACTATTTCCTAATATTGTTGGATTTTAGGGGTCCTACCTATGTGGCTATCAAGTTAGCATGTATGGAGTCTGCCACAGATGAGCCTAATGTGCAAAATAGAATCATTTTCAAAGTTGGATGTAAGATGTGTGACTTACAGATTAGGCGAGAAACAGAGGTCAAACGACGAGGACAAAACCGCCAGACAATTAAATATGACGTCTCTTTGTGTCGTTCTTTCATGAAAGAAAGTCTTATTCATTTAGCGACCTTGTTGGCGAATCTCGTTTGGAAGCAAAGCATAAGACAAAGAGAACCATATCATAAACACTAGACCATGAAAGGAGGGTGAAGCTTATAAAAACCAACATGTATACACGCCCGCGCACCTATGTATGGAAAAATGTTTTGGAGGAGTTATGATTACTTATTAATAAAAACAATACAACCCAGAAATGAACAAAGAATGGCATAACGTTTTAGAGCAGAAGGAACCATAAGTTTACAGAGCAGTCTCTCCCGCAAGCTGTGTAAATAAGAAACAGCAAATAATGTATGAATCCATAGTCTAAAACGAATGTTTATTCGATGTCCGTCCTTCTGCATCACTCATTTCGTTAAGTTAGAATGGTTAATTGTAAAGTTTAATAAGTAACTAACTAGATATTATATCATTAACCCCTCTTTCCAAAGACCATGTTTTTCGAATAAAATCTTGACCAAAACTCTACATATTTTTTTCTGGGTTAGAATAGTTTTATTCATGGGGCGAAACGATATACGCTAAGTCGTGGATACCAAGTGAAACCACAGCAGAATTTGCACAAAGCGATTAAAACTCCAACATATATACACTCGCATATATGTCTGCAAATATAGACATTTAATATTGTCATTGAAAATGTTGCGATAAAATAATCAAGTCAAAACAATGCCAGCACATAAAATATATGCTGAGCCGAATACACTGTGGACGCTGCTGCTGCTGCTGCTGCTGCTGATGATGATGATGATGATGTTCTATATAGGCAGACAATTTCGAGAAGAAAAATGTTGTTGGGTTGCACACACGCAAATGGATTCCGTGTCAAGAATGCGGGATTATCTGTCATTATCTGACAGAAGGCATAATTTGATCCATAAATATGTAAGAGGATAACGGCTATAGATTGAAACAATAACAAATGAAATGCTAAACAGTCCAATAGGAAACAGATTGAACTTTCATAAAATTAAATCATCAAAAAAATATTCAGTCGGTCAGAAAAAGAACCAGGTTGTAACCATTTCCTCACCGTGCGGCAACCACCTAACCCTGCATTATCCCATGCGCCCTTGAGAAACGTCAAAACACCAGTGATAAGATATATAATCGAAAGCGGATTGCCATTATGAAATTAAGCAATATATTTCTATTGATCAACTGTGTTGTGTTTTAACTTTGCTTCCAGTGTGTGTGTGTGTGTATATATATATATATATATATATATATATATATATATATATATATATATATATATATATATATATATATATATATATATATATTGTAGCAGCGAAAAACGTCGATGTTAACATTTATATTGACTGGACAAACGTATTTTGAATAAACTGTCACAGCAAATAGGTAACATTTCTTCAACCGATGATAAAAATAATACTAATACCGCAGTAATCCTGTTTTTGCTGTAAGTGATACTGATGGTGCTGCAAGAGAAAGCAAGGATACTGCTACTCTTACTGTTGCTGCTAATGATAATGATGATGATACTGATGATGGCATTGATGGTGATGATCATCATTATGATGGTGACTGCTTTAAGTGGCAAGATAAACATCGATCACTTATATTTCATTCTGAAAGAAGATCAAAAGTAATGGCGTTTCTTTGGAAACATTATTTTGACGCGGCAACGATACTTCAACCACTTCATTGACTTTTATTCATGTTTAGTTGAGTTCTTGAGCGGAATTGCTAAATATCATCGCAATAATTGTTATTTTCATAAGCGTCTTCTTCCTGCCGATTTCTGAAAATTGGATTTGATGGGATATTTATCTTTAATCGAGTGCAAGAAATGATGATGTTGACGATGCTATTTCCTATAATGTTAATGGCGATGGTAATATTGTAGCTGATGATGATACTGAAGATGTGGATGATTCTGCCGATACTACTGCATATACGGCTTCTGCTACTGTTGACAATGATACTGCATTCGATGACTAGTAATAATGATGATGGGGAAGTTGATACTACTATGACAGTTACATTTAGTGCTGTTTATGATGATAATGATACTGCTGCGATTGATGATGATGATGATGATGATGATGATGATGATGATGATGATGATGATGATGTTTTTAATACGGATCCTGCTTATCATGATAACAACAAAAAAAGCAGGTTCCTTCAGTCTTGGACGGACTAAGGATACCCACGAAGGGTTGCCTGCGCGTGTGATTTTTGTGGCAGGAGGTGCGCAATCTCCAACACCACATCCCCTGAGACGACATTGTAAAATACCAGTGCCAAGTGAAGTACAGGACGATTGAAAACAAATGCCGAGGTAAGCGGAGAGCACATACAGCGCCTACAATGGCCAAATACGAGGGGCGTGCGATAAGTAATGCCCCTGACCCACTTCACATAGCAGTAGAGCAACGAAACTTGGCACAGTTATTAGTCTTTCTCTACATAGGAAGCACCCAGAGTTATGCATTTCTCCCATCCTTTGATGCAGCTCTAGAGACCGTTTTTGTAGAACACCCCAGATTGGTTCTCCAAACACGACGTGACTTCAGAAATAAAGGCTGCATCATCTGGGAAACGCTTTCCTTTCAAAAACAACTTTATGGCTGGGAAGATGTGAAAGTCAGAGGGCGCAAGGTAAGGGGAGTAGGGAGCATGGGGAGGATATATTTTATATTTGTATGCTTCTGATCTGGCGACATGCGAGTTGTGGACCGAAGCGTAATCCTGCAGGAGGAGGGTACCTTTGCTCATCTTGCCCCGCTTCTTGATTTTGATAGCTTCCCTTAATTTCCTCAAAAGTAAAGCATAATATGCTCCTGTAATTGTGGTAGCCTTTGCCAGGAAATCTGTCATCACTACTCCGTGCTGGTACCAGAAGACTGTGAGCATAACCTTGCAAGCGGAGATCTGCACCCTTGCCTTTTTTAGAGGTGGTGAGTCCAAGTGCTTCCACTGCATTGACTGGGCTTTGGTTTCTGGATCATAATGATGGACCCAGGTTTTATCCTGTGGAATCAGTCTTTTGTAAAACTTTGAGTCATCTTCTTGGTACATCTCAAAATTAATTCTCGAGCACTCGACGCATTCTCGCTTCTGGAATGGTGTGAGCAACCTGGGAATCCATCTGGCAGACACCTTATGCATATGCAAATGGTCATGAATGATAGTTTCCACAGACCCTGTACTAATCTTGACATCTTGGGCTATTTGGCGAATGGTAATGCGCCGATCTTTCAAAATGGCACCCTCAACTTGACGGACAGATGTCTCATCAATGGCAGAAGGGGGGCGACCAGGTCTGGGAGCTGTTTCAAAAAACTTCCGGCCATATTTGAATATACGATGCCAGCGTTTTAAAAGGTCATATGATGGGGTATTATCATCATACGTTTTTTTCATTTCACCAAAAGTCTTTTGTGGTGTGCGTCCTGTCAAATACAAAAACCGGATCACTGCTCGACATTCAACAGGCTCAATTTCAGACCTGACTCAGTCCAAACAACTGTAAAACAAAAACCACAATTAGTTTAGAGCTGTAATTTGCTGCATCACCCGTAGAGATATAAATCACTGCACATGCAAAATTTCAGCTAGATCAGAAAAATGAAAGTGGGCCAGGGGCATTACTTATTGCAAACCCTCGTAGTCACCCATCTGATACTAACCACACTCACCGTTGATTAACTTGGGTGATCTGACGAGAACCGGTTTGTCAACGGGATTATGCTGCTTATAATGATAGGAAGGAACGTGATGATGATGATGATGATGATGATGATGATGATGATGATGATGATGATTGGGAGGAGGAGGACCACAACGAGAAGGATAGAAGAGATGCTTTTTTACTAGCGATGATGATTGTGTTTTTGATTCATAGGATAATATTAGGCACTCATAACATATTTTTCTTAAGGTTGATTAAACGCAATTGGAATTTGTCTGAAAAAAAATGTACCCATTGTTCAGGCCAGAATATGCGTTTCCTGATTCGAACATGCATGTAAATTTGCAGAATAAATCGACCAGTTTCTATGATTTTTAAGATAGAATTTTAAATTTATTTCTATATGGATTTTGATAAAGAATCTGAAATTGTTAGATACGAATTACACTGTATTTTTAAAATTTAGATGGTTTAACTTTTTCACCAGAAAAATATTAGGTTGGTGCAAAAATAATTTCGTATTTTAACGTATATATTTCTGTTAAATACGACATTTTCTTGCACCAAGCTAATAGTATTCGTTGTTTTAACTGGAATATACTTCCATTAAAAATAAAAAAAATAAATGAATATCTTATCGAATTGATTTACCCATAGCTCTATACTATACGTATAAAAAATATGGGAAATCAATATTATCTTTGTAAAATTGTGAAAATTTACTTGATGATGGCTTCCGTTTTTAAAATCGGAAATTACTAAGCAATGTCCATGAAAAAAATATCCTTACGACTAATAGAAAAATAGATTATGAATCGGAAAAAATAACCTCATTTCAAAGCAAATTTTTATTGTTTGGTTTGTTTTGATAATAAAAAATGAATAAAACACGAAGTATTTTTATTAGATACTGTTTGTTTAAAATATAAGGTTAATGACCACAAGACGTCAGATGAGGAATCATATGGGCATTTTATCCCGCTCTCCAATTTACTTTGTTTTATTGGAAATTTATGGGAAACTAAGTAAATATTCCAGATTTAATGTTCGCTTATCCTCTTAGAAACACTAAAAATACACTAAGTGTGAAATGAAAAGAAAAAGAAAACAATAACAATCGTTCCTTATGATAATCGGATGTGCCGATGGAAAGCGCTTGAGAAGAAAACGAATATGGCCAAACAACAACTTTGGGGCGCCATTTTATATAACATGCCTGCTGAAATTAAAAAGACCACTCGTAAATATAGAAAAGATATCCAGAAAGATCGGAAAAAAGAATAACTCTGTCGTGTTCGATCAGACATGCTTGAATATATATATATATATATATATATATATATATATATATATATATATATACATATCTATATATATGCGTATATATATACACATATCTATATATATGCATATATACGTATAAATATACATATATATATATATATATATATATATGTATATATATATATATATATATATATATATATATATATATATATATGTATATGCCATATTTCATTTAATAAAATAGACATTTTTGTCTATTAATTCTATTTTCGATCCTTTTCAACTTCCAAATAAAAGTATTCAGTTCTTTCCGGAACTGACTGATGTAATCACCATATTTATCATAAGCCCAAGTACTTTCCAATCCTTCAGGATTCATCGTCAGGGATAAATTAATATATATATATATATATATATTATATATATATATGTGTGTATACATATATATTCGTTTATCCGAAAACATATGCTTATTCAATAATATTTCACTATTCATATCGATCCTTTAGTTTAATAAGCTCACTGTTACTGCAATGAAATGTACTAAAACATGCGAGCGTGAAACATTCGTTGATCACTATAACATTTCCTGAAACATCGGGGCAGGGCACCTTGCTAATTCTGATATGAATGTAAAACCGTATTACAAAAAATATGGGACGTAGATTAGTTAATAAATAGCCAGGAATAATTATGTAATTGATAACTCATAATAAGAGGCTTGTGCAAGAGGTTGTACTCGGACATGTATTAATTCTGGTCGTCATAAATGGTCGGCTTACAACAATAGCGTTTGAAATGGCTGTATGTAATGATGGCATCAGAGGAAATCGAATAGCCACAAATGAAAGAAAATGGCCGAATACGTTGTAAATAGCGTCTGGCCTGTAGTATAATAATGCTACAAAAATAGCCATATTTAATGCTACTAAAACAGAGCTCCTCCTCTTTAACAATAAGCAAAGACCTTTCCAACAATCGATCTTCATGGCTGATTGAATCTTAAACGTTTAAATATATCGTCGCACATTTGAATCCATATGCTTATTTTTTTTTGTTAGTAATTCAACAGAATCTGATCAGATCGATAATTGCTTTGTACTCTTCAATAAAGATAAATTCTGCGCACCGGAGCAGCGCATGATAGAACCATTTATTGTAGAGGCAATATATGACAGGAATTTTTTTTTATTCTGCATTATCTTTCGGGACAATCAGTCTTCTAGTTTCCGTTAACATCCTGACGTGCAGAAATTTATTATTTATTTATTATTTATTTGGAATGGTCTCAAGGGTAACAGTTTCCATTACTATACTAACTTGAAAAATTAAAATGTACTTAATTTTTTCATCTTTTGTCTCTAGGCACACCGTTTTCGTTACCATACTAAGCTGCACCAATTTAAGTGTACTTTATTTTGGAATGCCATCAAGGCTGACAGTTTCTTACACCATACAAATGTGCAGAAATTAAAGTGCATTTTATTTTGCCATGCACTCAAGGCACACAGCTTCTGTAATCATGTAGTCGCAAAAGTATTGCTTGCCTAACCTCTATCCCATTAAGGATCAGTGATAAATGCCGAAGCGTATGTGCACTTGATTTTGCCCCTCTTTTCAGTTCTTTTCAGCTACATCTTCCACGGACTTGATTTTGCTAGTCTCAGTCTTTTCAATAAATACTATTATAGCATGTGTCCTTAAGAATTGTCTGATTTATTTCCTGCTTCTTTTGTTCCAGCTCGTTGGAATCGTTGATCTAGTGGTCTGTATCGATTCAACGGATGATAACACAGTTTTTAAATCGAGCAGTTTATTTTGATGAACTGCAGTTTTGTGAAATGGTTTTGCGGCCGAATGCTGTTCTACTCAAAACATAAGGTTAATAGTCATCTCCTGCAAAAAATATATTTCGTTTCCCTTACCTTCAAACGAAAACTGTTCAGATGCCACGCTTATATAACTGTGGTGTCGTATTTCTTATGTTTTAAAAAATAATAAAATAAAAATTATTAACCTTTTTCTGATTGGTCTAGAAATTTTGGGTATTTGAAGCCGCCATAAAAGAAGAAATAAAAGAACCGCCATATGTTAGCATAGAGAACAGGAAAGCAATTATTAACGATGAAGATACAGAAGAGTAAAGAATGGATTGCTGCATAACACCGTTGTTCCAGCGCGGTTCGTGTTCTGCATACGTGCAAAAGCGACTTAAGGTCCTTTCCAGATCCTGGTGAACTTGAAGAAAGAATCGGATCACTGTAATCATCCTTCTAATAGAAGAGAGCACCTGAACAGATAAAAAACAAGTGTATTAAGTTTTGTAGGCATTTCTAATCTCTTAAAAACCTTCACTAAACCTACATAATTACTTTAAAATACGTCTACAAATATCGATAGGAGGATTATCGACCAATTCGTCTTCATGTAATTTAATCACACATATTGTAACAGCATTTTTTTTTTGGTTTCTCAATCAATCTGGTATAGGGCTTTTCGTGTAAATGAAATAACGGAACTAGTGTTTTATTCCACGACTTTGATGCGTATTCTAAAAATGTTTCTTTTTTTAATTTTATTTTTATTAACTTTAATCATATTTCTAACGATGTGTAATAGTCTACTCTGATTTTTAACCTGATTGCTTAAGCGACTTGATGTGTCCATCTGATAGGAAAATTACTGGGACGGCTGTTACCTCCTGGGACCAACAAACAACTCTCTATACGGTAAACATTATATGAAACGATCCATTGGTTGATAACGTCTATTAATTTATTGACGGATCTTCTCTACGAATTTTACGGATGGTTATGCGTCACTAATCCTCTCTAGAGACTTATCCCTGCCGGCACTATTACACTTCTATTGAACCCTGTATGGAGTAAGTAAATAACCTACGAAAAGGAAAGATAGTAAGCGTGCTTACTTATTTTGTTATAAATTTCAGCATAGCGAAGACATGTAAGCTGTATCGATCTAAACTTTTCACCTACCAATCTCAATCAGATAAAAAGTCTAGCCCGCTTATGTGCGCTGACATTTCGTAGCAAAAGTAAGATCGAAAAAAAATTACGAGCCTTCCTTCAGGACAATATAAAACTGAAAGAAAGATACTTAACTCTACCTGACCTGAGCTACTGAACCAAATTTCCCCCTGTGCATGGCTTAAGATCTGGAGCTACCAAATTCATCATCAACCACACCAGAATCTTGACTATCCCCTGGTTGACTGACACGCCTCATACTGTGAATAGTCGATTTTGATCCAGGTGCACTTGCATCATCAGAATTATCATCATTTTCTCCTTCATGGATACAGAAACACACTCCTGATTAATTCGCCTGTGTCTTAATCAAAATGTGTCACTTTATCCAACACTTGTTGCGCCGTGAAACTCCTTGGTGTCGCTCTTTCACATAGCGAAGTGATTGGTTCGTCACTAGCTCGCCTCATGGCTACTTTAGTCTACAAAACAACTCACAACTCCGTAAAAACAGAGGAGGACATTTGCAGAACGTTAGGTTTGCGGTATATCAAGGATAAGCAGCTATTGGGTAGCTATTTTTTTTTTAAATCCCTGACAATACAAAAAAACACGTGGTCGAAAAATTACCGGTTTAGCAGTAACTCGGTATATAGCATTTTCGGAAAATACCACTGTATCGGTAACTCGGTCCGGTAGGGTTAAAATAAGGAGCTAAAGAGTTCAATCAAAAAGGGCTCTTAATCGTTGTGCGGCATACTTGGTGGCAGATTTTTATGGGGGCAATGTGGTTTGGAGTTTGACAGAAAGATTTTTTTCCAAATTACATTTTAATTCGTGTATGTTAGTATAGTCAAGGTAACGGGAAGCTTAGAGGAAACACCTTAAAATTATGGCATGACAAAACAGATATCAGAATATAAAATCATCCTATCTAGGTCCAATATCCTGGGGAGTTGTTGGATTGATATAAACAGCTTCGCGCCCAACGTGTAGGGAATAAGGTAGAAAAATAACACATATTATAAAAGAAAATAAATAGGTTTATAGGCAGAACAATGGATAAGAAGTTGTTCACAAAGACACACAAAAGGTGGCTGATATAAAATTGTTCGTCAAGGTGCTGTAGTGGCAGTAACATATGTCGTCACAATAGATATATAAACAACTGGTTTGCGGGCACTTTGATGTGTGACTATAATTCTTCGACAGTTCATGACAGTTTAGGAGAGTGTACGGACGATCTTAGGTTTACTGCGGTTGACGACAGTAAAGTTCAGGACAGTTGCGCATTGGAGATAGTCGAAGGCAGCTAGTGGCTCAGAGTAGATGAAGAAATGAAGCGATAAACCGATTGACGAACAAAACTATGGCAGAAATCTAAGATACAGATGTTAGAGTATAAACGGTCGATATTCCACGAATGTTTATAGAAAGTGTCGAAGTCTATGTTTTTATTCATTATTTATTTTTATCTGTCGTTATACTTGTGATCTAGTACACAGCATCGGCATTCGCCAATGCGTAAAAGACGTACGACATGGAGAGAACGAGAAGAGAATACGTCGACACGGTGAGAACGAGAAGAGAAGACGAAACAGAAAAATACCTCGGAAACAACGTTGGGGTCCGGGATGTTGTCTAGTAGGGGACTATGTGATAGTACACGACTCTGGTGAGCGGAAGTTATTAATTTTGGCAGCCCTAAAGGTAGTTATTCCGTGTAAATGCCTGTAAAATAAGTACAGATATGTTACAGTGCGGCGATGTAGCAGTGGATGATGTTTAGCAGAAAGTGCTGGACCTGTCACGTCGTTAAATGGGTTTTACTCGCGTGTTTTCCTACTTACAAACGGCCAGCTTCCAAGCAGGTTTGTCTGTCATGTATATTAGAAATATTGTTATCACACAAGAAGAAAGATATCTTATCGTAAAGATAGCGTATCGTTATCATATCTTTCCTCGTCAGATTTCTCCCGAGGCGTAAGTCTTCTTTTTTTTTTTTTCATATCAACTCAGATCGTTCAACAATTACATTAGTACGTTTCATTATTTTTTGATTTTCCTAAATTTTGCACTGAGTCACCTTGGAACGAATTGGTCATATTTATTTACGCGTATTTTATATTTGATTTATTTTTTTTCTATTTACGTTCAATTGTTTGACTTCAAAATCTCTATGAATAAAACAATATATGTATGTGTGTCTGTCTGTTTGTCTTACTGATAACGAATTAAACCACTGGTCAAACTAAAATTATTTTTAAGGATATTGCATTAAATAATTTAATACACAAAACCTTATCCATATAAGTTGACCAGTAATTTATTTTTGTTTTTGGTCATAGTTGGGTTCTGTATATTTTTTTATCACTTTAGTCATAGTTATTTATTTATGTTTAAATCAGTCTTTTTAAGTCGACAAAGTTAAGCTATATTGGTTTGTAAGAATATCACCATAAAATACGTTTTAACAAACAAAGTCAATTCATTTAAAGAGAAAATTAATGTATTAATGACTTTGACCATAGTTATGTGATGTATACACATGTTTAAATCCGCCCCTTTAACTCGGGAGTGTTGAACACATTTATTTGTAAGAAAAACATGTTGATAGAATTTAAATTAAAAAAAAAACATCATCTAAATGTAAATTGAATTTTTAACTAAACAAACAGTTGGAAATCTTAGCAGACAAAAAATAATAACAAATGGAATACTTGACATAAGATCAGGCGATGACCCCGTAATAAGTAGACCAGTAATTTATTTTTGCTTTTGGTCATAGTTGGGTGCTGTATATTTTTATCAGTTCATTTACGCGAGGGAATAAAACTAGATTAATTAGAATCACGTTTTAATAAGTTAAACCCCCACATCTAAGTAGAAAAGTATTTTCTTGGAGTCATAATTACATGCTTCATATCTATGCTTTAATCAGTCTTTTTAAAATCGACGAGGTCCCAATACCTTCTGGGATTGAGTACTGTTGTCACACCTAGGCAGGAGCTGCTAGAGACCATACCCTACCTGGACAGAGATTAAAGTAGACTTCCTAGCCTATTAGAGAGTGCCCTTTTCTCTTCTCTCCAACCTCTTTCCAGAGAAGAAACGTTCCAAACCCGTCTCTGCTCTATCATTATATTCATGGGCAGTGCTCGTCTGAGCTCATATCTATGATCGCCACCTGTTAAATTTTCACGAAAATATTCTTCTAGTTGAAATCACTATTAATAATTTCCCCCACTCTTTATCTGTACCTAAATCTTGATGTAGATTCCTTTAACAAAGCTTCATTCTGAGAAGTGCACGTATGTGGAACTCTCATCTGTTTGCCTGCTTTCCAGCTGACAACAATATGGTCGTTTCCAAGTGCAACGTAAACAATTCTTCAGGAGCCGTCCCTATTGAGTACCAATACCAAATTTCCACTACTTAGGATTTCTATGATAATATCTATTTTTTTTTTACATAGGCATCACCACATTATCAAGGCCAAGAGGTCACTCAAGGATAAGGGTTAAAGAGTGTACAGTAGAAATTGGACATTATAGTAATCATTAGTAATGAAAATTTGGTAAAGTTCTTTATCCTCGAGTCAACTTCAGACAACGCTCCTGGATATGACCTTTAACTATATCCGATGGTGAGGGCCCCAGCTTGCAGGCCTTAGGGAGTGTGGAGCCACCCTTTAATTGCCATTCCTCCCAGGTCCACTCTGACCCGGAGTGGTAGCACCTGTTAGGATCCCAACTATGGGGTAAATAGAATACGACGTAAAAAACAAATACACTATATCAAAAAATCGTTCTAAAAAATCACCAGATTCGGAATTAAATAACCTGAAAAGGGTTGATATGCCGTAAAACAAAACAACCAACCAACCAACTTCACACATTGATAAGTGGTGACTTTATGTTAAAAAATACATTTATTTGTAAGAAAAAAAAAACTTAAAATAAATTGATATAAAAACGTAATACATTTAAGCAAGAAAAGTATGTTCGGCTTTAGTAATTTTTATGTGTAGTTTATTTGTTTTCGTCAGGTGTTTAGCTTGCAGGTTTACACGACATTTATTTGTAGAGAAACCGCGTTAAAATAGTGATGTTAGTCATAATTGTATTGTATATTATGTTTACATCAATCTTTTTAAGTCGATAAGGGTAAGATATATGGATTTCTAAGAAAACACCATAAAGTAAGTTTTAACAAACAATGCTAATCCATTTAAAGAGAAAAGAAAGGTATTATTGACTTTGATCTTAGTTATGTGATGCATATTCACATTTAAATATGTGCCTTTAACTCAGCATGGTTAAACTACATTTATTTGTAAGACAAAGAGAAAATAATTTAAATTAAAAAAAAAATTCACCATCTAAATATAAATTGAATGTTTAGTTAAACAAAAACTTGGAAATAATAACAAATGGAATACTTGAGGTAAAATCAGGCGATGATCCGTTAATATTGTGTATTGATGACGTAATTAGGAAAAATGATTTTTTTTATATGCGTGTAGAGTTTACTTACAGTTTAAGAGAGTTGAAAAGATAAGTCAGAGAGACAGTCAAGGAGAGAAAGTAGAGTTACACAGGGAAGCTGGGATGTCTCTAAACGCCCGTGGGGGGATCGAGGGCAAAGTGTAGTGAAATGTAGACAACTATAGACAAAATAAAAGACATATATATAAGAAACTATAATTAGATTGGTGGTGTCTTGTTTCGGAGGAATTTCGACGGCGGGTAACATAAGGAGCTCTCGCAACCTTTAGGAAAGGAAAAAAAGGTATGTGTCCTTTACTGGTATCTTACCAACAATGATATTTATCGTGCTTATAAAGAATTGCCTCATCCGTTAGTGTGGTTTTATACACATATTATAGACGCATCAACATGAGGATCATTATTAAACTAGGCAACCATAAACACTAAAGACTCTCGCATATATGAACACTTATAAACACCCACAACACACTGTAGCTAAACGAAACGAACATTACTCGACAATCACAGACATGCAATTATGCATTTACACGTATATACACATATAGGGGCATTACTTGACGATCACAACACGCTGCGTTACACGGGCTTAAAGACATGCAAACGTACACAGCGTTAAATATACGCAATATATAACATATACACGTAACTGATGCAATCGTTTATATACACTTAAAATATATACACACACACACACACCTCTACAAAAGTGATGCGTTAAGTGTTATTTATGTGTTGTATATTTTTGTCTTAATCAGTATTTTGAATTTGACGGATTAAAACAACATAAATTTTAAGATACAAACACATAAGAATACATTTACTTAAACTTTATTAAGTGAAACAGCACTTGCCTTGCAAAGACATATAAAAAAATAAGGTAAAACAGAATAACGTAACCATCTAAGTCGAAAAGTAAATTATTTTTTTCCATTGTTCATGATTATTCCATGTGTACTTACGTTTTTATCAGCCTTCATTTTAAACGACGGCGTTTAACTACATCTATATACAAATAAAAGCGAAAATTATGTATGTGTGTATGTATGTATGTATGTATGTATGTATGTACGCTTTTCCTCGATGTCCACAAAAGGCTTCTTTCAGAGAAGCGTTTGCTCGGTTCAAAACTTCTTAAAACTTTTTATATCATCTATAAATTGTAATATCTCAGAGTTACCCACGGAGCTCGCCTGTCTATTTCATTTTATTGACTTTCAAACGTTAATTAATCCACATTTCCCGCATCGGCACGCGTTACATTCGGTTTTCGGTATAAAAAAAAGCGAAACTCGACTCTAATCACAGGCCGAAAGCCAGTTGTCTCAAGAGAGGTAAGTAACGTTTGGTTAATGTCGACTTCGTCATATCAGACTTTAGCTTTCATTTCGCTCCTCCTAATAAGCAGGGAGCGGGTTTTTAAAAACAAACAAACCGATTTATTCACCTCATTCAAAACTGACCCGCACAAAATTCTTACTGCTGAATACCTATCGCCGTCACGTCAATCAAAAACGCGCACCTGCTTTTTTTAACACATTACTATTTTCCAACTGCGCGTTGTGAAGGCTTCGTTTTTTTTTCACGGGCACCTGTTTTTTCACATTTTCGGGTTTTTTTCATATACCCCGAAAAACACCCGGGCAACGCCGGGTACCCCTCTCTAATTTATATTAAAGAAAAAAGCGTTAAAATAATTGAAAACGCAAACACTTTACAACGGCATGTAGGTATAGAGTCGACTTTGACAAACACTCTAAGATTAAGTGGCGTTTTATATTTTCTTCTTTTTATGGCTTTTTGCACATTGCAAGGAAACGCCATTTTACTTGGTTGAACTTTAATAATTGTACCTTTATTCTGTCGGTTATTATTTATTTCCACTTTCTTGTAGATGAGGAGTTTGCCATATCATAAGAATCGTACAGAAAATTATGGCCGAAGAAAAATATGTGTGCGCATCTGTGTAGCACATCGATGGCAGAGAGTAGTGAAAGAAAAGAGAGTGCTGAGAGTTATTTATATTGAGGTAACACATAGAATGATACAAATTACATCTATCAGTCGTAGTCCAATATTACTTCAGTTTATGCGTCACAACTGTCACGCATATAAGCAATATATCTCATTCTTATTTACATGGATTAAAAAAAAAAAACATCATTTTCTTGGGTCCTGCCAGTCTCCGTCTCGTCTCATCCGAAAAAGAAATGAAATAACTCGGCCTAAAACAAAAAAGGGCATATCCCCCTATTATCATCGTCTTGTCGTCCTATCAGATTTTATCTTTAGTATACACTGGCGCTTGTCGGTCAGAGTTTGGAGGGTCGTAATATATCGTTGGTCGAATAAAATTCATAATATAGACATGTATACAATTTCCGTCTCGAAATAAAAGTAAAAAAAAATGCAATTTACAATATGACGTATAATAATATTAAACTGTTTGCGCGCTGATAAAAATTATATGTTCTAATACGCATTAGTATAACAGAACACCGCTTGTACGAATTTAAATAAATATGTTTGCTTTAAATTTAAAAAAAAAACAACAATAATAATTTCTCTATTACATTTTCACTACAAACAAAGCAAATTGCAACTTTGATGTAGGGCTATTATCAGGGACATAAGTTGCAGGGATACTATGTAGGGAGTTGAGCAGCAAGATGTCTGTTAACATTGCACTTGAAATTCGAAATCTAGTACACTTGGGGAAGCAGGAACCCAGAAAGGGAATCCCGAAGTCTAGCAGTTCCAGGCAAGAAACAATTAGTAGAAGACTTATTTACATTAAGGGGTGTCTACTGAGTAGGGATGAACGTTTGCTGCTTGTCGGGTTTTTCTGGGGTATTTACGTCGGGTGGGTACAAGGGCTGGTACTTCGGCTGGGCATCCACCTTTAAAATACTTGTACCATAGGCAGAGGGATGCAACAGTTCGTCGATTGAACAGAGGTTGAAGCTTGGATGACAATTCAGTACTTATCAAGATGTTGACTCTCTTTGTAACTCTGTCCAGGAGCGAGAGACAAGTAGCAGATGCACCAGCTTTAAGTACACAAACATCTCCATACATGAGCGAATAGTGGCCTTGTAGATGTGCAGGATACTTTCAGGCGTAAGTAACTTTCTAGCACGGTAGAGAGAACCCACCTTCTTCTTAATTATTATTTGAATGCTTAAACCAAATGTATCTTTCATGAGACAGTTTTGTTTTAATTTCATTTTTTTATATAAAGAAAATAAAATTTAGTCGTATTATTTGGATTCTTCAGACCACTAATCGCAATTTAAGTGTCATTTTCACAACGTTTCGGTATATATAGTCTTAATCGAGAATTTTTTTTTCGAATTCGGGAAATTGGACGGATTTTTTCGAAGCGAAAATGTTTGAACCAATTTTGTCTGTAGGGACACGTGACGCAGTTATTTGAGTACTTGAAAAATCAATTGTACAAATGATATTCGCCTGAAGGTGGAAGGTTCTACTCTTAGCGTGGGCGACAGAAAAATTCAATTGCCAATGATTTATGCCCTCTATCTAGTCATAGTTGACGAATCGAGATCATCCTACCCCCGTGAATTAATTAAAATATTTCTGATAAAAATTCCTGAGTTGTACAAAAATATTCGCGGCATAGAGTTCTACATGCAGGCACTTCTATGAAAGAAATTGTTCATAGAATGTTCGTTAAATTTTAAGCACAAATAGAAAGTACAGGTACAAGTTGATTGTTGTAGCAGCTAGACGTGTATTTTTAGTGTATGTTTTACATGGGTACATAGATTGAATCTTTTCAAGCACTTGTATTCAAAGATTGACTCACGAACTCGATGCTGTGAAGAAGAGAATGTGAGAATAAGAAAGGACATCGGTTCAAAACCCCGTCAAGGCGGGAAAGGGTACTCTGTGCAACTTTTTTTCTGACATTGAAACAGTACTCTATATTTGAATGTAATTAACTCTTATACGAGTAGAGGGTTGCCTCGCGAGTGAGATAACTTACGGAGCTGTATAATTATTATACTATTTTCAGCGATCTTGACAACAGATTTAATGTAAATATTCCATTCCAATTTATATAATTTGCAGACAATTCCTCCTCCACTGTTATAGAGATGCCATCATAGTCACATTATTACAATTTATCTTTCTATATACAAATACGTACATAAATATTATTTGGCGTCGTTTAATACGAATATAAAGAATACATGACTTCATCCAATATGGATTCAATTGTAGGTGTATCTAAACGAGCAATTTTGACAATATTAGGCAGTTCATTTTATTTTACTGCAAGTCCCATAATGTGTACTCATCAGTGCCGAGGGTGATTCGTAGAAAACCCGGGAGATGTAAGCCCCGAAACGGTAGGTATTTCCGCCTGATGACCTATCTGGAGATTGGAGTGCCCTACAAGTGAAAAGCAGCCTGCAACCTCGTTTATGTAGAACTCAGCAAGGGAGACGTTGGTAAGGAAACGGTCCATATTGTATCCTGATGACACGATATTATCTGGTGACCGGAACGAACTACATCATAAGTGAAAACAATCTATCAACTCGAGTATATAAAAGTCTACAGGGTAAGCCGTACTTTAAAGAAGAATATTTTTTGTTGCTCACTCGATTTATTGAGTGTTCCTGCTACTCTTTCGCTAGCAAATATCATTCATGTGCGTCAATATTGCACTTGTATAGATATCCTCTCAGATGAGATCGAATGTACTCACATAAAAAGCTGTTTGTGTGACGCGGCTGCGTCTCGCACGTAGTCTTGCTAGACTATGATTAGCGAGGAGACATTTTGCCTTATCGCCCTAGTATTGATTCTAACTAAAAAACAATTACATAGTAGAATTAATAAATACATATATCTCGTTCGATTATAATAAAGCGATAAAATTTTATTTCTACAAAACAATCTGCGAATAGCAATACTCTTCGATAATGTATCAAAGTAGATAGGAAGCTACTAACGTATTGACTATGTAAAAACTAAAAGTCAAATAGATACGCAGCGTAAAGTCGTTTATGTTCAATAAGAGGTACCTAGTGGATTCAAGCAGAGGTGGCATCATTGAGACAGTGCTGATTGCGATGCAAGGGAATCTATTTTTTATAGCTGCTGTCATATTCTCGATAGTTATTTCTGTCGAGGCTTCTTTTAGGTGGTTCATCTTCTCTCAATATTAATTTTACTATGAGAAGCAACTAATAAGTACTGCATCTTATTTTTGTTCTATCTGAATGGATCACAGGGGATTGAAAGTGACACTGTTATTATGATTGGAAACATGTATTGATAATCTAAAAACTTTATCTCTCTGTTGCAGATATTGACAGTCTGAAACATTAAGAAAGCAACCTCTCTCATGGACGTAGGTTAGAAGCAGAGATGCGTCATTAAAAGGGCTTTGGCAACGGCATCTTCTTTTAATTGTTTTGACTCTCAAGTATATATCAGACACAATTAGACACAGATAATCAACAGAGAACAACATCACTATATAAAAGCATATAAGATATCAACGGATACACACTCGAGAGTACAAAAAAGGAAGTATAAATAAATATGATGTTGTTATAGCCCTAGTGATTACATTTCTCCATGAAGAAAAATTTGAACCGATCAACATTTGTTGGCACATGTTTAGCGTTTATGAAACCGATGCGGTTGATGTTTGCAGGGTTAAAAGATGGGTCATGGATTTGAGATTTGCGACTGAGATGTGGCTGACAAAGAATGCTTCAGACTTTAAAGACCGAGGCATCAAAAGTAGATGAAAAAAAATGCATTGGAATGGCTGATATTATGTAGTAAAACAATATTGGGGTACAACATATTTTCCATTTTAATAGTACATTTCTTGTCTTCGTAGATTTTAATCGTTTCAGTTTTGGAATTTAAAAAAGGCATCTTACTGTTTCGAACGATCCTCGTATATATGACCTTTGCCAAATATTGTAGGCAATTTCTTTTTGACATGACTAATCTTTCTCTCTCCTTCTCAGTACAATGCTGGAATAACTCTGTATTTCTGAGCACTAATTACTTCCGTTTAACGATTTTGATTTTCGCACAAACGTACGTAACATTACACCTTTAAAAACCAATTAATATGGATCAATTCACAACAATAAATAAATAAAATTATAACTTTAGACAGTACTTAAGACACGTTGAATTCAAAACGCATTACAGAAAAAACTAATCAAACATTGCACGAGCCTGTCCGACTGCGCTGTTGCATCCAGCATATAAATTCCGGTGTTGACACAAACAAATGTAGCAACATACGGAGCTGAATACGTATCCGAATATCTGCAGCCAAAGAATATATATATGCGAGAAATTTTAAAGATATCGATACATCTTTCTATGTTCGGAAATAAATATCTGTAGTTAAAATTATTGAAATATATCTAATATTGTCATCGTTATTTAAAACATAGACCATTCCCTACACTGCATTGCCATAGTCCTCAAAATCCTCGTACATTGATTTTTATATTGTTTTAATGTTGCGTGCGGAAAATAAATAATGCACTTTAACAAAAATAGTTGGTAAAAGACAAGTAATACGTTTTTACTCATATTAACCCCACAAAAGCGTATTGTTTATGAGACACAAGCGGTTATTGTAAATTAGGGACCATGCCATTAAAAACCGTTCCTCAAAATAACTAGATTTGGCATCAAATAACTTGAAAAGGGGTAATATGCCGTAAAACAAAAACAACCAACCAACTTTTACATTGGACTTAAACGTTTATATACTAGTATGTTATGGCAATCGTGGAAACAGGTTGAAATTCCAATGTAACGGAAAAGGACATCGCTTACTAAACGACGAAGTTGTTTTTGAAATATTTTCAAAAGAAGAGAGTGTACTCTGAGCAGCTCCTTCCGAGATGTAGCAAAAATATTTCATCCTAAAGCGTGTTTTTTTTATTTCGTATACATATAGTGAGTTACGTGGGAAATGATATCCAATCTCGAATCATAGCATAGTTTAAGAATGTTTCCATGAGCAACATATTTGAGAGAAGTATATTAATCCAATAGTGTTAGATTTTTTTAATTTCTATAAGAGATAGGAATTGCACATGTATGTTTATCGAGAGAATCTGTCTGATTCACATCCTTACCATTTAACTATATGTCATAAAAAATGAGGACATACAAATATGTGTATAAACGTTCATTTACCTTCATACCTACATAGAACTTATGCATGGCTTCGTCCAATCTGTATTAAATTGCAGGTGAGTCTATTTCGCACTTGTGTCGAAATGTACTTACATAAAAACCGGATTCGTATCCTCAGATAGTGTTGTTAGTCTCTTTTCTTTGAAACCGATACTATCTCAAACATAATTGCATAGTAGATTTAATATATACTGTGCACCTAAAATATAGATATTAAAGTGTATTTCTCTCCCAAAAACATCAGGTGTAAAGCAATGCTCTATAATATTGAATAGAATTATAAAGTAAATCGTTAACGTAGTTCATATGTAAAGAAAGTAAAAAGGACACATTTGGTCGACACCAGTTTGACCTTGACATGTGTATATACATCGGTTCTGTAAACAAATATCGCGATAAAAAACGTTTTTTAACCAAATTTATATATATATATATATATATATATATATATATATATGTCTCTCTATATGTGTGTGTGTATTTCTGTATATATCAATCCTTATTTAAGAAGCTCGATGTAATTACACAGCAATATAGAGAATAAATGACAAAAAGGTATATTCCAAAATTCATGATGTTGACCATCTTATAATTTATTCCTTTAATTCATTTGACTTATAAAATTCTTGACAGTATCTATTTCGTAGCGCAAAAACTTTAGTTTTTAATTTGTTTATATTATTTTCATAAGTATGTATACACAATTTAGAATCAATAAGATTATTAATTATTAAATAAAACATTTTGGTAGAAGATTCATGAATTAATTAACATTGTTAGTACGAATAGTTGGGTTTAATGACTTTGTTTGAATAAAAATTCAATATGGCGTAATGGAAAAATATAATGGTATTTGCAGCTTTTCTTCCAATTTTCGGATTTTTACCATTTCAAATCACATTTCAATTCCTTTTGAACGATTGATTGTTGTTATTTCTTCGGATGAGTTAAGGAAATAATAGACTCACTGATTGATATAATAAGTGATTGATTTTGCGCTACGAAACAGATACTGTATAGGATTGTATAAGTCAACTGAATTAAAGGAATAAATTATAAGATAGTCAACATCATGAATTTTGAAATATAAATTTTTGTCATTTATTATATATATATATGTGGGGGTGTATGTATATATATAGTAAGTTATAAAATATATATGGCTGTTAAGCTACACTGAATATTCCGCGTTTCATCCACTCTAGCACTTTTCAGGCTTATGCGCATAAACCTGAAGAGTCCTACAGTGGATGAAACGCGGAATATTCAGTGTAGCTTAATCGCCATGTATATTTTATAACTTACTATCTAGCTCTACTTACGTATTGAGCACTTTTGAAGTAAATACTTAAAGTTTACACATAAATTTATACTGTCGTATATTAGTTTTATGTGAGTAAATGAAGTAGTTATATATATATATATATATATATATATATATATATATATATATATTAAAAAGTAATAGAACAAGTTATATTACTGTATCATTAAAATAAAACGTTGTAAACCAAAGTTAGAATTCAATTGGATTTTGTATCTATTAGATGAGAGATTGTTGAAAAATAGATTTAATACAGGAAGCGATAATTCAATAACATAAATATTAAGGTAACAAAGCGCCTACACGTGTTTGCTGGTGCATGAAAAATATGAAATGGCGTCATAGTAAAAGAAAAATACTATAGAAAGAAGGACGAACACGTTAGAGGGATGATCACGTGAGTGACGTCAGGGCCGTAACGAGAAGTCACGCGTGGCGGAAGAATAATGAAATAAATGCCGTTGTTATCCAGTTACAACTTTTCCTACGTTCATTTCAACATAGACTGCGGGCGACGTGTGGGTCTCGTGTGTACAGGCCTGTGCAAAAATCAATTATTGACGAATAGCTGACAAAAATGGTCACCATAAGTAACCAAACAAATCCCCCATTTTTAATTACATAAATGCTTTTAAACCATCTCATAATACGTTTTATTATAAACCTCGGGTGGCTTTTGTTACTGTTACTACTAAAAACAGGTATCGATCAACATTGATTGATAAAACTTTACAAAAAAAAAACACTCGTCTGGTTACAGCCACTATCAACAATTTTCCACTATCTATATGTGCCTGAATCTAAATGCAATTTCCATGAACAGAGATAGTTTCCTGAAACTGCCCATGTGTTGAATTATTCTTTGCTTTCTTGGTTCTCAACTGATTAGAATATACTTTCTTCAAGTCTAAAGTAAGCTTGTTGAACAGTCTACTGAAATAATCAAATTATAACCAATTTAAGAATTGTTTATTTGCATAATTATTTCCCGGTGACCACTGTATTCTCACAAAGCCTTATCACCGAATGGTTTTAGTGCCCTGATAAGTGGTGACCTCCTTGTAAAAAAAAGTCTCTTCAAACTGGTTTGTTTTCTTTATTTTCTTTATTTTTTTATTTATTTATTTATTTTTTTTTCGATTTGCCTTAATTTGCTAATCCTAATGCTTTGGATGCGAAAATAGAGATGTTTTAAATGTTTTTTTTTTTTTTTTTTTTACACAGTGATCACCACTTATCAAGGCCCGGAAGCCACTCAGGGATAAGGGTTATTGCAAGTACATTACGTTAGTGTGGAGATTTGATGGAATGTTTACTTAAGGGGGGCGGTTCATTAGGAAGTTGTCAACATTAGACTTGAAGACATCCAAGTTGTAGTCCGGAGGGAAGCAGGCAGACGGAACAGAGTTCCACAGGCGTGCAGTTCTAAGAAAGAAGCTTTGTTCATGGAATCCACGTTTTGATTTAGGCACAGATATAGAGTGGGGGAAATTTTTCACGGTGGATTCAGCTAGACGGGTGTTTTTGGTTTCTTATGTAATTTTGGTGTCTTTCCTTATCTTACATGCTTCATTTCATTGAGAAAAAAAAACACAGGGAAACGATTGCTAAACTTTTATTTCGAGAGACACTACTGTTTCCTTACCTAAATTTTGCATCTTAACTTAATAAAATACGTGACACACACGGAGAGACATCGAGGCAGCATTCGACACTTTCACTATTACTTCTCTAGAATATTGATTTAATGCGTCTCGCAACCCAGAACAAACTTACACAATTCGATATATCTCACAATTGGCTCTCACAGACAGACTAATTTTAATACAATCGTTTCTCTCGGCTCGAAAACGTGTAGTCATTTATCATCGTTTAAGTCATCATTTTGTTTAGGCCATCGTTTAGATAGCTCTCTGCTCCATCTTTACGCCATCTCTCTCTTGAAACGATTGTGGTTTATAGATTTACAGTTTTCATGAAATGAACTTTGTGTGACACTGGTCAAAATTTGAGTTAGCTTATATAAGCGCTCCCGACGAAGCGTTCTTCATACGACTTTGGCCAACGCACGAACAATATTTAACACACAAATAATTATTATCAACAAGTAGTTGTCATTAATCGACGCCATAATTAATCAAATTTAATCACATATACTGTTTGAAGTTCTCTGATGACACTCAACATTTTAAACTTATCTTCGAGTATTATGTTCTTATTTATAAGTGTGGATTTGAGCATATTACGGGGAGAGATAACCATTAGCATATAATACGATGCTCTTTGTGAAAAAAAATTAAGTTTAGGTATTTGAATAACGTCAAAACATTGTTAATTCACTGCCTGAATAGTAGCAGACGAATAGCGCAACGGTTAGAAGCTCCGACTGTCATTTGGGCGGGCGGTTTTCGATCCTGGCTTGAAACCGTTGTCGCACTCATTAGCTGTGATACAACGAAACAGTACTGTATGTGGATTACTATATATATATATATATATATATATGTATATATATATATATATACATATATATATATGAATGAATGAGCAAATGAATAAATTTTAAGCGGTCATAATAGTATTAAAATTTTTAAAATATTGAAGGCTTATTTTTTTTTGCTCAACATACACCTCCAAACACCCGGGCAACGCCGGGCTGAAATGCTAGTATTAATATTTAATTATTCGTAACTGCCAGCCTTATCATCGACTGGCTTTCGTTCTTTTTTATAAGTAAATATGTATTAATCAAACCGCATTAGCTTTTATTCAAAGTTGTCGCTCAGTTGGATAAAATCAAACCTTACAACGTCACTTTCATTCATTAGTTCTCATCATGCAATCGTCAGCGCACCTAGGTAATTCGGACGCCGTGAATATATCTGCTGTATCGTCTCTCATTTTTAAATTAATTGATCTAATCTCATGCCGTTGAGATGGAGTCCTTACAATCAGCAGCATCCAGACACGCTTCAATATACGCATATCTCCAAGAACAAACAACCTCACTTATTTCCTTTTTTTATTAATATTTCTTGTGTCACACCAGTTTAATGTGACAATTTCTCATTAATCCAGGTGGTAATTTGTTTTTTTTTTTTTTTTTGGTTCTTTTTACGTTAAAATTTCTTTTTTTTTTTTTTGATTTTATTATTTACACGGAAAAGACAAATTCGTTAAGAAATTGAATGAAACCAATCCCAAAAGAAGGTGTGTGCGACTCATAGACTTCCAAATGCATTGGCTAAATTAATTAATCCTTTATCAGGAACGTAATCGTAATGAATTAATGTGAACCAAATCGTTTTTTCGTTTTACTGTATTTTTATATTCTGTTTAGGTAAAGTTTAGTATGGCAAACAGCTAGAAAATTGTATTTCTCGTACTAGGTTTTTCTATTATTCCTCATTAAGTGTGTTCAGTGAAGGATAACGAGAACGGATCAAACATGTTCTCGCGTAATCAAACACGTAGAAAATTATAATAGGATGTGGCGGTGCATTTCTATCTTGTGCTTACTTTGAAATAGCTTGCAATGCATAAAGCAGTGGGAAAATGTTGCATGACTTTATGTTTCAAGAAAAAATAGAAGCATTGTAATATTGCAGAAGCAGCTTTTATACTTACTAGCCACTTTGGTTGTACAGTTAGCTAGTCTAGGAGTGTAGTTTGGCTGTTTTGTTTCACGGCATATAAAGCGTTTTCGGATAATCGAATACCTAATCCAGTGATTTTGGCAGGGTTTTCAGCTTTGATTTTTTTTTCTATCCTCACATATTTATTTAATGACAATTTGGCGAAAATAATGTTCCTATAGAGATTCTGTTTCTTACGGAATTCAAGGAAGTGAAGAATCTCGATTTTAATTCAATGTTTAGAATATATATTCATATGATTTTTTTAAAATTTTACGTCATATAAACCAGCCCTGTTATTTAGTGGGAAATCCACTGACTTTGATAAACTGTGGTACGCTTTGCGTTTTTATCTCTTCAATATTTATTCATAGTGTTTGGTTTGGTAGTTTTGTTTTATGACAGACCAACACATTTGGCGTTAACTAATCCTGAATTTAGTGATCTTAACTTTAAAAAAATGTCACATGCTTCAAGTTTTGTATATCCCTAATAATATATTTGTGATGGATGGTTTGGTAATTTTTATGACGACAATTGTTGTTTTTCTTACCGACTTTGAAAAACGTGATTGAGTTTTTCAACAAACTACAGGATTGTTTAGTGCATATAGGAAGTCGTTATCTTAAAACGACGAGATTTGGTAGCAGGAACATGGGTTGCCATAACTTTACAATCAAAGAAGAGATATATGCATGCTATTATCGTATAGTGATAGACGAATAAATAATATACTGACTAAAAATAAAATAATACATGATATTAAAACGATAAGCAATAAAGATAACGCCTGTGAGATGGTATGATAATCAGAAACATTTAATACATTACTCCAACACCTTAAATGAGATGAACTATTGCTCCATATATGGCATTATGTCGAAGGGAATATGCTTAACTGGACACCTTAATCATCTATACATCCTAGAGGTAAGTCTGGAGAAAAATACATACTACACAACTCCTTCGCAAACAATACATATTACAGAACCCATTAAAAAAAACTACATGACTAAATGAACGAATCTTAGTAAAAAAAGACGAACATCACTTTATAATGTTTGTTTTAGCGTCCGAAATTATGACTAAATGAACAAATCTTAGAAAACGATCTTCACTTAGCGCCAAAAATTATTACATGACTAAATGAACGAATCCTGAAAGAGACGAATTTTACTTGTGTGTTGATTTTTAGCGTCCAAAAATTTGGAATAGCTAACTGAACTAACTGAACTAACTGAACTAATCTTAGTAAACGAGACGAACTTCACCTTTGTAATGCTCGTTTTTAGCGTCCCAAATGACATTAAATGAACGAATTTTACATCACTTCCTTGATGTTTGTTTTTAGCGTCCAAAATTATAAGATGACTAAATTAACAAATCTTAGTAAACGAGACGAACGTCACTTTTTAATGTTGACTTTATAACATGAAAATTTGAACAACCCTCTTTTCACTAACAAGATCGGGTGTCTATTCAGAGAGCCGTTCTTCATATGGGAATATTGCGGCTGACTGGAGGAGCCGTTCTTAATAGGAAAATGTTGGAGGTGTCCGTTCCGAACGCCGTTCTTACCATGAGGAGCTTGGGAGTTGGCCACAGCGACAGAGCAGCAACAAGAAGAAGAACAACAGTACAATACTGTTTTACGGGGGGTAATTATACAGCATGTTTTACTTTAGATGCACCTACACACTTTTCTTTTAAAATGGCGACTTAGATAGGTTTTCGGCTATGCTGATTAAGAACATCTGATTTATATTTACCTGATACAAGTAGTTGTCCCCATACAAAACCTGTATTTTGCACGGCGAGGATCAAATATAATTATATCTAACCGACACTGTCACACCCTAATTTATTTCTGGTTCATAATATTCCAGTAGAACAGTGCGAAAGTCGTTCTTTAAAAGGGAATGTTGCCGGTGACTATTCCGAAAACTTTTCTTGACATGAGGACGCTGGTTGTTGAGCAGCAGCAGCAGCAGCAGCAGCAGCAGAAACAACAACAACAACAACAACAACCGTACTATCAATTTTTCTACGAGAGGAGAGGGACATGCTTCCAGCGGGAAACGCCGGTTAACGGGTCCTGCTAGTAACTAATAATTCTTGAACTACAAAAATAAAGCCTCAATTCAATTAGGGAGAAATGAAAGTAAGGTTATGCAATTGAAAAATTGAAATGCACTTCGCTGTATTTCAAAACAATTTATTTATAGTTAATTAATTTGAAAATAGTTATTAATTCATGACATTTAAGCATCTGAAAAGATTCAGAATTATTACAATTAAACATCTAAAATCGTATGAGAAAATATGGAAATTGATGACCCGTTTATATATCTCTATATATGTAGATATAGATGTACATATAGATGTGTGTCTAAAATAGCCATTAATTGTGAGCTGTTTCGCGATATCATAGCAATATACGAGTTATTCTATATCATTATATCTATAATATAAAGCTGAATGTATGTGTGTGTGAGTGTGTGTATGTGTGTGTGTGTCTGGTCACAAATAGGCTCCTATATGGTTGACTATTTTAAAAAAAAACTGATGACATATAATCATAGAAGATGTATCGGGACACAGGAATGGGTGTGTTTGATCGGACAGAACGGTCGTTCATTAAAATTGTGGGGTCTGCGTTCGCGCCTGGTCCACAAAGTATGGAAACAAAAAAATTTAAAAATAAAAAAAAATCGTTTACAATTGTTTTTGATATAGATGTACATAATATTATTTTCATACGTCTGTTTTAACTTAAATAGGGATGGTATAATATAATTGTGGGGTGTGCGTTCGCGCTTGGCCTCCATAGAATGGAAATAGGCACAAACTTTAATAGAAACGTTTCATATCTATCTGCGTAAGTATACATTAATAATTATGTTTCAGTTTGACGGGTAATTGTTACGGCTTTACCTTATAATGTGCTACAAAAAAAAATTCCCATCTTTCCTCTCTTACTTTCCCTCTCTGTTTTGCTCTAACCAAGAATTCTGACCTGTTCCACAAATTCCAAAATCCTCAACATGAAATATCTCAAAAATACGAATAAACCTAGTACCCCATCCTACAACGTAGACCCCTACTATCATGTCTCCTTCTCCAACATCAGGGGTCTACGTAATAACCTTCCATAGGTTGAAACCCAATTACAGGAGATGCAGCCTGACATATTCTTTCTAAGCGAAACTGGAATAGGGCCGACCACCTCCCTAGATGAGTTCATAATTAAAGGATACTCTAACTTAACATAAAAATCTGACCCCTAAGATTGCCACGGGCATGGAATATGTGCCTACATTAAAGATGGCCTCTTGTGTGGCAAGGATATCTCCAGAGAAGACCATAATCTATCTCATATGTAGTTCCGGGTTGCACTTGCTTACACCACCGCATTTATATTTATCGTCTATCGCCCCCACAACAGCGGAGTTACTGCCTTTAAGAGTATATCAGAGAAAATTGACCACATCCTGTCTGCTGATCCCGCGGCTAACATTCACATTTGCGGTGACTTCAATATCCATAATGTGGAATGGCTGACCAACTCAAATAACTGATGATGAGGGGAGGTTCTGTCATGATTTTGCCATTGCCTATGACCTCAATCAGATTGTTCGCAAGCCCACCCGTGTGCCCGATACTACCGGTCAGTACGCAAACTTTCTAGACCTTTTTCTATCCACTCCCCCTGAGCTATGCTCATGTTCCGTTATATCTCCTCTGGGATCTTCCGACCACTGCGTTGTATTAGTTAAGATAAAAATGAAATATAATAAATCTACAGACGTACCTCTCCACCATACTGTATACCGATACTCTATGGCGGACTGGGATAGCTTCTGTACATTCATATCTGATCTACCTCTCTATTCCATGTTTAAAAAAAAATGTGTCCTCTATAGTATCAGACCTGACCGAATAGTTACTTGTAGGCATAGACCAATTCATAACATCCAAAAATTCCAACAAAAACCTAACAGCCAGCCATGGTTCTCCCGTGAATGTGTTGCTGCCATCGCACACAGAAATCACTTTTTTCCATAGCTACCAACGTGGTAGATGCACTGAAACTAAAGCTGCTTAAAGGACCGCCAGCAGCCACTGTAAAAGAGTAGTAAAAAATACAAGAAAACTATATGCTCAATCCGTTAAATTCAAAGTAGCTGAGCAGCGGCTTGGTTCCCACCAGTTCTGGCAAATAGCAAATAGGATCCTGAAAAGAAACGTGCGTTCTATCCCAACCATTTGCAATGCACCAGAGGTTATCTCGACAGCATCCAACTAGGCCAAGCTATTTGTCAAGAACTTTGCGTCAAATTCTACCCTGTGCGACGAAGGCCATCAACACCCGTATTCCCTCCTATAAAATACAACTAGCTATGCAACATACAAATATCTGTGCGTGAGGTCTACAAGCTAATCAAGAGCCATGACTCCAGTAAAGCAACTGGTCCTGACGGTATTCCAATTATAGTGTTTAAAGGCTTCAACCAGAAATTGCCTCCATACTTACAAAACTGTTTAAGCGTTGCCTTAAGGAGAAGTGCTTCCCAACACCCTGGAAAATCTTACCAGTATGCTCTGTATTTACGAATTCAGGTGATAAGTCATCTCCTTCTCAGTACATACATAATAAGGCACGTGTGTGTCATGAGTAAGTTGCTGGAATCCACAATAAATAGAGAAGTAGTCAACCACCTCAGCAGAAATAACATTCTTAG
This sequence comes from Euprymna scolopes, assembly GCF_053919585.1. Taxonomy (NCBI): domain Eukaryota; kingdom Metazoa; phylum Mollusca; class Cephalopoda; order Sepiida; family Sepiolidae; genus Euprymna; species Euprymna scolopes. The sequence continues at coordinate 9,495,852 of NC_136523.1, read as the reverse complement.
TGACACGCAATATGGTTTCCGTTCTGCTAGATCTACAGCAGATAGGCTAACGCTTATATCTCATAGGATTAGCGAATCTGTCGACAAAGGTTTCATTTCTAGGGCAATTGCTCTTGACATATCAAAGGCCTTCGATAAGGTTTGGCATAAAGGCCTACTTCACACGATTTCCAGCTACGGTATAACTGGAAATGTTTTCTCGATCATTAAATCGTTTTTCTCTGATAGGCCCAGAAGAGTAGTGGTTGATGGGCAGAAATCAGAGGCCCACAGTATTAATGTTTTCTCAGATTCTATCTCCTCTGATCTTGAGCGCGTAGTACAGTGGGGGGGAAGACGTGTTTGATTACCTTTAATGCATCTAAGACCAAGTTCCTATCTCTACATCATAAACGCTCTGATCCCCATCTAGCATCAATTGAAATGGATGGTTCTCGTCTAGGGGAGGCCCCATGTTTTGATAAGCTGCTTGGTTTGATCTTTACTCCTGATCTTAAATGGAACACATACATCAAGTCTGTGACCAAGATCGCTGGGAAAATGGTTCGATCCTTCTACTGCTCCAGAAGATATCTCAGTAATGATGCAATTCTCTTTCTATATAAAAGCCAAGTACGCCCAAGGATGGAGTATTGCTGCAACATCTGGGCAGTAGCTGCTAAAAACAGTCTATCCTGCCTTGACAGAGTACAAAATAGACTTGGTGGCTTAGTGGATGATGCCCTTTTCCCTTCCCTGCAACCTCTTTCCCACAAATGAGGCGTAGCGAGCTTATCTTTGTTTTATCTTTATTTCCATGGCAAGTGCTCGTCTGACCTCCATTCTCTGGTCCCCCCTCGCCAATCTTTATCAAAAAACACCCGACTAGCTGAAAGCGCCCTCAATAATTTTCCCAACTCCTTATCTGTGCCTAAATAAAAACGTAGATTCCATAAACAAAGCTTCTTTCTTAAAACTGCACGCCTGTGGAACTCTGTTAAACCTGGATGTCTTCAAGTCCAACACAAACAAATTCCTGATGAACCGCCCCCTTAAGTAATGACACTTTATCAATTCTCCAATACTATTACTACATTATGCCATTGATTACTGTACACACAATAACCCTTATCCCCGAGTGGCCCTTGCGCCTCGATAAGTGTTGAATTCCATGCAAAAAATGGTATAATAAAATGTTAACTTAAATAGGGATGGTATAATAAAATTGTGGGGTCTGCGTTCGCGCCTAGCCTCAATAGAATGGAAATAGGCACATACTTTAATAAGACTTTTCATATCTATTTGCGTATGTATACTTTGATAATTATGTTTCAGTTTAAAGAAATATGGTATAATAAAATCATGAGGTGTTCGTGCGCCTGACCTCAATAGATTGGAAATATGTCACAAAGTTCAACAAGGTGTTTTTTAATATAGATCCAGAGAATATTGTGTTAAGAGTTTCAGTGTGAACAGGTATGGTATAATAATTTATGGGGTTTATCTATTTTATTTTTACTTTCATCATATCTTGCTTTGGTTTTGATACCCCCAAATTCGAAGCTATCTCTTTATAACCCTTCCTTTTCCTAACCTATCATACTTTCATAAATCAGAGTCCATTTTCTGTAGGCTGTTTTTGAAACCAGTAAACGAAGGGCACCTTTGCTAGTATATATATATAAGTTAAAAAAACGAAGCCTTGACGCGAAGTTGGAAAATAGTAAAGTGTGAAAAAAACAGGTGCGAGTTATTGACGTGATGGCGATAGCTATTCAGCAGTTTAGATTTTGTGCGGGACAGTTTTTAAATAAATAAATAAATCGGTTTGTTTGTCTTTAACTAAGTTCGGGGAAAACCAGCTCCCTGCTTATTATGGGGGGGTCTCGTCTCGAAATGAAAGCTACCGTCTGGTATGACGAAGTCGACATTAACCAAACGTTACTTAGCCCTCTGAAGACCACTGTAATTAGAGTCGAGTCTCGCTTTTTTATATACCGAAAACCGAATGTAACGCGTGCCGATGCGGGAAATGTGGAATAATTAACGTTTGAAAGTCAATAAAATAAAATAGACAGCCGAGCTCCGTAGTTAAGTGTGAGATATTACAATTTATAGATGATATTAAAAGTATTAAGAAGTTGTGAAGCGAGCGAGCGCTTCTCTGAAAGAAGCCTTTTGTGGACATCGAGGAAAAGCGTACATACATACATACATACATACATACATATTCGCTTTTATATATATAGATAAGTTTTCACAGTGTCATATTTAATATTGCTCAATACAGATGAATTTACGTCATTAGTTACGCGGAATATATATATATATATATATATATATATATATATATATATATATATATATATATATATATATATATATACTTAAACCGTGATAAATACGTGAGTAAAGCTTAGTAGTAAGCATATAAAAATATAATACTGACAAATATCCAATAAATAATTGTTTGTTTCATTGTCAATGGCTGCCACCGGGCTGATTGCATAATGTCACTATGTTCGATTATTTGTGGCTATTATTTTCTTCAACCCCCATTAATGTATTTTATTTTATTACCCTTATCTATTTATTTATTTTCCTACAGTTAATGGATATCATTCCGTGTTGAGATAACATTTTGTCGCTTCTCCCGTTTAAGTAACACAGCCGTATAAAGGCGGGCCAAACCTTGATAAAATAAGATATTTAATACGTCGCCATTTTATACTGTTAGGTTCGCATGCTTAAATGATTAAAAATGTCGATGATCTGCCGAACACTGAAGATCATCTCGGAAGTGTTGATAAATTTATTTCCATATAATCTTTTATTTACCTTTAGTATTTATATAGTGCTTACGCTCAATACATGAGAATTGTAGCGTTAGTATCAGTTCTGTTACTAAGAGTGTTTTTGGAGCAGAGCGTGGACGCGCATATGCAATTGCATACAAAAATACGAAATGACGTCACCGTAGGGATAAACAAAGATTATAAACGTGTGCTACAGACAGAGGAGCGTGTTCGAAAGCACCTTCTCAACGACGTTCGAGAGGACTGCCGTCGTAGAAGAAGGAGCAGATTCGTAATCACGTTATATTCGGGATGTTACCCGGGAATAAGTTTTGTTGATAATATACGAAAAAGTGAGTTAGTGTTTTTCTTTGTCTTGGTCTTATTTGCCACGTGTACTTTATGCAACGTGTGGGTCCCGTGTATAGACTTGTATACCATTACATTACCACATGCGAGGGTACTAGCAAAAATAGGTTCATTGTTATAAATTAATATATAACCTGTATACTTGGCCAAGCATTAACCCTTTTTGACCCACCTTTCTACTTTTTCCCCACAATCATATTTACCAACCGAGCTATCCACAAAAGCTCGCCGTTTATTGCATTATACTATTTGTGATTCATAAAAACATAAAGTGATTGTATAAATGCTTTATATTAAACGAAGTACATAACATTATCGTGCGGGTCTACATGGACACCAGTCAGAATCACTGTTTTAGTTAAACTCTGACACCGCGTATGTGTTTTTTCATTTATTGGCAAGTTGTTTGCAAGATGTAGTTTACAAAATAATTATATAAAATAATCATGGAGCTCATATTGGTTGTAGTTTTACGCCCAAAGTATTTTTTAAATCATTGGCTGTGTCAAAACGACCAAGGTTTTAGAGTCCAAAAGTCCAATGAAATTGGAACGGTTCATTTAATGAGAATAATTTTTCTTTTTCTCCTTCGTGATATATATGTTCATTTTTCTAACCCTGCGTTTCTCGCTCTCCTTTTCTCGTCTGGTAATATGCTTAAATCTGCGTCGAGTTCTTCGTTGTTTTCTCTCGAGTTTATTAATTGCTTTAAAATATAAATATAAATCATATATGTAAGCATAAACATATATGTGTAAATATTGTGTATACATAAGGTTTGTATAGTCGTTCATTTTCAGCTGATGACCCCCAGTAAAGATAAAAAAGAGGGGCAGAATCTTGCTGTGATTCTTTTACAGGGAACGGGGATTAGAGCTTATTTGTTCAGAATCCCACCTATAAAAACATAAATAAATAAAATCTGTATGATGTCCGTAACTGTGACGAAACGACATAATCACATTCAAACACTTCCTTAAACTTTTCAAGCAGTTTCATTTTTATAAAGAAAGTCAAATTTTATGACTTAAACTATGATCAAAATCTCGCGACGATCTCGCGATGATCTCGCGACGATCTCGCGACGCCATATTGAAAACAATCTAAACGCAAGTCATGTTGTACGAAGACGTATCAGCTTTTTGCATAAGCTCGCTGGTATATGTTATGCTGTCGATGCGTGTCTATAACAATATTGTCAGTGTATATATAACAAATCCCTGTTAACTTATGGGTGCTAAGCGTTTTGTGATATGTGATTCGTCTAGTCTATATTTATAACAGTATCGGTGTTGTGATACCAGATAAGAGTGATGAAGTCAGTTCAATTCAAGACACCAGCAGGTAGCGAGCTTATGATGAGCTATACCGAATGCAAATGTCGAGGTAACTGCGGCCGATTGATAAACCCAGTTTGATCGACTGTCTCCATCTTTGATGTCTGTTTGTAAAGAATAGATGATCCATCAGCGTCGGAGTGGCATTGTTGTTGGGTTGGGTTATCGTAGATCAACTTCAAGTCATTACAAATCACCCGACGCTATCTGACTGTTAATGGGCGATACTCGCCGTGACTATGCCAAGTGAAGGGGTTCAGGATTAACTACTAAGTTCTAAAAAGCAGTTAGTCTAATGTCAAGTGTAAACCAATCAATATGCTGAAGTAAAACGACATACGATATGCAGTAACTACGACGATGTTGTGCCTACGCCGAGGGCGTATCTATTCGTAGGAACTGACATAATATTTTAGGATAATACAATAATAATGTAAAAACGCATCTCAAATGTGCATATCTTTTCTCAGACGTGAACACGCAATTGTGATGGGGTGATTTAGAGTTTTTAGTTTTACTGGAAGTTTATATCAATAAATATGTATTATTTTATTTTTACTACACTACCTACGACGATGTAACGCCTACGCTTAGGGCGTATCTATTCGTACGACCTGACATAATAATTTAGGATAATACAATTTGTTGAGATGATCAATCAGCCGCAGTTACGTCGATATTTCTTCACATGGCGCAGTCACCTTCAATATCGCTGAACAAGAGCAGGCTAGCTGCAGGTAATTTATATCGATTCGACACTGGAGCGACCTACGATTAACAGTGCTATTGACGATGCAATACGTATAAATACATCCGGATCTTACAAGAACATGACTGGCAGGTATAAGCTACAAATACGGACCTGAATTAAAGCCTGGTAGATACGTCGAAAGATACGCCGAAAGACTAAATGTTAAGCATATTAACTACTAATGGGACGATTCCAATATCATTCCCGATTCCGATACAATTATTGATTCCATACTAAACTCTCGATTCCGATACAATTCCCGATTCCGAATGCGATTCTTTATAAATCTCTCTATATTTAACAACAACAGTGGATATATTTTCTCAAACGTACAAACACACTTGTGAGAGGATGCTCTAGAGATTTAAGTTATACTGGAACTTCAGATAAATAAATATTTATTATTTTGTTATTATTACAAACAGTGGAAGGTTTTCCTTAAACCAAAATCAGATAAAAAAAGATAATTCAAGGAATCGATTTTAGCATCGGAAAATAGGCTCACATTTTTCTGATTCCGATACCAATTTCGATATCCCTAAAAGCTCCGATTTTTCCGATTCCCGATTCCGATTCGTCCCAACATTAATGGTATCATCCGTTAATTAGTAAAGACAATTCAACTTCTTTAAACAAATATATCCTTTTCAGGAACATGCCAATATCCTATTTATAGCTTCATTAATAACTTATTTTCTTTTCTCCCCCACAATGCTGGCGCTATGTAGTTTGAACCAGCTACCCACATCACATTTGATATCTAGGCGGTGAGTACTGCGAAATCAGTTTGACAAAAGTGCACCCCTGATGACTAATTTCAAACAACAAAATAATCCTGTAAAAAAGAAGGCATTTGAATACCAAAAATGAATCTAACATGTTGTTTAATACCTAGGTTGTTTGTAGCGTAAAATAATTTTGACAAAAGCTTGCAGCAATTCCAGCATCCTATATAATGCTACAAGTAAATTAAACAATGCCACAGGTAATTAAAAATGCTGCAGGTAATTAAATCAATGCTACAGGTAATTAAATTAATACTACAGGTAATTAAATTAATGCTAAAGGTAATCAACCCAAGGCTACAGGTAATTATACCAATGCTACAGGTAATTATACCAATGCTACAGGTAATTAAATCAATGCTACAGGTAATTAAATCAATGCTACAGGTAATTAAACCAATGGTATAGGTAATTAAACCAATGCTATAGGTAATTATACCAATGCTATAGGTAATTATACCAATGCTACAGGTAATTAAACCAATGCTAAACGTAAGTAAATCAATGCTACAGGTAATTAAACCAATGCTATAGGTAATTATACCAATGCTACAGGTAATTAAACCAATGCTAAAGGTAAGTAAATCAATGCTACAGGTAATTAAACCAATGCTACAGGTAATTATACCAATGCTACAGGTAATTAAACCAATGTCAAAGGTAAGTAAATCAATGCTACAGGTAATTAAGCCAATGCTATAGGTAATTATACCAATGCTACAGGTAATTAAACCAATGCTAAAGGTAAGTAAATCAATGCTACAGGTAATTAAATCAATTGTCAAAAAAGAACAGAAGTTAAACGTATGATGCCTGAAAGACCATTTTCGGAAAAAGGTTACCCAGGTGTAACCGAAATCACGTTCATTAAGTGCAATGAAAATGGCCGAAGAAAGCGCGCTCGGGTGTTTCTAAAATGGCAATACTATCCCGAAATAAGGCGTCGAGTGATCATAAATGATTTTATAATAAATATGACGTGTTGTTTAATACCTAGGGCGTCTGTACTGTGAAATAATTTTGCCAAAAGCGTGCAGCTGGACAAATGCAAGAACAACAAAGCAATTACTAAATGTACAAAAAGTTAATTGCAATAAAACATATGATTAACTTGACACCTGAAGCAAGCAAATTCATTATTTGTCAAAAGAGACATGCGTAACAAGTAAAATAAAGAGGATAACTTAAAAGATAATTTTCGGCGAAAAGATTACACAGGTATAACCGAAGTCAGGTATATCCAGTGAAATGGCAATAGCTGAATAAATCACGCTGTGGGTGTTTCCAAGATTGCAATACTATCCTAAAATAAGGTTTCCAGTGATCGCACATGGTTTGATAATAATTTATATATACATTTCAAAATTTGCTCGAAACCGAAACCAAAACCTGGACGTAAGCGTGACACAGAAAAGTACACACGCTATCGTATTAATATATAGATAATAATAATAATAATAATAATAATAATAATAATAATAATAATAATAATAATAATAATAATAATAATAATAATTCTGATTTCGTTTATCAACGTCGGGGATTTGTAGTTTTTTCAATTGTCCTTCCAGACGACTTGATACTACTTCTAGTGGACTAACTACGACCAGGATTATCTGTGTTTTAACCCTGTGTATATGCCTTATCTCCAAGGCTAATGGAGACTAATTGCTAGACCTCTCGTTATCCTTCTCTGTCGCATTCCTGCCTCAGGGTATTGAAAAGTCACCAATCTGCCAGTTTCTTTTTTTTTTAGCCTTTGTCAATGACGACCATGATTATGTTCCAATTGCTTGATCAGTCTGACACTTTTGTCCCGCCATATCTCAACCTTGCCAGCCTCACTTGTTCTCACTTCATCAGGCACCTCCTAAAACCATTTTCCAGCACACTTCACCCCAACCTTCTTACACACCTACCAATATATCCGTTATATAATATATCAATTATATAATCATAATAATAATAAAAATAATAACAACAACAATAATAATACAAATAATAATAATAATAACAATAATAATAATAATAATAATAATAAATGAAGAACACCGAAACTGCACATCTACAAGTTATATACCCTCATCACGCATCCCCTCCCATTGTCTTATCACTGTATCGCCAAAAGAAAAGTGATACCAAAGAGCCAAGTAGGGTCAAGGAGGATGGAAGGACCGAGGAGAGAGCGCTGACCAGACCTCCACTGGGCAAGCGCGAAGAGAACTGGGACCTTGAGGAGGCTTAGTGCCACTCAAATTCCAGTATAAACCAATGGTCACTGCCGGCGAGATATCAGTGGTAGATGGCTGTTGGGATGCCGCAAACTTGTTTGCAAATGCTGTTGAAGGAGGTGAAGAGAGCTGGACGTCTGGGGAGACTTGTTGTCGCTCAGCTTCCAGAGAGGGCCACAGATTTTCAATCAGATCGGTTGTTGACTTGTGTGGAGGTTCAATGTGAGCCAATAATAATAATGATAATAAATGATGATGATGATGGTGATGATGATGATGCGTGGGAAAAGCAATACAACGAGAACTTTGCAAACGACATCACTTATAGTATGCCGAAATATGCTATAGACTAAACCAGAAGGTACTGAGAAAGGGCAAAACTACAACATTCTTTGGGACGTCGTGGCACAAACTGAACAACCTATCCGAACAAAGACACCGGGTGTTATAATAATAAAGAGGGGGAGAAACTGCTAAACGATACATTTTTGTCGTTCCAAAGAGTTGTAAATAATAAGATGTAAAAGAAAAAAAAAACGTGACCCGAAACGTAAACTAAACATGAAGATTGTTCATACGAATAAACATTGGGAAAACTAGAAAAACAAACAAAGAGAAGTTAGAATAAAAAAGGAGATTAAGACTATATACTTATATATTGACAAAAATACTCGATATACAAAGGATGTTCTTTGGATGCGGAATCTAACTAACATATGAGGTTTTAGTTCCAGACTTTTTTTTAAGTAGTAATCTCTTTTAACTTTAGTATTTTATTACTATACATCTTATTAAATGACTGACGAGGTTTTAATGATTTAAGGTTCAAATAAACAGCTACAGCACGCACTGGAATACACCCTACTAAAGGTGATTGTTACAGATTGTGAATTTAAGCAATTTAACCTGGACGTGAGGATTATTTAGGAGAATGGTCTGCAATATAAATTACTGTTTTAAACTTTGAAAACATTTCAGAATATCTTATGAAATGTCTTAGACTTCCCTTGGAGAATCTTGCACGAATCGAGCATCAGTTTATGAGTGACATAAAGGATTTAAAAACGACAGGGAGTCTGTGATGGGTAATGTGATGTGTGGAAGGATTAGGGAAGTAAGAACACCAGAGTTGATTTGCCAAATGAAGAATTCTGTGTGTCTGTAAAGACTAATGTACAGTTTGATGTCAGTATTTGAATGGTACACACAAGTATTCGCGAGGAATTGACGATCAGGAAGATCTGTGCGAAATTTTTCCCCCATCCTTCTTACAGATTATTTGACAGAGATGTGCATCAAGACAGGTCCATATACTTCTTCTTATCCAGACCTTGCTCCCTGTACCTTTTGCTATAGCATAAGCTCAAAAGAACCCTTAAAAACTGTCGTTATTAGACAATTGGGATATGAAAGAGGCTGTGACGAGAATCATTGTCACGTTTACACAAGGGGATTTCAATGAGAACTTCAAGAATTTTTGGAACGACACGAGGAGGTCCTTGCATCTGGAGGAGGGTACTTACAAGGGGGAATAGAGTTTCATATGTGTACTATCAATAAATCTACCATAAAGAAAAAAAGGCTGGGAATTATTTCAGGTACCTCGGAAACTACAAATATTAAAGAGCCCCATTGGAAGTGCAATATGAATAAAATGATAGAAAGAATGCAACACGAACCTAAGAAATCTGACAATTCAATTAATCTTATAAAATAGTAGTCTCTTTAAAATAGCACCAGCAGTGCCTGGTACAACACAAAATAATCGGGAAGTGTCAAGGACGATTGGAGAACCGAGGGAGAAAGATTTCCATTTGATGTGCGCGAAGTGTGCTGACACCTTAGTAAAGCTTATTATTTCCCTAAAATCTAAGTGTAGCGTAATGGTCGTTGCCAGCGATAAACCAATGGTATAAAGCGATGGAGGAGCACGTGGATTCTGCGGTGACTTATTGATATCCAGACTCCACGGAACACCACCGGTCATTATTAGTGAGTAGTAGATGATTGACTATGTCAAAACTCCCAATGAGTATCAATAATAATAAATGTTAGCTAGCATAAGTGAATGCGTCACACAGGCTCAAAAATGTACTAAACAGTCGACGATGTAGGGGAATCTACTTCACTGAGAACTATGCAAGAACCTGCATACTCAACATGCAGACAAGTTGGTTACTGTGTGAAATCAAAGAGATAGATAAATGGAAACATACAAAAGTTACTAGAAAAATGTAGAATCTATGAAACATTAAGAAGTTATAATTGTTAAATATTTATATGCAGTAGATATTAAATATGACGTTGAAAAAAAAAGACATTGGTCAGAATGCACCAAGGTAAAGCGAAAGCGATGATATTTAGCCGGATATGACGCTTTATATGACAACTAGAGAGAGTGGTTACTGATTGATCAATAGTTTTTCTGGAAACTATAATAAAATCATTAACAATGGTCAAATATAATTGTAATTAAGCGATGATCTAAAAACATGATTAGCACTCTTCCGTTCTCTTTGAAATGAAAACTACTTTGTAATTATTTGGTTGAATAGATCCTTGATTCTATCCGTGTTTTAAGAAATCATATGAGGTGATTTTTTATTCAGCTTAAAAATCTAGCAACTAATAGAGAAACGAAAATATCCCAAGTCGGTATACGATCCTAGCAAAAATCCACGAAGATATACGCGAAAATATCAATGTCAATAACTATTCTCCCTCTCTCTATTATAGTGTCGAAAATAGCTACAATTCTAATAGGTCGCACACTGTCAAACAAGCTCCTGTCCAACCTTTCCCCCTCTTCTTGTTTTACAGATACTTTACTTACATGCGCCCCGATGAACTCGTAGCACCTTCTACACCAATAGCCCCAGCTAACCTAGGAAACATAAAAATCCCACACAAGGGTCACTTGATACCAGACAGCTTTCAACTGTAATAGTTTCTCTCCTCGACGTGCGAGATTTGGAATTTATTTTCTATATTTCCTGCTCCCTCAACTGTACTAACACGCAGAAGTTAAAATGTAATATAAACACACATTTTTTGTTCAACTCCCTGCTAAGAGTGCCCCTATAAGTACGCCCTCTAATTCACAGTTGTCTGTTACGTTGCACTGGTAATGTGATAATCGATTTTTTTGACATATAGTAATTTCACAAAGTCACCTTGATCACACCCTGAACATTTGTAAGATAATTTACGCTAATCACGTAATATTAAATGTAGAGATACGAAGAGATACAAAGAAAAATCTCGAAGTATCTAGAATAAAAAGACTAGCAGAAATTTTTTAAAAGGTGAGATTGAAATTCTACACCAGATAATGCTAATAATGTGGATTATGGAACCAAACTTTGTAGGTACCTAGTAGATTATGTTTCTAAACGTTATAGACTGTACTATAATAAAACAAAATAGGCCTGAATGCAGAAATATCTTATATAAACTATGAGAGTAAACACACCAAAAACCTACTGCAATATAAATACAAAAATACATTCTAGAACACACGATCTTAATAATTCCTATAAACTGACCCCCTGCCCAAAACATAAATTATGTATACAGACTTTGTGATCACCTTGTAGATTATGTAGCCAGATTTTGTGGGCACTTCTAGATTACGTAGCAAGACATTTCAGACACCCTCTAGAATATGTAGCCAGATTTTGTGATGGGCACCCACTAAATTCTGCAGCCAGACTTTGCATCATCCTCTAGATTATGTTCCAGATGTTGTGCGCACCCTCTAGATTATGCAGCCAGATCCTTCAGGCACCCTCTAGATTATATTTCCAGACTCTCTGGGCAACCTTAAGATTATATAGCCAGATTTTGCGGCCATCCTGTAGATTGTGTAACCATATTTTGTGGTCACCCTCTAGATTTTGTAGCCAGACTTTTCGTGATCCCTGTAGATTATATAGACAAACTTTTAAGCCACCCTGTCGATTATGTATCCAGACTTTATTGACATCGTTTATGATAAAAACAGCTCGACTGCAAAAATCGCCTTATATAAACCACGAAAGTAAACACGGAAAAAGAACTGTTGGATTATAAATACAAAAACTACATTGGATAAAACACAATCGCAAGACTTTTTTTTATTACATGATCTCCTTCTAGTAAACAAAAAAAAAATGCATATTTCTGATCGTCCCGGCCTCAGCCGGTGGCAGCCATAATTACCATAAAGGGGAAAAGTAAATGAAAATATTGAGATGGAAAACATCAACCAAATACGAAAACCAAACTTGTGGTAGATACTAAGTCTAGCCGCACTGATGCGCTGTGATACAGCGAAACAGTAGCTACCTTGGATTAAGCATATGGGAAAGTGATAAACAAACTGTTACTAGCGTAAAAAGCGATGCTCTTTGTGTAAACATATAAGGCATAGGTGTTTGGAAAATGTAAACGTACCCATTTAAACAGCAGCTGAATAGCTAACGGTTAGGAGCGTCAACTGTCGCATAGATGGTCGCGTTTCAAACCTGACTTGAAGTCCAGCCGCACTAATGAGCTGTCATACAGCGAAACAGTACTGTATGTGATTTAATTTTTAATTATTATAGTAAAAAAAATAATTATGACAGCCCCTTTAAGAAATACGTTTCTTATAGTTGAGCACTTTCTGTTGAATAAAAGTCGGTCAATTTAGCTCTTATGCGTAGATCGTCGTATAACGACTTGATCACTGTCTGTCTGACGTAATGAACATTTAAATTAAAATGTTTAAAATTCAACGCTATTTCACACGATTAATGGTAGCCGAATGGATACGGTCTCCGCTAATCGAGCCAGAGATGTCTCGTGTCGCGGGGTTCGAATCGTTCGACTGGTAGTAATTGTGACACCCTGCACTGAAGAATCCCGAAAGGATGAAACACTAGTGTCTGTAGGTATTTAATTATTATAGTAAAAAAAATAATTATATATATATATATTGAAATGGAGAATCTAGTACCCTGAAAGGATTACAAAACGCGATGGATCTCTTTACCTCCTTACAACCAGGATTTTCCATCTCAAGGTTTTGTATTCATTTTAGATTTAAATGACAGTATCCCTTTTTCTGTCTCGATGTCCATTTCCCTTATTCTATGGATCTAAAATGTTGTTTTTTTTAAATCTTTAAAAACTTCAAATTGAAATACGAAGTACATTACAGTGTCATATGCATGTTTCGCCCATGTGAATTTTTCTTAGCTATTATTCAAGTAATATGAAGATAACTTGAAATCGGGTGAGAATTCTTTGCACTCAAACTCCACGTTACTGCGAATGCGTTATCGTGAGAACTCTTAGTTTGTTGATAATAATAATAAAAATGAAGGAGGAAAAAAAAAGCATAAAAGAAAAAGAATCAGAACCAGAAGAAAATGGAAAAAAGAAGTAGAAATATGTAAAAGAAAAGGCTTGAGGCGAGTGTTATAATGAACGTGATACGCACATCAACTAAAATGCCTTTTTATAATTTCCACATCGGCTCCAAAGAGCGTACTGTTTTGTCTGTTGCCTGTGATTTTATTTTTAGCAAAACGGCAACCTCTACTATAAAAGTTGGCAAACAAAGCTGAGTCAGCTAAGTCTCCACAGACACACCAGAGATCAAAGAATCAAATACATAATTCGATTGTGTCAGCAATAGCTGTAAGGATAATAGAAAGAAATATTGAAAAATCACTTTATATATTTATATATATATATATATATATATATATTATGGCAGTGTCGACAAATATTTATATACATATATAATAAATATATGATATAATATATATGCGATATTATATTCGATATATATATATATATATACATATATATATGATGACAGTGTCGACAAATATATATACATATATAATAAATATATGATATAATATATATATGCGATATTATATGCGAGATATATATATATATATGTATATTATGACAGTGTCGAAAAATATATATACATATATAATAAATATATGATATAATATATATATGCGATATTATATGCGATATATATATACACACATATATATATATTATGACAGTGTTGACAATATATGTACATATATAATAAATATATGATATAATATATATATGCGATATTATATGCGATATATATATACATATATATATATATATATATATATACGGCATTATCACGTGAATACACCGGTCCCCGTTATGTCATCGAAATAAAGCAGCGTTGAGCCTGGTTAATACTTAAATGGGTGACCATTTAGAAATTTCAGGAACTGTATAGGCTCTCTGGTTATTTCAGCATGGTTTTACGTCGTCTAGCACTTTCCTTTGCCACTCGACTCAAGCAGTGCCAATTCAGGGGACTTGTGGTTTAGGATTGCTCGACCCTTGCCTCTCAATTATTCGCGACGCTACCCTTACAGGGGTATCCATTGTCTCCTGAGACTGAAAGGAGGCACCTATGTAAATATATAATATATATATATATATATATATATATATATATATATATACATATATATACATATATATATATATATACACATAGATATATATATATATATATATGCGTCGTTGTCTGTGTAGTAAATGTGATTAATACGATATAATCTCGTCAAATCACCGACGTTAAGCAAAGTTAAGCAACATTGAGCTTGATCCGTACGATCGGTGGTCATTTAGGAATAGCAGGCGGAATATGTACGCTTCGCTTCTCTTGTCCTGAATTTTTACTTTCTTCTTCGACTGGAATACCGCAGTGTCGACTCAACATTAATCTCGCTATAGAGTCACTCGCATGTCATAGAATCATCAGTGATGTTCCTGGTCTTACTTGATAACGTCTGACGAACAAATATGTGATGCATATGTGTGTATATCTATATGACGCACCTTCCCTCTTGCCTGTCGATTCAACGTATAACGTCCCAACAATCTTTCATTTCTGCTTCCTTAACTCCAAATCGTGCGAGAAAATTGCAGCTAAGTCGACAGTTTAGGCAACTGTGTAAATAAGCTGATATTAAAATGTTTAAGGTGCATTTTCTGCAGATTTTTTCTCTATAACATTTCAAAAGTCACCTAGACAATATATATATATATATATATATATATATATATATATATATATATATATATATATATAAATATATAAAATGAAAATTACGATTGAATTTACTAAAATGAGCCAAGATGGCAAAATTAAAGTAAATTATGATTAGTAAAGAATTAATATTTATAAAAATTATCTCAGCCAGATATAAATGCTCTATAAAACCAAATAGGAAATAGAGCTTATAATATGACCAAACAGTTAATAAAATATGTTAAAAAACACTTTGAAATGAGTTAAAAAATGTTTAATCTGAAAAGGAAACACTAGATAAATTGATAGTCCTTAATCCGCAGAATTTCGAAGAAGAACAGTAATAAGAAATCCAGAATGTATGTCATTACAAAACTTATGATGGTCAAATGTAGTCATTTTTTTATGGCAGCGATAATTATTATTAATAAAGAAGCCCAAGTAATAATCAACAGATCCGAGTAAATCCTAATAGGCACTAAAACCTCACACAAGCAAGCACACACACACACACACACACATACACACACACACATATACATATATATATATATATATATATATATATATATATATATATATATATATATATAGTATATTTTATTTTACAATCATTATTGGCTCCACACAGGTTGAAATAATCCTGTCTTTAAGTTTTTTTTTGGGGGGGGAGGATTTCTAATAGAAATGAATGTAGGAAATAAAGTGTGTAGTGAATACATGCATAATTATAGTTTGTCATTAAAGCCACAACAAGACAATCATTTTATATATATATATGTATATATATATATATATATATATATATATATATATATATATATATATAGTAGCAATTAAGCCCGGCGTTGCCAGGGTGTTTGGAGGTGTGTGTTGACCAAAAAAAAAACAAAATTGGTAGTAGGAAGGCAGTCTCGAACCCATACCGAGAAGGAAGAAAAGAACAGGGAAAACATGATGCCTTGACTGTTACGACCAGCGGCATACCAGGAGTGAGGTAGGTTTAAATTAAGGCTAGACAATCGAAAAGAGGAGATGACTTTCTAAAATATCATACATATATTTATATATGGAAAGCTAAAACTTTCGAGCCAAACCGATTAAAAAGCTTGGCCTATCTCTGAATACCCTTTATGTAAAATTTCAAATTTTTAGACCAGACATTGTCTGACTTATTTGTTAGAAACCGCAGAGGCAAATTTTCTTTAGATTTGACCACTATTATGACCCCTTAACCTTTATTGTTTTAGGTTCAAATCAAATTATTAAGTTAGATCCATGTCTAGGGAACCTATATTTAAAATTTCAATTGTTTATACCCAAAAATGGCAGAGGTGTTTGGTAGAGTTCTCAAATGTCAAATCCTTGAACTTTGACCCTTTACCAGCCAAATTTCTGGCTGAAAATGTATTACGCCGATTTTTCCAAATCTCAGTACCCTGTATATTAAATTTCGAGTTTGTAGACTGAAAATTGACAAATTTATTGCGTAGGAAAATGTACACAGCCAGACACACAGACACACACACACTTTCACTTATATATATATATATATATATATATATATATATATATATATATATATATATATATATATATATATATAAGTCACATATTTAGCGTAAATTATGATCTTGCCGGTACGTTACGAACGGCGTTAATTGTTACGATGTATCACGGTAGGATTCCCTGTCTCCCTTTTATAAAAAAAATAACGCTTATTATTGTTCGATTCTGCAAAATTAATCCAGAAGGCTTCGTTGTTATTTGTAATTATTTGACTATTATGTAACTCTTTTTTATTAAAATATTTTCAACGTATTTTTGTTGGCCAGCAAGTACTCGATCAACCAGACCATCAGGATTCATCATCATTAATATTAATAAATACTAAAATGTTTACACTTCATAAAAAATCGAAATTCTTTTCTATGGCAGCACGACGACAAAGTGGTAGTAGGGATGCAGGCTCGAACCCGTATCGCGAAGGAGGAAAAGTACGTAAAAAAAAAACCGTTGCTCTTGCGTCTATTGCCAAACCGGAAATAGCGAAGGTTTAAATTAGGACTAGTCAATCGAAAATGGTTTTACTTCAAAACAATACCGATCTCGTGAAAATACGTCGCCTCTTTCGAAAGTATTAGACATACATGCATACATACATACATACATACATACATACATACACGATGATTGCAACGTCTTGTCAGACGAGTGCCACTCCCTCAGAAACTTAAAGTTCATGAGCCGAAAATGAATTTAATCCTGCCGGCAAAGTTCACACGCACAAGCAGACATGACACTAAAGACGGGCACAGGCATATATTTATACAAGCACACACACATACATACATATATACGCATACATACACATACTTATACACACATAAACATACACAAGACGGTCATTGGCATACATACATACATGTATATATATTTAAACGCAAATATACATATACACACATACACACATACATAGCTGTAAACATACACACATATATACATATATACATACACCATGAGAAATACACATACATACGTATACAGACATGCATGCATACATAAAGATATACATACCTACACACACATATACAAATACATGCACACATATGCATACATGTATATATACGTCCACATATGCACATATATATATACACTTACCGACATGTACATACACGTACCTAAATATGCACTCATACACATATACATACATGCACATACATACACACAAACATGCATGCATCTACATACATACACATATGCATAAATACACATACACACCCATATATACACATGCACACACATGCATACATCCACATACATACATACACATACATATATACATACATATACACATAGATATACACCCATATACATACACATGTACATAAACATACATACACCTATACATACATATATGCACAGATACATATAATGATGGCAGATCAATTACTACATGCTTCCGGCATTTCAGACCCACACGCGTCACAACTTTTCCATCGCAATAGGACCATTTTTCATAGAAAAAATGCCTGAGGGAGTATCTATACCTGATGGTGTTACAGAGTTTTTGCTTTGTACGACAGCTAAATCTCTCTCTCTCTCTTTCTCTCTCTCTCTCTCTTTTCTCTCTCGGTTCAAAATGTTGACATCCAGCAACAAGCAAGAGCAAGATAGCCAGCAACAAGTCAAACTGCAGACCAGCTTAATGTGGGCACTGGTCTCCCGATTTATGTTTTTTCACTCAGAGATTTGCTTCTTATAGAAGGGTTGCCTTCACCACGGCTTACGGGAACCCTCTCCATACATACATACATACATACATACATACATACATACATACATACGCACATACATATATACATACATTCATACATACATACATACATGCATACATACATACATTTAAACAGACAGGTGAGGTTTATATAATAGATTACATCGCAAAATTTTTCCAGAACGATCACCTGTACTTTTATTTTTATGGATGCACTCCCTTTTTTACATTAAATATTTTCCACTTATTTATTTTTGGCTTATTATACCAGCAAGTATTCTCTGAGTACTCGGTCAATATGACCATAAGGATTCATCATAACAAAAAAAAATACAACAAAAAAATATGCAATTAACAAGGGACGAAAGTGTAGTATTTTTTATATTTGACAACGACGACTTCAAAACATAATAACACTTACACTTTAACACGAGACCAAATTGAAAATGATGAGTTCAGATTTCTTTGTATTATTATGCCAAAATAGAAAATATGCTTAAAACAATTAGCAAAAATACGAAACTGTATTTTTCATTATGAAATGCGGCCGTATATTGCCAAGTTTTAATTAATTGATATATATATATATATATATATGTATATGCATATGTGTGTGTGAATAGGTATATATATATATATATATATATATATATATATATATAAATGAGCTTCGAGGCGGAGCCAATAGCCAATAGTAACCGTATGTATCGCTTTAAACAACAACAATAACAAATCTAAATTTATAAGCGATAAAAATAAACAGTAAAATAAATCTAGGGTTTGTGGCCTAACGGTTAAGGAACCGGACTGTGATAAACATGGCTTGAGGTTCGATCTCTAGAAACAGTTGAACTACGCTGACGAGAGGTAACGACGTCGAAACAGGTGTGTACGTAGATTACTGTTTTAAAAATAATAAATAAATAAAAATGTTATATACGTCCAAACAAATTATGGGCGACTTTCTAAGTAAATAAAGAAAGGAGCTTCGAGGCGGAACCAATATTAACCGTATGTATCGCTTGAAAAACAACAATAACAAATCTAAATTTATAAGCGATAAAAATAAAAAGTAAAATTAATCTCAGGTTTGTGGCCTAACTGTTAAGGCACCGGACTGTGGAAAACATGCCCTGAGGTTCGATCCCTAGAAACAGTTGAACTACGTTGACGAGAGGTAACCACCTCGAAACAGCCGTGTACGTAGATTACTGTTTCAAAAATAATAAATAAATAAAAATGTTATGTACGTCCAAAAAAATTAAAAAGGGCGACTTTCTAAGTAAATAAAAAAATGAGCTTCGAGGCGGAGCCAATATTAACCGTATGTATCGCTTGAAAAAACAACAAAAACAAATATATATATATATATATATATATATATATATATATATATATATATATATATATATGAGGGGCGTGCAATAAGTAATGCCCCAGACCCACTTCTCATAGTTGTAGAGCAACAAAACTTGGCTCAGTTATATGTCTTCTCTACATAAGAACCACCCAGAGTTATGCATTTCTCCTATCGTTTGATGCAGCTCTGGAGACGTTTTTGTAGAACACCCCAGGTTGTTCCGCCAACAACGACGTGACTTAAGAAATCAAGGCTGCATCATCTGGGAAACACTTTCCTGTCAAAAACAACTTCATGGCTGAGAAGAGGTGAAAGTCAGAGGATGCAAGGTGAGGAGAATAGGGAGGATGGGGGAGGATTTTATAGCCACACGCCCGTCCTTCTAATATGGCGACATGCGAGTTGTGGAACGGAGCGTTGCCCTACAGGAGGAGGATAGCTTTTCTGATCTGGCCCCACCTCTTGATTTTGATAGCTTCCCTTAATTTCCTCAAACGTGAAGTAAATAGGCTCCTGTAATGGTGGTACCCTTTACCAGGAAATCTGTCACCACTACTCCGTCCTCGTCCCAGAAGACTGTGAGCATGACATTGTCAGCGAAGGGTTGCGCTCTTGCCTTCTTTGGAGGTGGTGAGTCCAAGTGCTTTCACTGCATTGACTGGGTTTTGGTCTCTGGATCATAGTGATGGACCCAGGTTTCATCCTGTGAAATCAGTCTTTTGAAAACCTTTGACTCATCTTCTTGGGACATCTCAAAAATAATTTTCGAGCACTCGACGCGTTATCGCTTCTGGAATGGTGTGAGCATCCTGGAAATCCATCTGGCAGAAACCTTATGCGTATGCAAATGGTCACAGACCGTGTACTAATCTTGACATCTTGGGCCATTTGGCGAATAGTAATGCGCTGATATTCCAAAATGGCAGCCTTAACTTTACGGACAGATGCCTCATCAATGGCAGAAGCGGCGGCCAGGTCTGGGAACTGTTTCCATAGGCTTCCGGTCATGTTTGAATTCACGATGCCAGTGTTTTACAACATCATATGAGGGGGCACTATCACCATAAATTTCTTTCATTTCATCAACAGTCTCCTGTGGTGTGCGTCCTTTCAAATATAAAAACCGGATCACTGCTCGACATTCTATTTCACACCTGACTCAATTCAAACACCTGTAAAACAGAAACAACAATTAGTTCAGAGCTATAATTTTCCACATAATCCTTAGAGATATAAGTTATTGCACATGCAAAATTTCAGCTAGATCAGACAACGGGAAGTTGGCCAGGGGCATTACTTATTGCACGCCCCTCGTATATATATATATATATATATATATATATATATATATATATATATATATATAAAATATCTTTCCGGTTTCTATTTTTATGTTTCTGTTTTTCTCCGTCTCTTATATATTTTGAGAGAGAAAGGGGCAGACAGACAGACAGACAAACAGGCAGAGAACGAGGGTCACAGTGTGTGTGTATGGGTGTGCCTGTGTGTGTGTGTGTGTGTGTGTGTGTGTGTGTGTGTGTGTGTGTGTGTGTGTGTGTGTGTGTGCACGCCCGGGTGTGTGTGTTTTCAATGAAAAGGCGAATCTTTGGCAGGTGCGTCTTAATTTGAATCACTTCAAAACTAGGTTTCCCCTTATTTCTTATTCGTTTCATCTAGTTTTCCGCTCAATTCACCTTAATCAACGATTCCAGCGAATTGTTCCGTCTAAGCTAAAATTATCGAACGATCTATCGGAGTGGCCGAACATGCTAAAAAAAAAAGAAAGAATATTCGTATATTGTGAGGTATTCACAGATCACATCTATTGAATGACTATATTAAGCAAGTCAAATTTGAAGAAGCGAAGAGTACACTTCCGTGTCCGAATTAGGAAACGTTTGGACTCGTATTAATAAATATAACAAACTATATTTTGTAACCAATCACGGGATGTTCTGAATTTAGTTAAAGTGTATTTATCACATGTAGAGGAAGCTGTACACTGTGAGCCAGCTTGTTCAGGAAACTAGTTGCAATGAAGCCCGTCGTCGCTCCGACGCCCTTCTCTTTGGATTTGGACCTGTGACCATATCTGAACTTACGGATATAATATATACATTCAAGCAGTAATAAAGACGCCTATACACAACAGTTTACTCTTTTATTATCGTTTGTGAATATGTAAAAAATACTCATTTAAATATTTTCAACTCTTCTCATGGGACTATTTCTCAAGTATTAAAATTAAGAACATTAATTTTTTTTTTAATTTTATGTAATTAAATTTGTATAATTGAGCGTAGAGACTTTGGCCACGATTCTCAGACCTGAGTAAAGCTTAGCTCTCAAATTATTCACATACCTGCAAATGCTCTGTCCGTAGTACTTTTTCCCCATTTATCGAAGCTCACGTGCTTCCTTATTAATCTCCTCTTTTATTTTTGCTCTCTTTCTCCGCTGTCTCGTAACCTCGCGTTGCGACAACGTTATTTGCATACGTGTCATACGGCTTCTGCAGCTAAATACGTGTCAGCGGCTTTGTCACAACCGTAACCTCATATAATATACAATTGTCTTTAAATGTACATTCTAATTTATTCGTAACGCTTTATGATTTAACAAATTTACATAGGTGTGATCGACTTCTCTCATTTAAATATACTAATTGTGTTATTTCATTATTCTTGTCTTAGGTTTTACTGTACCAATAGCTTAATTTGACTATAGTTTTATTAGAAAAGTATATGAATGATATTCTCGGGAGGTAAATATAGTTTTTAAAAATATTAACTATATATATGTGTATATATATATATATATATATATATATATATATATATATATATATACATATATATATACATTATTTTTAAAGATTTAAATTCATTCAAAATGTATCACTAACAAAAACAAAGAAAACATCTACATAAGAACGTGATACAATAGTGCTCGTGCGACGTAGCTCATCTTATTTCATCCTCTCCAATTTTATGTATCACAGACTGGACAATTGTCAAGTTACTGGCATTTTACAATTAGCCTCTATTTCACAACATGCCCTTACTTAATTCCCGGAGGGTTATTCAGTCTATTTATATTAAAGCAAAGAAACTTTAAAGAAATTGCGTCCGTCTGTTAGAACAATGCTACCAATCGAGTATTTTTTTTTAATTATGTTTGGCTTCTTGGAGCAGACTCAGGCATGCAAACGAATGCTATAAGTCGACGGTGGTGCAGGTAATTTTATTGTATAGAAGGCGAGGAATAAGAGAACGAGATAGATAGATAGATAGATAGATAGATAGATAGATCGATAGAACATAAAATTCAAGAGTCTTTGAAGACTGTTTTCAGCTAGAGTGGCACGTTTCTAATGTAACCTTTAACATTTATTGAGTTCAATTTTTTTAAAATTAGGAAGCTTACCACCGAGCGTTCTATATTCTACACAATTCTCTTAATAGTAGTACAAAGAAACTGGACACATTTATTAGCCTTTTACTACATTGGAACTAC
Source organism: Euprymna scolopes (assembly GCF_053919585.1). NCBI lineage: Eukaryota > Metazoa > Mollusca > Cephalopoda > Sepiida > Sepiolidae > Euprymna > Euprymna scolopes. Next base: position 9,472,383 of record NC_136523.1, on the reverse strand, counting down.
CTAGAGTTAAACATTTCTCCTATCGTTAAATGTAGCTCAGAATACGTTTTGTAAAACCACCAACGTTGATCCACCAATCTGCTCTGTATTTCGAGAAACCAAGGGTACATTACTTGCGATAAGCATTTCGTTTCAGAAACAATTGCATGGCCGGAAATAAAATGAACATCGGGAGGAAGGTAAAGAGAGTTTAGATGTACAGTCTATTTTATAGCCATACACTGTTGCGTCTCATCTAGCGACTTGCTTGTTGTGGAACGGAGCCTTGCTTTGCAGGAAATAAATACATTTGCTGATTTCACACGCACACTTGGTTTATTTTCAAATTTTTATCCCCAAAATAAGGCATAACAGGTCCCTGTGATTTTTGTTCCGTTTGCCAGGAGAACTGGTACCAATAGCATATTTCTTTGAGTATGTTTGCCTTGTCGGTTCGGCCCAAATATGCTAAAGTATGCTCAAAGTCAGCAATACAGTAGTTGGTTTTGTTAAGCATTGAGAGCGGAAAGAGAAAAGCAAAGCATAAGAGAGAGCGAAGAGTGTTGGAGATAAATAAATCTATATTATTTAATTTTTCGGGCTAGTATTCTCGGCTATTATTTATGTATGTAATGGCTGGGGAAACATACATTTACAACGTGCATACTTTCGAAATTATGAAGCTGGTAATACAAATCTATGTCGAATTTGACCATCTGAAAAAAATTTACGAACTATAATTTTATTTAGTCCACATAGTGTTGTATTTAGAGGCGGACCGGTCCCAAAACAGTCATATTACATAGTGGCTGATATTGTTCGTATATTGGCAGCAAATAAACGTATAACTTGTGTGTATGCTGTTTAGTCAGGGGATATGATATCGACGTGTTAACTGAGTCATGTTGTATCAGAGAGTTATCACACGGTTATATATTTCTATTTATATTCACGTACGGTATCATTTTTTTTTTAATAAAAAGAATATATGCTTCATGCCTTCCTTTGTTCAAGAGTTCTTCTATTTGAACTACTGAGCTCCGTGATGAAACATGAAATAACCAACCATAACCAATTGACACTTCTGTACTTCCTTCTTTTGTGAAACCACAGAACAACTCTTTATATTTTTAAAATATAAATTTATTTCAGTTGTCTCAAATGGTCGTCACAAATTGTCTGCAGTTCGTCTATATGCTTATTCGTTACAGCTTCTCTTCCTGGCTTCAAGCACATCTGTTCATTCTCGCGTGATCCAAATCACACTCTTCGACTGACTAAATTTCTTGGCCTTCTGACATTTGTTCCGGTGACGTAACAAATTAAATGGCACGCCTCCTAAACGAGAAGTCCTCTGTCATGTACGCCTGCTAAAGGTTATTTTGTTTATTTAAATTATCTAATTTATGTAAACATCTTCAGCCATAACCCATTGCTACACTTTATTCTATAAACAATAAATAACTCCCAATAAAAACTATTTTAAGAATATCATTGAATAGATAGTTAAATAGATAGATAGACAAATAGAACGATAAGAAGGAAGTAACTTTTAGCAATGTTATTATCTTACAATTGGTCGATTATGCTTATTCAGTTTATAGTCTATCGATAAGTATTGCTTTAATAATAATAAAAAAATATAGTAATTAAGTAATAACTAGATTTGTTAACCGTTAAAACTGGCAAAATATACGGACCGCTGATAAAGAGTGAATGCTGTATTCCATATTGACAGTTGACTCTGGTTAACCTTGTGTTCATCTTGCATTAAAACCCGAATCCCCAACGATACTTACTTCACTGCATAACAAAGTTCCATACAAAATGTCAGCTAGATAGGTCAGTAGTTCTAGAAGTGTAAGCCATTTTTAGTTTCAGAACAGTTTCAGATGGTTCGCTGTTACACACAAGTCCTGGGAGGTGACTTGTTTGTAGTAGACAGTTCCACAGAACAAAATATTCTTACCGTGTCGAGACGGAAAAGAACATGTGAAATTGCTTCAGAAAAGGTTTAATATTGATGAAGCAATTCTGGTTTCTGATTGGTTGGTAGCGGAAATTCAATAACTACCCTATTAAAAGTCCATTTTGATGGGATGTCTCCTAGCGGCTTCGGCTGCAGGGAGACAGGGTAGTACACGTCAAGGATTCGTCACTTGACACTCAGCCCAACAGGTGAGGGGCCGGGAACCGGCCCAGCACCTGTTGAACTGAGGTACACCGCCTGGGTAATACCTAGGAATGTCAACCCTCCCAGGCCTTGCCACCGGGCTTTCCGGTGGGGCAAGTTTATTGCTTGCTGCCGGGGAATACCGACGGGGTTACTCAGGCAATTTTTAAAATTGCAGGAGTACCCCTCCTTTAGGGGAGTCTGTGGAGTTTCCACTTTCCAGGCCTTGTGCCAAATATTGCCGATGTGGGCGGCAATTAAATAACTACCCCATTAAAAACACCAAAATATTGCAACAGTAGTTGTGGAGAAGTTTAATTTGAATTATTGGGGAAATCTTTTTAATCTGTTTGCGGCCAGAAATTTGTCACGAGCAAGCTGCGCTTTGCTGCTAGTATACAACAAAGTTAAACGATTTTACTGTTGAAAACTCTGCCAAACTCCTTTGCCAACTTTTGGTTCGAAACATTTGAAATTTTAGATGTAGATTACTTGGGCATGGAACAAACTTTCAATTTTGATTTGAGGCCCAAAAAATACATGTTAACGTGTCAAAAATTGGGTCAAAGTAAAAAAAAAAAAACTCTACAGTCTAAACATTTGAAATTTACAGAAAGTGCATTCAGAGACATGGAAAGTTTTTAATCGTGTTTTGGGCGACAATTTGGTTGCAAAAAGGGTAAAACTCCCAAAAGTTGACCTTCGCGGTATCTAACAAATTATTTAGCCAATTTTCGGTGTATATATTTGAAATTTTATATAAAGGGTATTCCGTCATGCAGCAAGCTTTTTAATCAGTTTTCTGTGCGAAAATGTGACTGCCAAATGGTCAAAATAAAAAGAGTTGACCTTTGCAGACTCTACCAAACTTCTCTGCCAATTTTGGGTCCAAAAACTTGAAATTGTAGATGTAGGTTACTCAGACATGAGTCAAAATTTTTATATATATATATATATATATATATATATATGTGTGTGTGTGTGTGTGTGTGTGTGTGTGTGTGTGTGCGCGCATAAACTTATGAACAGTATATAGGTCTCGAGTAAGCCGCTCTTTAATGCTTATATACACTAAACGAAAACGTTTCCCAATACAAATAAAATGAATTCCCCAAACCGATCAGCTTTGCATGCTTCTTGTATCGCATTACTTAGAACGAAATCAAAAAACAATTATACTAAACCTTTTGTCAAGAATTTGTGTTCCAATTATGATCTAAATATATTATAGATTTTGATTAAATAAAACAACGAAAATGATGGGGGCCACGAATAGACATGGCTAGAAATTTGGCGATTAAGGGGTCAAACTTCAACGATTTGACCTTAAAGAACTCTGCCAAACTATTCCTTCAATTTTGGGTCTACACACGTGAAATTTTAGATATAGATTCGTTGTACATGGATCTAATTTTATAACTTGATTTGAGCCTAAAACAATAAATGTTAACGGGTCATAACAGGAGTCAAACTTAAAAAAAATTGACCGTTTTTTTTTTGGCTCAACATACACCTCCAAATACCCGGGCAACGCCGGGCACCCATGCTAGTATATCTATATATCTATAAAGGTGAACGTATCTGTTTATGTGTCTGTGTGTCTGTCTACCTGTGTGTCTGTGTGTACATTTTCCCTACTTTGTCAATTTTAAGTCTACAGACTCGAAATTTAATATACACGGTGATGAGCTTTGGGAAAATCGATGTCATCGGTTTGCGACCAGAAATTTTGCTATTAACGGGTCAAAGTTCAACGATTTGACCTTTGAGAACTTTACCAAACTCCTCCAACGATTTTGTGTCTAAACACTTGAAATTTTAGATATGGAATCCTTGGGCATAAATCTAACGTAATAACTTAATTTGAGTCCAAAACAATAAATGTTAACGGGTCATAATAGGGATCAAAGTTTAAAAAATGGACCTTTTTTTTTTGCTCCTTGAGGAATCCTTGAGTAGATGAAAGCGGAATATTAAGTGTAGCTTAATCGCCATATATATTTTATAACTTACTAACTAGCTCTATCTACGTATTGAACACTATCGCAGTAAATCCTTAAAGTTTACGCATAAATTTAATAAATATATATATATATATATATATGTAAATATATATATAAATATATATAAATAGATATATATATAAATATATATACAGATATATATATAAAAATATATATATATATATATATTTAAATATAGATATATATATATTCAAATATATATATATATTTCAATATATATATATGTATATATATTTCAATGTATATATATATATTTCAATATATATATATATATATTTCAATATATATATATATATATTTCAATGTATATATATATATTTCAATATATATATATATATTTCAATATATATATATATATATATATATATATTTCAATATATATATATATATATATATATATATATATTGATATAAAATATATATCAATGACGGGACGATCGTTCAGATTTTCCTAACACTAATATATATATATATATATATATATATATATATATATATATATATATATATATATATATATATATATATATATATATATTCCTGTCCATTCTCTCCTCTCCATTTATTTTTTATGTTTTTATTGTTTATTACTTGGGTGGAAGCGAGGGCCGCGTTATTACTTGGTCTGGTGGGTGCGTAGGGGAGTATGTGTGTGTGCGTGTGTTTTTCCTTGTATTGGCTTGTAGAATGTATACGTCTAATAGATTCATAACATTATAAGAAAGCAAATGTTATGCAAGTTCGTTTGTAATTCGTGTGTAGTGGGGGGGGGCAGTTTCTCTGAAACAGGGGGAATCGGTAGAGATTTTTTTATTTAATTGTGATTTTGATTTTTTGGAATTTTAGATGTTAGTTTCTTTCTATTGTGATTTCGTTTTAATCTTAGTCGGATGGGCATTCATAATATTATGTTTGTTTGAATAAAAAGGCTTTCTGATGGGCATTCATAATATTATGTTTGTTTGAATAAAAAGGCTTTCGGATGGGCATTCATAATAATAATGATGTCTCTAATATAAATGGTTGTGTGTTTGATTATCATAAAGTGAATCGTGTGTGTGACATGTATTTTCAGAACCTACCTCTGCTTCTTCGATGTTGGACCATCTGGAAATGTTTCATCCTGGAGGGAGACTTGATTCCTGTTTTTGGATGAAGATTCAATCACTCCAAGACATGGAATTAGTTTTATAGTTTTTATTCCACTTTCCCCAGAGGTCCTGCAGGAGGTGGAAGTGAAATCGGCTTGTGTGGGTTCTTCTTCACACACGTCAGCGTTCGTCTCCCCCCTCCCCAGTGAAGGGGGGAGACAACAGAAAGCCGTCCGTCTTCTTCAAAGCCCAAATCAAATCTCACAGATCTGCCAACCTGACCACGTCACTCATACGTAATCTGGTCAGCTGATCTTCGGTTCTGGTAAACGTGTCTACACTCCACGTTCACCCACCTCTCTCTCTCTCTCTCTCTCTCTCTCTCTCTCTCTCTCTCTCTCTCTGTGTAACAATATTTCATCGTCAGTATTTATAGGGGTGACAGCCTTACACATATTTTGCTGAAGAAATATATGATGAAGGAGTATAATTTCCGTTTCTAGGAAATTATGTTCAATTTATTCTGTGGAACAATTTTCCAAGGCATTATTTCTAGTATGAGAGTAGTTTTGTATATTTTTCATCGTCATAATATCCTCTAAGCTATTATCTTTCTCTTTCGTGTATTGGGGTTTGTGTAGTTTATGTTCTGTGTTCATTGTAAGATCCTCTGAAGTATAAACTTCCATACATTTTGAGATGAAATAGTGTAGTATATATTCTCTTCACATAGGCCTATATAACAAGACCTTCCTAATCATTTAGAGTGCTTGCCTATCTATTGTCGTTTCATGAAATCATCTTCGCAATGCAGCATGCTCTATGGCGTTACCTTATGGTATTATATTATTATTCATCACATATAGTTTATCTAACAAATTAGCCATTAGTAGAGCAATGGCAACAGAAAATTATTACCATTGTTTTTGCTCTCGAGTATATATCCGACTTAGTTAGACACAAGCAATCAACTGGTAGTCACATCATTCTATATAAAAGCATATAAAATATCAACGGATACACACTCGAGAGTCAAAACAATGAAAAGAATATGCTGTTATCATTACACCAGTCATTATTGTAGGATTTAAATTTAATCTTAAAATGGTAGTATTAAATGTGCATTGTAATTATTATTTAATCTCAGCGTGCATTATGTAGGTTGTTATAAACGAAGATGTCCTTTTGCGTGGCATTTCAAGTTCTACATGTTAGTAGTCAGAGACACAGGAAATAGGGAAGGAATTCGATAAATACGATGAAGCAAAGCTGGCTTCAATCTGAGGCACCTTTTCCGGAATCCGTGCAGTTTCAGGGACGAGTGCACTACTTATATCGTGACATATTATAATTGGTCAAAAGTACGAGAAAGTCGGTATGTAAACGCGAAAATGCGACAATGAAATTGTTCCATAATTGGAATGATTCACATGAGTTCTTTTATTTGTTCGGTGGGTTTAAACAACAAATATACGGCATAATCACGTTGAAACACCGGTTCCCGCTGGCACACCGAAGTGAAGCCAAGTGAACGTGGTCAGTACTAGATGGGTGATCATTTGGGACTTCCGGGTGTTGTATGACCTCTCTGCTTATCTCGGCATTGTTTCCAGTCATCCTGGACTTCCATTTGCCACTGGACTCAAACAGTTTCGATGCAGGAGAAGACTGGTTCGGAATTACTTTACCCTTCCCACAAGATTATACGTGCAGTTGCTTTTATAACGGGTATCGTTTGTCTTTTGAAACGAAACGATGTAAACGACTAATGGGCATGGATGGGTGGTATATTTTGTTTTCACACGCCTGATTTTGTAGCAAATATCTTTCTGACATTGACTGTCTGCATTATATTCGTATCTTTTCTTTACTGCATAAGTTTCAATAAATATAAAACTATTAGCTCACATAATATTTCTATTTTGATGTAGTTCATGAAATATTTCTTGAAACTATTTGGATTTAAAATAAAAATGCAATGCAATATGCATAAAAATGAGAAATAAAGGAATTCGATTAAGATAAAACGGGCAGATTTTGGTTTTATACCGTCTTTTTACATTTCGCTTTGTTGTGAATAAAACAATATTTAGACGTTCATGTATTTTTTAAATCCTGCCCACATGCTATTAAAATAAAAACAAAAAGACGTATTTAGCGTAAACACAAAACGACACGAGTGTTAAGTCATGTCTCAATTTGAAGTCACTTACTATGATATATTTAAATTTGGTATGCTGTATTGCGGCACTCACGCGTATTCGGGTTAGCACGCTTTTCTACAAAGTAAAAGTATCATAGAAGTTTGAAACTCACAAGCAGTCCCCACTCGATTATATATCATTGGGGAAGGGGGATATGACTACGTTAGGATTTTCTGCTCCTGCAAGGAGGCGTCGATGTCCTCCGATATATAGTGCATGTTGCTCCTAAATTGTAACATGTATGGTAATGACCAGGCTCGAGGTTGCTTAACTTCAGTGATCCAACAATCACTGGAGTTTAAACGTGATTATGACGTAATAACATTTTAGTGTTCTGAGTATGAACTGGAACAAATACATTGAGGACAATGCGAAAGCTACTGAAAATAAGGTGGGTTCCCTCTATCGAGCTAGAGGACTACCTACACCTAAGAGTGTGTTGTACCTCCTCAAGGCCACAATTAGCACATGCATGGTGCTATTGTATGCATAATTGAGCTGGCGCATATGCCACTAGCCTCTCTGTCTCTCTCCCTCTCCGCTCTCTCTCCCCTCTCTCTCCTCTCTTTCTTTCTCTCTCTTCCTCTCTCTCCTCTTTCTCTCACCCTCTCCCCTCTCTCTTCCTCTCTCTCTCTTGCATAAGGTTCAACAAAGAGTCTTCCACCTAATAGTGCCCACTTAGTTTACTAAGCTCTAGCCGTTGTCCCATCGCCGCAGTGTAGCATCTCAGTTCCTGTTCTACAGATATTTTAATGGAATATTCTCTGATAAACACGTTCCACTTGTGTCCCCCCTCGACGTACATATCCCCGTACAAACACGTTTAGCGAAAAACGCCACCCTTTCTCTCTTAAGGTCTCTAAATGTCAAGAAGGTTTCTACTCTAACAACTTTTCCCCTCAAACTACTAGACTTTGGAGCCCTCTTCTAACTACCTGCTTCTCTAACTGTACTTAAATGCAGAAGTTTAAATGTAACGTAAACCAACATCTTGTTAATTATTCCTAGGCATGGTTCCAAATCGTAGCCGTTTACGTCAACGTTGCGATGCGCCTTGGTAGATGTGTACGTGACTAAAAAAATCGCACTAAAAGATAACCAATACGAGGCAGTTCTCGTGTTATGTCGTGCATTTGATTCGCTTGAATTTGTTTCAGAAAAATAGGAAAACTGCGTCACTCTACATCAGTTCATTTCTCTTCAGTTTCAAAAACAATGTTTTAATTCATGGTTTCATTAAATTTCAACCATTGTGTGAATGATATGTATCGTTGTTTATTATTGGTTCCCCGACAAAAGAAGAGTGAACCTGTAAATTCACCTGTATTTCGTTCGTCCGTTCGACTGTTCGTCTGTCCGCACTTTTCTCAATAACTACGCCTTGGGTTTTTTTTTTTTTTTAACTTTGCAAAAAACATTAAACATGATATGAGTAAAAATCTAACAGAACAGATTATCCAGGAAAATTCCTATGGGTTCCTTTCATGTTAATATGGCGGAAATTTACAGGTTTGTGCTTATTAAAAAAAAATTGATGTCTTGAACTTTTCATAAAACTTTCTAAAAAGTTGTCACTAACTGATATCTATATAATGTTGTTTGTCTATGCTTCACGATAACTTTAAGGTGTGCCGCGGGGACTGTTTTGGGGCTAATAATAAAAACATTCCATTTTGAGGACAATTTTACCAGAGTTGTACAAAATGTTATGTGTGTGTCTATTTAGCAGTTTTGCATGGTGCTGAACTCAAATTTAAATATTTAAATATACTCGGGGATTTTGAGGGCTTAATGAGGAATGCAAATTATTGACTTGATCAGTTTTTTTTTTTTTTTTGCATGCTGCAGACCTCAAATTTACACATGTTAAGGACTAAAACCACACCGTTTGTTCATTTTCATCAGGATTTGACGTCGCCGGAGGACGTTTTGGGCTAAACGGGGGGGGGGCAAATGCTGGAATTAGTCATTTTTCAACGCCTCGTTTACTGTGCACTCATGGGAGAAATGCATGCCTCACTTAATCTTCTTATTGAATTCAAATAAAAGAATGTTTCTTTTGCTAATCTAGAGATTTTTTATCTAATTATTTTTCTGGTACGGTATCTTACGTTGATGTGAATTCGACTGTGTATCTAACTATTATATCTGTAGACTGAATCATTATGTTTACTTTGTTTGATTTAACGATGGATTTCCAAGATGTATAACTATTTAAAAAAATAAGAGCGATACATGGATTTAGTTCGTGAGACATTTCCTGGCAGAAACTATTTAAAACTATGCAGGATAGCGAAGAAATTCTATTAATCATTTTTAAGATTACAATCAAATCGCATGGCAATCCATTACTCTAATAAAATAGTTGACTCGTATTATCCGATGCTTCTAACTCTAGAAATCGATGTTTGGATTGTTTTATTTATTTTTATTATGTTTGCTTTGAGACACCCGAAAATAATACCATTATCACTTAGACAGATACATAATGCTACTATGGATAGAGATCTGATTTATAGTAGAAATCCTAAGTGAAGTATTGAAAAGACATGATTCCATTTCCGCTTGATGAAGATTGGTTTTCTTTTTTGGTTGTTGCTAAGCATCTACTAGTTGGCCAGTTGTGTACAAATCCCCAGAGCGATAGGAGCTTCTATCATGTCTGAAAGTGACATAATATTCAACGAGCGAGATCGAAGATGCGCCGCTATACACCTCATTCTTTCTACCGATCAAAGGTATGACTAGGGCTATTACAAGGGAATATACTTTTCATTGTTTTGACTCTCGAGTATATATCAGTTAATATCTTATATAATTTTAGATATATTGATTAATTGTGGTGGATATATACTCAAGAGTCAAAATAATGAACATGATATTATCATAGCCCTTGTTATGACAACAGGACCATTGCCATCACCCTCATAATGCATGGCTGGATTGCCACGAATCAAACAGACATGCTCAGTGTGAGGAAAACAAAGTTTCTGGCAATGGTTATGGTTTTTAGTGTGGTTTCAAGTAAGGGTATCATGCCAACCCACATCTTCAAAGTCGGCTTGAATGTCAACACTAAAGTGTACCGTGATGTGCTGAAGAGTGTGGCGATGCTTTATTGTAATCTATTGACCGGTCGAACACCCTGGGTGTTGCAGCAGGACTCGGCGCCACAAGTCTAAAGAAGTCTAGGTTTTGCTGCAGAAGAAATGCTAGATTTTGTATCTTTTTTTCGATGTGAACCCTGTGGACTATGTCGTTTGGTTAAACATCGAGAACATCACCAACATCTCCCACACCACCAAAGCAAATCTGATCGCCGCCATCCGCTGAGTTTTAGCCGAGCTTCCGCCAGCGCTTGTGGAAAAAAGTATACTCCCAGTTTCAGAACTATCGAGGCGGTGATTGAGGCTGAAGGCGACTACGTTGAATAGATGTCAGCTCTATTACATAATTAAGTTACCTGAATCAATTTTCTCAATATTTTTTTAAAATAAAGCTGTAGTGTTGTTTTTCATAAGGCGGCAAAATTATCGTTCCACCCTGTACACCCCTGGTAACAGGAAACAGGAAGGGACTTGCAAAGACTAGCGATTCAATAAAAATAGCTATAATAGTAGAAATTATTTCGGCATTTAGAAGAGGGCCAAGATAGGCTTTTTCTTTAATTTTAATTTGTTCCCCTTGTTTTTTTTTAGTAACTGTGCTATTTATATTATGTTCTCCTGGAGGTTGAAGGCTCTATTTTCAGTGCGAGCGACCAAAAAATACAATTGTGGATTATTTAGGACATTTATCCAATTATGGCTGACGGAAGGAGAGTATGCTACCCCTGTGAGGTAAATAAAGGCTTCCGTTCGAAATTCCATACAGGTTCCTGAATTCGATAGAAACATTCCGTGGTTCGACAAGATATAACGGAAAATATGTTTTATGTGGGGTCATCACTTATAAAGGCCCGAAGGCAACTCAGGGATAAGGGTTGTTGCGTGTACAGTAATCAATGAGATAATATTGTAGTAATCATTAGTATTGGGGGTTTTGATAGAGTGTCTTACGTAAGTGGACGGTTTGTCAGGAGTTTGTTTATCTTGGACTTGAAGAGGTCCAAGTTGTAGTCAATAGTGAATGTTTGGAATTTAGCTTATTATCGGGCTGATTGTGGATATTTCCGTTGGGAAAGCCCCGATCAGCAATTTGTTGGATTTTATTTTATTTTTTAACATGTTCTATTTAGCAGTTCTTCTAGCACGAGTAAAAACAGGAGTAAGTTGCAAAGATTCTGAGTAACATTTATTCTATATACGAGTTGCTTTCAATAAGTTACCAAACATTTTCGTATTGCTATATTATTTATCGTACACACATGCAACACGAGTCTACTTCGTCACAATTTACTCGGGCTGCAATGCATCTATATTGCCCCAACAAAATCTGGACAGCCCCATGGAAGTCCTTTTCTATGAGTGTTTCAATGACCCTCGTCAAAGCCTTTTTGATCTCCTTAATTGTATCATAACGACAGTTTCTAAAGTTTAGCTTGAGCTTATCGTATAACCAAAAGCCATAGGGTGCAAGGTTTAGTGGGGGGGTGAAGAACCGTCTTGATTTCCATCTTGATCAAACAGTTGGATCTTCTCTGAGTAGCCTTTGGACACACATCGCGGAAAACTTCGCGAAACTCTCCATCATTTTCAGTTCCTCGCGAATAATTGTGTGTACAGTTCCCACACTGACATCAAACGGTGCACATATCATTTTTATAGACAAACGACAGTTTTTATCCATGAAAATCATAATTTGGCTGATCTGACTTCCTTATTCCTACCAGCTCTCTCATCGTCACTCACAAACTCCCAGACTTTCTTGAATCTCTTATGCCACTCAAACACCGTTGCTCGATTCAGGCAAGATTGTCCAAAGGCAGTGTGAGGCATTCTGTATGCTTCTCTTGCATTCGTCCAAAGTTCAAAACAGAATTTAATGCATATCGTTCTTCTAAAGTGTCCTTACAACGAGATTGCAATTTTGCAATTCACTAACTGTAAAAATCAGGCTTTAGTGGGATGTGTTCTAATTCCTGCTGTTACTGTTCATTTGAACCAGAAATCCTAAAAATTAGTCAGTTATCTCATAAGATGTATCGCATAAAGTTATTGATTTTTCAAGGTTTTACGACAATTTTAAATCTCTGTAAAAAAAGCCTGGATACTTATCGAAAGCACCTCATAGGCTGTAATACGGAACATGATATACTGTGTCGTCAGATTTGACCGAATGGCGCCATCTTTAACGCATCTAATAAAGTAGTCCATCATAATCTCTCCATCCTCCCTCATTATTTTGCTTGTTTAAATATTTATATTAATACGTATATATAACCGTTTCTTGAAAGCTACTAGTACAATACCTGGGTATGCCTTTTCCTATATTTATTTAACTTATACCGCGTTATAGCCTGTACGAGTTAGACTTATTTTTAATTTGCATAAATGCGTAAATAACGCCACTGAATTTAAATATAATCTTTTCATTAACAAAACCATTCAATTTTAAGCAAAACTATCTCGATTTATTCGAATCCCGAAAATGCAATATTTTTCATTATTTAAAAAAAAAAAAAATGGTAATGTAAATATGAGATGCTAGCTGGAAGCTCGGCGTTGCCCGGTCGATCAATACGCTTAAACATGATATTCTAATGTGTGCAGATTTTGCATGTATTATTATAGAATCCATCCTCTATATATGTTTGTGTATGGCGATGAGACAGCTGGTAGGAATAAAGAAGCCATATCAGCCAAATTACGAATTTCATGTCGTTTGTCTATAAAAATAATAAGTGCACAGTTTGATGTCAGTGTGGGAACTGTACACACAATTATATATTAGGAGGAATAATTTGTCCGGAGGACTAATTTGCAGAAAATATTTTTTTAAATAAAATAATGAAAAATAATAATGATAATGTCGTTTATCAAATTCCGTCGTTTACAATATAGTGTCAGCTGATATTTGGAATTGACAATAAATGCCTTGGAAAAAATCATCTCTGGTTAATCTTTTGTTTTAAAATCTGCAAATAAAGTAAAGGGTTTCGGCGATTTTAAATGATACCCCTTCTTTATCATAAATTGAACTCATTAGTAAGAATAAAATCAATATAAAATGGTGAGGTACAACACGAGATAAATTATATCATTCGGTCGGTAGCAGAATGCCTCACCACTCAGCTATATATAGCCAAAAAAAAATCAGTTTTTTTAAGAAGAAATGATATGCTGAGATTTTAATATCTCTTGCCGGTGTAACGTAAAATATTTCCCGGTAAAAAATATTCTTTTTAATCTCTAAGAAACAAAAACTATTTTTAGACTAGGATTTTTGTGATTTTCGATATTGTCGGATTAATTTCTGTAGAAAGCATATCTTAGAATACTGCCAGACATATAATTTCCTTTGTGTGAAATTTGCAAAAAGAAAAAAAATATAGATTCAGCCGTTTCGGAACCTATAAGGAAGAAACTCACACACACAAAGTTAGTTTTATATAATAGTGTGGATAGAGATTTGTAAGCATTATTATATTACTTCCTTTTTTTTATGAATCAATTCCGTTATTGTAAACATCGATGATAATTCATCCTGCATTCGGTCTTCATAATGAATGTCGTGTTTCTAGTGACCCTGTGAGATTGTTATTGACCTTTATTCATTGTCTATCTCTGCTATTTTTTCCGACAGTTTTATTTAATATCAAGCTTTCCCTAGCCGCCCGCCCGTATTAAATATCCGAAGAACTTTAACTCTGGCGTGGATGGTATTGAGCCATGATATATTATTATATTTTATTAACGTACTTAATTCATAAAATGCATAGCCTGTTAAAAAAAATAAATAGACTTAAGTGAGATTAATGTGTAGAAAACTAGATATAAAAAGGCTACTTCAGTAATGTTTGAGGTGTCTTTTTGCTTTTTGCTAATCACTCTTCAACAAATGTACTAATAAACAAACTGCTTAAAAAAAGAACATATTTATCATATTACTCCTAGTTTGACTGGCCGTGTGCCAGTTCAACATTTTGTCAGAAACTACTTGGCCAATCTGGCAGATATATCGTATGAACCTTTCTTATGATAAGGTAGAGCGTCCTACATATAAGGGTACTTTTAGATGCAGAGTAAATACAGATTATTAGAAATGAATAGGAATTAATAGAAAGTAAGAGAAATTAATGGGAATTAACAGGAATTAATGGGAGTAGTATAGCAAATTGGGTATTACATTATACGGTCGATGCAGAGTAACGCTATAATCCAGGATTACCATTTAATACAAAAACGAGCACAGATGTAACTATGTTCAAGTGCTCATAAGTCAAAACCTATAACATTTTATAAATGTTTTATCAAGTAATATATATATATATATATATATATATATATATATATATATATATATTTGTTTATTCATTGAACTTTTGCATAGTCAAGTCGCTGCCTGATGATATCTGTTGTTTGATTGAAACAAGTGGCTATTTGTAGCAGCGGGATGTGAGCATGTTTATATAACAATGAACAAGTATTATCAGCTCTTTTTATTGAGCACTATCTAACAACCTCGTTGAATTCATTAGTCCATTACTTTTGAATATAAAAAAACGAGTATATATATATATATATATATATATATATATATATATTAAAATATATATTCATCCATGCTTCCGTTCAGTCTTGTAAGACAAACGATACCCCTAAGTCCAGTAGCGCGTGTAATATTGAGGCAAGGGTTGCGCTATCGACAACCACACCTCTCCTAAATCGGCACTGTTTGAGTCCAGTGGACTGGAAAGGACCAGGACGACTGAAAGCAATGCCGAGATAAGCGGAGAGCACATACAGCACCTGAAAATCCCAAATGGTCACCCATTAAGTACTGACCAGATTCAACGTTGCTTACGGCATAATCACGTTGACACACCGGTTCCCGCTGTATCACCGAAGTGGAGGCGTCCAACTTTGTTTAGGCTTGAATATATATTTTTTAATTTTCAGATCTCGTATACATTTATACAGTCTTGATTTTAATTGTAAACAATTTTTTTGGATGCAATCATAAAAAATCGAAACCGTGGTGCCATTAAAAATCTAAAATACACTAAGATTAATATACAAAATGTGTAACGATTTTTTTTTAAATGTTGACACTTTTGTGAGCCCTTAAAATTGATTTTCACAGGCTAAAGATCTATATAAAAGCATTTAAGACCCCTAGAATAGTTTTGCGGCAAATATCAAGACAAAGCGACGGACATGTAGCCTCGATCGATATATATATATATATATATATATATATATATATATATATATATATATATATATATATATATACATTTATATATATACATATATATATATACATTTATATATATATTTATATATATATATATACACACATACATTTATATATATATACATTTATATATATACATTTACTTTTTGCGCAATTTTTTAGCATTTACTTCATTCAACAGTGCTCAATACATAAGTAGAGCTTATTAGTAAGTAATGAAAAAATATATAGCAATTTAGCTTCACGGAATATTCTGCGTTTTTTTCCTCGTGAGAATCTGTCAGGCTTATATGAGATCAGAATTCGCCATCCTCATGAGAATTCGCCAGGATTAAACGCGGAATATTCTGTGTAGCTTAATTACCATATATATATATATATATATATATATATATATATATATATATATATATATATAAATATATATATAAATATATATATATATATGTATATATATATATATATATTTGGTAAAACTGGTAATTAGTAAAAACCTGAAGAGAGTGTTCAATACTATTGCAGGGCAAATACGTGTTTTATTTATTAGATCGTAAACACGGTCCAACATCCGAAACATATGTAACCAAACAGATAAAACGGTAATAAAAAGTAAAACACACACACACACACACACACGCACACATATATATATATATATATATATATATATATATATATATATATATATATTGAAATATATATATATAAGAACAAGTAGTTAATAAAACATGTTAAAGAACACTTTGAAAAAGAGTTAAAAACATATTTAATTTTCAAAAGGAAGCACTTAAAAAGTGGATAGTCCTTAAGCGAATTCGTTAATTATAAAGTTAGAAACAAACACACACACACACACACACACACACACACACACACACACATTCATATACATAGGTATGCATATATATATATATATATATATATATATAGAGAGAGAGAGAGAGAGAGAGAGAGAGAAAGAGACAGGGAGAGAGAGCGAGAGAGAAATAGAGAGATGTAGATATAGATATAGACATAAACATACATATATATATATATATATATATATATATATATATATAGTTAAAAGTAGTAATAGCTAAACCAACCTAATTAGTTTTATTCTCCATTTTTATTTTTGTCAGTGTGACTATGCTTTCCTAAGGCAAGCGTACATACAACTGACCATATTTAGACACTAGAAACGAGGAGTTGTGGAAGCACTCAAGCTAGAGTATTATAATAACTTTCTCTGTTGCCCGTTTATAGAAAGGCAGAGTGTGTAAGCAGGTGAATGCGACAAGAACACACGGACAAACGGAATACGAGGAAACGCTTGGAATGACAACATCGGTTGTCATGACGTCTATGAGATCTGTTGCCATAACAGACAACGCTTAGCTTCGTGCTGTCCTTATATGACTGTGATTCCTTTAATTACGTGATATAACGTATAGACACACACACACACACACACCCACACATATATATATATATATATATATATATGAACAAATGATTAATAAAACATGGTAAAAGACATCTTGAAAAAGAGTTAAAAACATATTTCATTTTAAAAATGGAAACACAAAGTGGATAGTCCTTAATCCGCGGAGTTTCGAAGAAATAACTCCTTCTCATCAGAGGGCAGGAATTAGCAAAATGTGGGATCGGATTTTGCATATAAATGTATTTAATGAAACTACAAGTAAGTCACAGATCTTACTTGGTTAAAAAAAAGGGTGAGGTAAGGGGAATATATATATATATATATATATATATATATATATATATATATGTTTATAAATGCAGATATATATGTGGATTATATGTTTGTATCGTTCACACACACACACGCACACACACACACATATAAATATATGCAGAGAGAGAGAGAGAGAGAGAGATGCTGAGAGAACAAAAGAGGAAAGAAAATAAGAGGTAGAAATAAGACAGCTGGGGTAAAGGAGAACGAATCATAACTGTTGTTCTTGGCCTTCGGGCCGGGATCAAAGTGTAGTGTCTGTTCCCGCAGATACTGCAAGCAAAGACCATATGTGGGGGCGACCCCACATATAAAATTTTTGTCAATGTAGGGGCAACCCTACATACCAATTGTCCTTAATCAGCTCCTCTACTCCCCGCGGAGTTGGTCCCCATTTCCCCTTAACTCCTCACATTAAAAATCGGCCTTGTGCCTAATTTGCTCAGTGGAGGAGCAAATACATACCTCAAAGTGTAGTATCTGTTCCGGCAGATACTGCAAGCAAAGACCATATGTGGGGTCGCCCCCACATATAAGACCTTAGTCAATTTAGAGGCAACCCTTCATACCAATTGTCACTATCCAGCTCCCCTACTCCCCGGGGAGTTGGTCTCCATTCCCCCTTCACTCCTCACTTTAAAATCGGCCTTGTGCCTAATTTGCTCAGTGGGGGAGCAAATAAATACCTCAAAGTGTAGTATCTGTGCTGCAGATGTTGCACTTAAGATAATTTGTACCAGTCAATGGAGGGGAGAAACTCTATACTGGGACAATTATTATTTTGGGTAACCAGAGTGCCACCTTTTACCCTACTTTTCGGGGAGCTGTTTTTTACCCCATATAAAAAACGGCCTTGTGCCTAATTTGCTTTGGTGGGGAAGCAAATAAATACATAAAAGGGGCTAGGACAACGGCATATTCTTTTCATTTGTTTAACTCTCGAGAGTGTATCCTTTGATATATGATATGCTTTTATATAGAGTGATGTTTTTTTCGGTTGATTAATTCTGTCTAGTTGTGTGGGATATGCACTTGAGAGCCAAAACAATGAAAATAACATGCTGTTGCATTAGGCCTAATCCTACCAGACAATATAAAACAGAGATTATAAATGTACGTAGTTTGAATGTGGTGGTAATTTATTTTAATCATAAATTATATATATATATATATATATATATATATATATATATATATATATATATATATATATATATATATATATATATATAAACTCCGCGGCTTAAGGGCTATCCACTTATTTAGTGTTTTTAACATGTTTTATTAGCTACTTGCTCATATATATATATATATATATATATATATATATATATATATATATATATATATATATTGTGTTGTTATTTCTCTATTAAGGAGAGTAACTGATTTCACACTTCTTAGGCAGTAAGATAGTTACCTCCCCTGTGTTGTTGTTTTGTATCGCCCACGTTGTTTTGACGCAACATACTTCTCATTTTTTTTTATATTATTATAATTTATTAATATTCAAATATTTATTTATTGAAATATTTTTTAATAATTTACGTGCATAATAGCATAATAGTTATCCATGTTCACATCGCTTTGGAACTTTTAAGTTCGATACTTTCCCTCAACGTGTAACAATGCTGATGAAGGGTGATACATTGCAACACGTTTCTGTAGTTAATATTAGTGCAAATAAAAATATTGAAAATATCTGTAAACAGAACAAAATATTTGAATATTAATTATAAAGATAAATAATGTACATTTATGTGTTTTAAAAATTTTAAAACTCTGTGGAACGCCCGCATGTCCTTGCTCGCTTGAAATCTGTATATATATATATATATATATATATATATATATATATATATATATATATATATATATATATATATAAATGTGTGTGTTTGTATATATATATATATATGTATGTATATATATAAATATATATATATATAAATATATATATAATTATATATATGTATATATATATATAAATATAAATATATATATATATGTATATATATAAATATATATAAATATAAATATGCATATATATGTATATATGTATATATATATATATATATATATATATATATATATATATATATAGAGAGAGAGAGAGAGAGAGAGAGATGTAGTGGGTACAATAGTATAATCAATAGAGAATTGACTTTATAATGATAAAAACGAAATCTAGCCAGCTTAAAATCTTATATTTCAGCGGATTTTAGCACCTGGCAATGACGCACAGTATGCTAGAATATATATATATATATATATATATATATATATATATATATATATATATATATATATATATATATATATATATATCAATACACACACATATATATATAGTTATCGATGACTTTATTGTTGCTATTTCTTTTGATGAGTTGGGGGTAAAGTAGATCCACATATATATATATATATATATATATATATATATATATATATATATATATATAATTAAGTGATTGGTTTTGTGCAACGAAACAGATAGTGTTGGGAATTGTAAATGTCAACTGAATTAAAGGAATAAATCGTAAGATGGTCAACACCATGAAATTTTGAATATGGACTTTTGTCATTTATGTATTATATGCTCTATTATTACATTGAGCTTGTTAAATAGATATTGGTATACTTAAAAAGAAAATATAAGTGAATAAAGAATATTTCCACAGTAATATATATATATATATATATATATATATATATATATATATATATAGATAGATAGATAGATAGATAGATAGATAGATAGATAAATATTAGTCTTTACGCGAAAAAGCAAGACACAAAATGTTTTTAATAATAATAATAATAATAATAATAATAATAATAATAATAATAATAATAACAACAACAAAGACTTTCGCTGGCGAGGACTACTATTGACCGTAACCAGTTACACAATCTTTTTGTAACTTTTATCTCTGTTTTTCTCGTTATGTACTGAATAATTGTTAATGAAACATATATGAAATATGTTCCTAATTAAATGTTAAAAATTTTCTATTCTGAAAGAAGTTTTAAAAAATTGTAATCTAAAAAAGTTATTATTAAAGTTTTTGTTTAAAAAAATCAGATTTTCTTCTTATCCAGACCTGTATTACAAAGAAGGGATTGCAAAAAATTAGTTGTGGTGCGAGGAGAAATACAAACTGAAACAGAGATAATATTTAAACCTGTAATACTACAAAGACGCGGGTTGTCGTCTGAAAGGTCTAACTTCAAGACAATACTTATCTGGTAAATATCCGTCGTCTCCGTCGAAAGTTTTAGGCAGACATGCAAACATACATACATACATTTATATATAGGTAACTCAAATTTTCGACCCAAATCTATTAAAAAGCTTGCCCTATTTCTGAATACTCTTTATGTCAAATTTCAAATATTTAGATGGAAAGTGTCTGAGTAATTTTTTAGAGACGGAAACGGTAAATTCTGTTGTAAATCTGACCCCTATTATGACCTTTTAACATTTATTGTTTCAGGTTCAAATCACGTTACTAAGTTAGATCCATGGCCAAGGGACCTATATCCAAAATTTCAATTGTTTATACTCACAATTGGCGGCGGAGTTTAGTAGAGTTTTCAATGGCTAAAATCATTGAACTCTGACCTCTTAACAGGAAAATTTCTGGGCGGAAACGGATTACAAAGATTTTCTCAAATCTCAGTAACCTGTATCTCAAATTTTGAGCCTGTAGACTGAAAATTGACAGACTTATTTTGTAGGGAAATGTACACAGAAACACATATAGACAGACATACACTTTTACTTTTATAGATATATACATATATATATATGTATATATATATATATATATATATATATATATATATATATATATATATATACTCAACATTATTTTTCATAAAGATAAGCTATTTTTATGATGTTTTTGCTGTGGATTGTATATTCTTACTGAAATATATTCATTTAGAAGCGTAGTGGCCGTTATTATAAATGCGTGTGTATTTATGAAATGGTGGTTAGAAAAGCTGTATGTAGGAGGACGTCGACACCTTCCAGCACTATCTGCAAAAATCTAACGTCTTCAGATGCGCGTGTGCAACGCTTCTTAATTCGATATTCACATGACCAGCGTCTTTCGGATGAAACCGGGTAAACCCACGAAGAGTGCGCGCTGCAGACTTATTCTTGGTGTATCTTGAGCGTGATTTGTGTCGGGTTTGTTGTACTAGTGTTCCTTCTTACTCTCAATTAGAAAGTTTTATAACCTCACGATGTCCTGCATTTCCGTTGTCTTGGCTATTAGCATCAGTAGATTAACTTTAATATGGGAAAAATGACTAATAGGTTTTACTTTAAATTTTTAAAAGGGGAATCAGAGCTTATAAAGTCCCAGAGAGGGTGGGATGCAGCCGATATATATATATATAGTGGAAATGGTAATTAATAAAATACTTAAGAAGGTGCTCAATACTGTTGTAGGGGTAATATGCGTTTTATTTTTTTTATTACCGTATCTTACTGTTAAGTTACAATTTTGTGTCAGCTTATAAAGGTTAGAGAGGGTGGCTTGCAGATGATATGTATATATATATATATATATATATATATATATATATATATATATATATATAGAGAGAGAGAGAGAGAGGGAGAGAGAGAGAGAGGGAGCGAGAGAGAGACAGATAGAATGATAGACAGACAGACAAGCAGAGAGGCAGGGAGTAATGATTAAAATAATACGTATTTATTGATTTTAAACTACTAGTAAATCTAAAATACCCGGATCACATGTTTGAGAAAATAGATGAACATCTATCATATGTTTTACGGTAGTGAAAACGGGTAAAATGATTAAAAAAATACTTTATAGTCAAATATTAAGAGATAATTTATAAACGGATTCGGGATCTGTAATTGTATCGGATCGGGAATTTAGTACAGAATAGGTAATCTACTGATTTACCGGGAAAAATATGGGAATTATCCCATCGCTAACACACACCCACCCCCACCCCCACACACACACACATATATATATATATATATATATATATATGTGTGTGTGTGTGTGTGTGTGTGTGTGTGTGCGTGTGTGTATTTCAATCCTCTACTGGTGCATATCACAGCGTCTTTGATATCTGATGAATGGGTGTATACGGAGTGTAGGTTGGTTGGTTGTTTTTGTTTTACGGCATATCAACCCTTTTCGCGTTATTTAATGCCGAATCCAAAGATTTTGAAGAATTTTTTTTTTTTAATAGAATATATTTGTTGTTTTCAAGTCGCTTTCTATTTAACCCATAGTTGGAACCCTAACAGGTACTACCACTCCGGGTCACAGTGGACCTGGGAGCAATGGTAATTAAAGGGTGGCTCCACACTCCCCGAAGCTCACCAGCTGGGGCCTCACCACTGGATATAGTTTAAGGTCATATCCAGGACCCCCATTGAGGGAATTTTACCCTATGCAGGGGGGCAGTCGGCGTATTCTAATGCCCCACCGACAGAGCCACGGAGTGTAGGAATATGCATTGTCCTGCATGTATTTGTTCGTTTTGTGTGCGACACATTTTCACAAATACACGTAATTACAAATGTAGAGAATAGGAACGACCATTAAGACGGGACACACAAAAGAGTGACACCGTCGTCTGATTAGTAGTATATATAGAGCACGTACGGACGCACCGGGGGAAGAACGACGACTACGACGATAGTCGACTCGGAAACCTTACAACAAACGTGACATAAAACGTTTACAGACAGCTTTTCTTACAATCAACCGATAACTGCTTGTCTCGGATCAAACGATCCACATCCCTTATTTGCCAAAACCCTAAAAGAACGCCATTACAACGAGTTATATTTTTCATGGGTGTTATTTCCTTTTATGGATTTCCATGTTGGAGTTTTGCACGTTGAGTTTGTTTTATACATTTTAATTTATTACACTTTCACCTTCCAACGGGGTCGTCCCTGCATCTGTTCCCTAACGAGTTTCTCGTCAAGTCATTGGCTTGATCTTTGCTAACAAACTATGACGTCAACAAAATAGATTAAATAAGGTGTCGTTCACGTAGACTTAAACTTTTTTTTACTTTTAACCAAATTCACATGTACTTTAAAATTCCTACATCAACTTTGTTTATTTTACCTCTTGGCTAAATTTCTGCGTAAGTATTCGGAGCTGTAAATTTAAATGTTCTAAAATTTAATTGTTTCATTTTTCTAATCATCAACCAGGTTACCCGGTATTGTCCAGTGAATATCTAATAGACATTTAAATATTAGAGTTAATGATTGAACACCGTGATAAACGGTAAGTGGTTGAATTGGGTTGTAATCGATTATTTATGAGGATAGTTCAACAAGAATTTACGATAACTGTTGTGGAGACGCCCACTAATTAACATAGGCGGGTGAGTGAGATATATAAATCACCAATACCGGAAGAGTCTGGCAACGACCGCCAAATAGGCAAGACGCTTATGCTGCCTCCAGTAAGACATGCAACACGCCACCTGCCGGAATATCTCCAACTGAAGTATATCTGAAAACATGTAAATATGTAAATAACTTTTCTTCCTACTATATTATTGTATACCTTTACTTTCGTGTTCTTGTTAATTATTTGTGCAGACACAACAATAACCTTTAATAACGATCGTGTTATAGTCCACTGGGAAACAGCCTTGTATTGTATTCCCAAAACGGGAATCGCTGGCAAAGACCCTATGAACAGTACATGATTTTACTAATGACGTCATTTGTATATGTGTCCCGAGATTGTTGATAGCTGCATTATATTTCGGATAGTGAGAGAGGGCAGAAATGTAATAACAGATGAAAAAAAGAATCAGATAGAGAATAGCAAGAAGAACATTTTTAGATAGTGAATAAGAGAAAGGAAGAAAACTAAGCCAATATCTTTGTGTGACAGTATATCCCTACATTAAAACAAAACAATGTTTTATTCATACACGAAATTCAGACTCTTTCATTGTTTTGACAATTTGCATCCGTAGCTTGAGCCAAATTTTTAGAATGATATGGAACGGGTTGTACCTTATGTAACGTAATAGCTGTGGCTGGTTGTTCAAAATGCGTTCGTCAAGTCTATATAAATATCAACATTTAATTTTGTCGCTGGTATAAATATATACACACACTGATAGCGAAGTTAAAACCACAACACAGTTGATCAACAAAAGATATATAACTTGTGTTTCACACGCACTAATAAGCTTTTGGTGATAATGTATAACTCTATTTTGATGTTTATGAAAGGCGCCTGGTGTAGTGTGCGTGGTTTTGCATTGAAGAAACAGTGATGCAGCCTGGTTCTCTCTGATCGACTGGCTCTTTTTTCTCTCTGATGATTTTAGTTTTAAAAAAAATATTGCTGCTATCGAAATGCTATTTTCTTTTGCATATTTTTCAATTTTTGACCGATATTCTCTCACATATTTCTGGTTCTAATTATCCATTGTGTTAGACGATGGTGGAAAGTCTCGAAATCTTCCCATTGAATCCTTTTGCGTGTCTGCAACCCATCGAATTATTTTTTCTTTCAGACTTATATGCCAATATCAAGCACTTATACAAATTATAGTTTTGTTCTTTTTTTTTTACAAACGATGGCATTCCGAGTGACCGTTACTCTTTATTTAGTAATTTATAAAAATAAAACTGAAAATAAACAGATAAAATCCGGGTCGCCATATTTTCTTTCTTACCAAAAGTTTTTTTTGTTTGTTTTATTTTATTATCGATATAATTACTTCGATACCACTTAAAAATCTCTTGTCATCGCCCATCTCGTCCGGTGTACACGTTTTCCCTTTGACATTACGTCAGCTTTAGCCAGCCATTTCTTGCTTTCGCATTCACTTGTCCGTTTTCTTTGACAACCACTTTAGTTCAGCGTCCTTACTCCGACCGTAGGTAGCCCTTTCCCGCCTGTGTTATTACTAGGGGTATGACAAGAGAATATTCACATCATTGTTTTGATTCTCGAGTAATTATCCGACACAGTACGACACTATTCGCCAATCTAGAACCACACCACTCTATCTAAAAACATATAATATATTAACTGATATATACGCGATAGTCAAAATAATGAAAATAATATTCTCTTGTCACAATCCTAATTATCAGTCATAACTTTTCCGGCTTGGATTTTTCTACAATGAAAATCATGCACGTCAAATTAACATTATTTTCTAGTTACTGCACGTCCATTCTATTCGACGCCGACTTTGTTTCTCCTCGAGCACGTGCTGCAGTTTTTCTCTTCTTTCCTTCATTCTTCTCGCACAAACCTCCGTATTTTCATATGCTCGTTTTACGGCTATTGCTACTGCATCTAATCTTCCCACAAGCCAACAATTCTTAGCTGCCGCCGACATCTTCCTTCGCGCTCATGAGCACTGCGTTACACAAGACGTATTTAACAATGCGTCATATTTGTAAACAGAGATACAGAAAAGGAAGAGAGAAAAGGAGAAGGCGGGAGTAAGTGTAAAAAAAAAGATGACAAGCTTGATAGAGATGAAATCAGAAAGAGAGAGATTACAACGTTTTTGACGCGATAAATGCTTTTGTTAGAAATAACGCGTTGCTATTATAAACTGATCCCGATTTCTTTAAGCGTATGGTATAATTAACCAATCGAATAGATAATGACGAAATGAATTGCAAGGTTATCGAGTGGGAAGTTAAAGCAGATTGATAAACAACGAAATTACAAAATCGATACATATGCATATATGTATACACGCGTACTGTTTTGATCTCTGTATATGAATAGTTCTAAGCAAGTTTTGTTTTTTTTATTTCTATTCTATTGCGAATTCAGCCATTCTCTCATTTTAACCATGATAAACATGATTACAATTCTGTCCTTGAAAGATAAATGTTTTTTTCCACAAATAAACACGAGATATCAAATGTGTTTTAAATAGATGTTGACCATCTCTTTTCATCAGACGAAAAGAACAAGTCAGCTACTGACCTGACTAGTTGATCTCGTCTGATGCGTTGGGTCCTAATAAATTATAATGAGATTGGATTAAGTTTTTGTTGGATTTATTTTAAATGTTCTACTCTATGCATTCGTTGTTCCGCATTATAAGCTCACACTTGATATTTCCCAAAATACGGATTTGATATTTGGAAAACATTCCCTCTGTTCCTCTGCCCCTCTCAATTTGTATATATATATATATATATATATATATATATATATATATATATATATATATATATATATGACGAGGATAATGGAACTAGTAATAATTAATGCATATCACCTCAATCAACAAATTACATAAGAAAAAACAACAGACTCATTTCATTTCTATTACAAACCTATATTTGAATTTTAACAGACATATTCTTTCCCGAAAGAATATTAATTGCGATTATATCTTTTAAAAACTTATTAACGAGTACATTACGTTATTAACCATCTCGCTCTCTTTAACGCACGCTCCCCTACTTTTTCGAATTTCCCACGTCTTTTTCCGTTTCTGAAATAGAACAGCATCACACATGGCGCATGAAACATTAAAAAATATTAGGACTGGTGTTTTTGTCTCTGAATTTAATTCCTCCAGATGAAGTCTCGAAATAAAAACGAGACGTGGACGAATACATAACACGGTTTGTTACTTTTCATTTCTCTTTCTCTATCTCTCTCTCTCTCTCTCTCTTTATATATATATATATATATATATATATATATATATATATATATATAAATGTAAATTTGGTTCGTTAAAAGCGAATAAAACCATATTTCTACGTTACCAATTTATTTGAAATTTTCAGACAACTCATCTTTAGAGTCGAAACTATATATATATATATATATATATATATATATATATATATATATATATATATATACATATATATATATACACACACATATATATATGCACATATATATGTATGACTAGTTTATTAAATCACATAAAGTAATATACGAGAATATAATTTTATGCGCAAAGTTCCAGTATTTACTTCAACAGAGCTCAATACATATGTAGAGCTAGGTAGTCAGTTATAAAATATATATAGCAATTGCCATATATATTTTTATAACTTACTATACATATATACATATATATATATATATATATATATATATAAATGTGCATAGGAGAAAAGGTATGTCTATATATATATACATATATATATATAAATATATATATATATATATATATATATAGGGAGAGAGAGAGAGAGAGAGGGAGAGAGAGAGGAAATAGTTTTCTCTTTACCATATTTCATTAAATAAGGTAGACTATTTTGTGCATTAATTCTATTGTAGATCCTTTACCACTTCCAAATAATGGTATTTATTTCGAGCAGGAACTCCCTGATGTGAACGCAATATTTGGCGTAAGTCTGGGTACTTTTCAATCATTCTGGGTTTATCGCCAAAGGTAGATTAATCTTAGTAGGTTTGTATTTGGACAATTTATATAATTTGACAACGTTTATGATGTTTCATTAGTCAATAGTTGTAATACCTTTACAATCATTTCCGCATATGATTTCTATTGGTAAAGTTTATTTTATTAATCGTATATATATATATATATATATATATATATATATATATATATATATATATATATATATATAATGTTTAGAATGTGAGCGCTGATATAATAATTTCTACAGCTAAATAACGTCGCATCTCGCAAGATCTATGATAGCCAACATATTGGAAGCCGAAGAATTGAATTTCACCCTCATTTTGGCTCATCAGTAAGACATATCCGCGCTCGGCATTCAAAAGCACAAGCCTCTTGCATGTCAGGCAAACACTCTGCAAACTGAGAAAACGCCTCGCACAAAAAAAAGTCTATTAACTAACACACATATGGCTGGCAGAACCGCCGACTGTCATCACGACGGTTCTAGGTTCGATCCTCGGCTTGGGATAGATGTTAGTCTAGCGGCACTGATGAGTTGTGAAATAACGAAACAGGTCTGTATGTCGATGACTAAAATATATTTTATATATATATATATATATACATAAATAATCAGCAACACACAGTACTGCTTCGTTGTTTCATAGCTCATCAGTGCGGCTAGACAAGCAACTACCTCAAGACAGTCAGAGTTTCAAACCGTTGCGCTATAGGTTGATGTGAATATTAACAATGTTTTGACATCGTCCAAATACCTAAGCTCAATTGGTTTAAACAAAGAGCATCGCCTCATAGGCTAATGGTAATTTGTTTATAACATCCCAAATGCTAAACCTAACATAAGGAACATTATAGCCGTCTACATACAGTACTGTTTCGCTGTTTTACAGCTCACCAGTATGGCCAGACAAGCAACTACCTCAAGCCAGGATCGAAACCGAATCGCCGAAATGACAGTCGGAGCTTCTAATGGTTGCGCTATACGGCAGAAAATTAACAATGGTTTTACATTGTCAAAACACCTAAGCTCAATTGGTTTACACAAAGACAACACTTCATGCGCTAATGGTAATTTATTTATCACTCCCCAAATGCTCAACCTTAGATAGGGAGCATTATACATACATATATATATATATATATTATTCGAAAAATTCTAACGAAAATAACTTAAAGTGACACGGGTGAATTATCTTTGCATATATGTTAATATACAAGGCGTGTGCTCAAACTTGATCGCGCCATAATTATAATTAACCTATATATATATATATATATATATATATATATATATATATATATATATATATATATATAGAGAGAGAGAGAGAGAGAGAGAGAGAGAGAGAGAGAGAGAGAGAGAGAGATAGATATAAATATATTGGATGCGGTATTTGCTAATCGAGCTAGAGATGGCTCGTTTTGCCGAGTTCGAATCCGTTGACTGGTGTTAATCGTGACACGCTGCACTGAAGATTCTCGAAAGGATGAAGCACTAGTGTCTTTAGGTATTTTATTATGATAGTAAAAAATAATTATGACATCCCCTTTAAAGAACTCATTTATTATCGTTGAGTACTTTCAGTTTAATTAAGTCGGTCAATTTAGCTCTTATGCATAGATCATCGTATATCGATTAGATCATTGTTCTGGCGTAAAGAACATTTAAAAATTTAAATGTTTGAATCCAACGTTATTTCACGCGGTTAATGGTCGCCGATTTAATACCGTCTTTGCTAATCAGCCCAGGTTCGAATCTGTGGGCTTGTGTTAATCGTGACACCCTGCACTGAAGATTCTCGAAAGGATGAAGCACTAGTGTCTGTAGGTATTTGATTATTATAGTAAAACATTATTATATATATAT
>NC_136523.1:9432509-9435009 GCF_053919585.1 Euprymna scolopes | reverse complement strand
GGTGCCCGGTGTTGACCGTTTTTTTTAAATTTATTTAGAGATTTATATAGAATCAGAATCGGAATAAGTAATAGTATCAAAATCGGGAAAAATATTTGAATCCTCCCATCCTAATATATATATATATATATATATATATATATATATATATATATATATATATATATATATATATATATATATTAGGATGGGACAATTCAAATAGTTTTCCCGATTTTGATACAATTACTTATTCCAATTCTGATTCTATTAAAATCTCTAAATATTAAACTATTTAAATGTTATTTTTCTCTGATTTCTGTAGAAAAAAAAAACACACGTTCAATATGCAGATATTTTCCTAAACGTAAAATTACACTTTCTTGATATCTTACAATCAATAAATATTTATCATTTTATCATTTTTACCGGCAATGGAATGCGTTGCTTTAAACAAACTCAAATAAAAAAAAGACCAAGGAATCGTTTTGGCATCGGAAAATAAGCATCAATTGTCTTTCGATTCGATACCGATTCCGATACCCCCAAATTTGTCGATTTGTCGGATTCCCGATTCGGATTAATCGTCCCCACACTAACATCCTATATTAAAACAAAACATACTCATGATTATCTAGCGCATTATTGTATGTAAGTCCTGTAAATTAAAAACAACTAAAATATATATTAATACAAAGCTATTGTGGCGATTGTTAATGGTAGCAACTTCGGCTCCAAAATGTCCTGGATGTGACCTTCAACGATATCTGATGATGAGGCCCCAGTTGCAGGCTTTGGTGAGTTTGGAGTCACCCTTTAATTGACATTGCTCCCAGGTCCACTCTGACCCGGAGTGGTAGTACCTATTTCTGTTTGATGAAAACCAAGATTCTTTTTTTTGTTGTTGCAAACCATTTACTAGTTGGTCAGTTGTGTATAAATTTATAGAGCGATAGGAGCCTTCTATCCTGTCTGAAAGTGACACAATGTTCAACGAGTTAGATTGGAGATGCACCACTGTACAACTCATGCTTTTTAGTGATCAGAGTTATTACAATAGCACCATTGCTAGGACCCTCAGAATGCATGGCTTGAGCACCACTAATAAGAAGTATGTGCTCAGGGTCATACAAACAACGTTATCGGCTAGGTTTATAGTATTTGGTGTTGTTTCAAGTGAGGAGTACATCATGTCACCTCACATCTTCGGAGTCAGCTTGAAAGTCAACACCAAAGTATAGCTTGATGTACTGAACAGTGTGGTTATCCCCTGGTACAATCATGTGGCCGCTGGAAGATCCTGGGTGTGGCAGCAGTACCCGGCTCCGGTCCTCAAATCCCCCGAGACACAGGCTTGGCTTCAGAAGGAGTGCTACGACTTTGTACCCTTCTCTCACTTCCTCCCTCCTCGACGCGACCATAACCCGCTGGACTACTTCGTTTGATCATACGTCGAAAATATCACCAACATAACCTTCCACAACACCAAAGCCAGCCGGATCATCGTCGTCCGCTTAATATATGTTGCGCTGCCGCCTGCGCTTGTTGAAAAGGCACTCTCCCAAGATCGAACCCATATCGAAGCGATAATTGAGGATGAAGACGGGTACATTGAGTAGATGTCAGCTTCCATACATAATCAACTTACCGAAATTAATTTTTTCAATAAAATTTTAAAATGAAGCTGCAGTGTGTGTGTTTTTTTTCTTTAGGGAAACTGTGACGTGATCGACCTAAGGTAGCGATTTGCCCCTCATTGAGGAGCTTCAGACTTCCCAGGGTCCGAAGGAGGTCGGGTAACTATCCTAAGATTGCTTTAATAGATCCCGGGCAACAGCGGATATCCCAAGGACCTAAAGTAGAAGATATAGATATATATTTTATTTCATTGTCAAAATAGATATATTTTGCTTGATTATTTGAAAATCAGAGATATATTTGATATTCGAAAAATAGAAGACAGGAAATGTTGGAGTAGTAGCGTTGACATTGTCTGGCCTGGCGAACAAGTATCGGGGGTTCTGACTGACAGCCGGTGACCTCTGGGGGTCATGGGAATAGATATCATATTTTGCTCCCAGATTGCAAAGCTAGTGATATGGGTGAATTGCACACCCGCAAAATTTGGGGTTTCCCCAGATGCGTGGGGTGATTCGATTTGCTTAGGAGACCTCCACCCCGACACCCCCCCACTATATAATGCTAGTGTCGCGCGAAATTAGTCAGATTCTGGGAAGATTCCAGGCAGATTGAAGCAGCATCTCCAGGTAAAAATACCGCACCCTGAAGTCGTGACCAACACACCCCTCGTTCAACCCGTCTGAGTGCTGTCTGCGAATACTAAAGGTTTGAGACTTTTAAAACTTGCTAAGGCTGAACAATATATTGTAAAAAGTCTGTAATATATTTTGTGAAATTAATCTTCAGGAGAATACAATTCAAGCGTCTGTTGTCTTTCTGGCCTGCGTGAGTTTTGTAATTCGTTTTCAGCATACCATACTGATGTGACCGCCTCTCGGAG
>NC_136523.1:9317509-9427509 GCF_053919585.1 Euprymna scolopes | reverse complement strand
TTCAGGTTCTTAGTCTCATCATATTGGAAAAGATATTTGAATTTGTTTCATATGCCTCATTTTCACGTCTTAATCGACTCGCTTCCAGTCGCTGTTTGATAAGTAGAATATCATTTCCAGCCGTTCCCACTCCAATCCTCTCCATGTGTTTTTTTTTTAATTATCTACCGGGTGGAACATTTAATTTGTCGCCCAAAAGAAAGCAACACTACAGCTTTATTTTATGATGTTTCATTGAAAAAATAAATTCAGATAATATAATAGCCGCCTTAAGCTTTGTATGGAGTCATGTTGGGGATTTCTAGACTATTCGTATAACCAATCGAATAGTCTACTGGGTTCAGATGGGGGGGGCGGTCAGGCGGCCAGTGAGAGAAGAGTACAAGGTTGTAGCATTGCTTTCTATATCAAGCCTAGGTCTATTAAGCATTGTGGGCTTGCCGCCGTGTCCTGTTGCTATACCCATGGTCGGCTAGCGGCCACTTGATTTATATAGAGGATCACCAAACTCTACAGCTTATCCAGGTATATTTTGTCGTTGATTCTTAATCCGAATTCGAATACATGCGGTCGCTTGAAGTGGTCCTCATTTGAAACCGCACCAAAGACCATAACTCTGGCCGGAAACTTCGTTTGGCTGTGCCCTAGGGTGCAGAACCGTCCGGATTTGCATTTTGAGAGTGCAGCCAATTATCCTATTTTCATAACTTGGATGAGTAGAGGGCGTCAGTTTTACAGAGATCCATCCCCTATCTCGCTCAGTGAACAGTGTCACTTTCAGACATGATAGAAGGATCTTGTGATTTGCACGCAACAGGCCAATTCGTAGATGGTTTGAAAAAAAAAGTAAATAAATAATATAAAACCGGTTATTATGAAAGAAATATGGAATCATGCCGTCTTTTATAGAGTGACAAATTTATCGTTTCTCACCCTTAAAATACTCCGCCAATTCATGAGAGTTATTTAATACACCTAATAAAGTGTCGGCGTAATAATCCAATAAGAGTGTCGGCGTAAAGGGTCTATAGTAAAGCATATGTTACGCAATTACTAACCGCATCTCTACTGAGCTAGTTTCGCTTTGTAGTTTCAAGAGGTCCAAGACAGCGGGCAATGATATTCTACGACTTAAGCAACAGCTGAATGAAAGCTATATGACTTAGTAAATTTTCCAAGATCAGAATAGCTAATGTGGTAGCTCGGCTATAAATTCATGAATTCCATGTCTGGTCTTTTTCGCTTTCATCCATTTCAACGATTTATGTTTTTCAACATCCATTATTTCCGTTCACGCGATGTTGTTACATATGACCTGCTAACCTCAGAAAACAGTCTCGCTGACTGTGAATGTTTCTTAGGACATCCAAACGAAAAATAACCATTATTTTAAGCAAGCTAGTCTAACTAAATTCAATATACCTTAATGGTGACTGGGCACCGATTATCATTGTAAACTTGTCCGCCCGCTCTTCTGAACGACAAATACCATCTGCTCGTCTCAGAAATAATGGGTGAAGCGCGCTGGGAGTTTGTTTTAAGTAAAGCTGATTTGAGCAGTTATCCCCACCTGCTCGCCTCAACCAGTCTGATCCAGGACAGAAACTGGATTTAGATAGCTGGAATTTAAGTTGACTGCAGAAGCTGTCATCGCATAATATACAGTGGGGGGGATTTCTAAATTGCCTCCCATTGGATACTGACCAGGATTAATGTTGCTTAATATCAGTAATGTAATTAGTACTGGTATGCTAACGTGATTATGCTGTATGAACATAAAATATTGACAAATTGGCAAATGTATTTCCATTTAAGCCTAGTGCTAACACTAACTTCAGGAGGGTTGTATGACATTCAAGCAGAAGCATAACGTAAAAACTACCAACGTAAATGCAAACGAGTTTATTCATGAATTACGTATTTTTTCCGACCGAAGTATGTAATTATAATAACTTAATTTATTTTACGTGCACTTTTATGAGCTCTCCAAATTCTAAAATGATTCAGGTGGCTTGCTATTAATTATCCACCGTCTTAAAAAAAAGAAACCGTTTTATGACAAAATGAAACGATAAAATTTTCCCCCTTTAAAAGAAAACATCACCGCTTTATGTAAAAAAAAAGTTCAATTCAGGAATTTTGATTATGTAGTACAGAAATGTCGTCGTGTTAAGCCTCAATTACCGCCTCTATACGAGTCCGCAAAATGGGGCATGCCTTTTCCATAAGCGCCAGCGGGAGCTCTGTGAATACCTGGCGGATGGCGGCGATTAGATTGGCTTTGGTCTTGTGGGATGTCATACTTTTCATGTTCTTGACGTATAAACAAACGAAGTAGTCCAGCTCATTCACGAAACGAAGAGAATTAGCGTGAAAAGGGTACAATGTTGTAACATTCCTTTGGAAGCCAATCCTGGGTCCCAGTGGACTTGAAGGCTAGAGCCAAGTCCTGCTGTAACATCGAGTGGCTGCCAGCGTCCACCTGATTGAAACAGGGCATCACCACACTGTTCAGCACATCCAAGTACACTTTAGTCTTGACTTTCAAACCAGCTTCGAATATGTGAGGTGGAATGATGTGACCCTCTCTCCAAACAACAGCAAATCCCTTTTACCCTGGCAGGAAACTTTTTTTTCATCCCTCTGAGAAAATCCGTGGTATTCAGATTTGCATTTTGAGGGTGCTGCCAATGGTCCTGTTGTCATAACTTGGATCGGTAGAGAGCATTTATAAAGAAGCGCATCTCTGATCCCGCTCGTGTAATATTGTTGCAATTTCAGACAGGATACAAGGGTCTTATCCCTCAGGATCTGTACACAACTGATCAAATAGCAAATGGTTTGCAACAAGAAGATAACCGGTTTTCATCATGTCATTTTTTTCTAGGGCGACAATTTTATCTCTAAGGGAGACATTTGTTACCTTTGTAAAAGCTTGTGTGTAAAGTGTATATAGTAAGGCAACTGTTGCATAATAATTAACGGCATCTCTACTGAACGAGTTTTTGCTGAAAGGAAAATCTTAGGACAACTGTAAATTATATAAACTAATACGCAAAGAAAACTCTACCATGCGATTTAAACCATAGCTGAATCAAGAATAAATGTATTCATGAGCTTATCAAGATCGGAAACGCTAATGTGGTAGCGCTGACATGAGTTTTGGAATATTTTGCCTGGTATTTTTCACTTCCTTCATTTCCGCCATTGATGTTGTTCAGCTTCCTTTGTTTCCGTCATGCGATATTCTTACAACGGACCTGCTGACCTCAGCAGAAAGTCCCGATGTATATGAATGTTCTAAGGACATTACAACGGGGAATAACCATCATTTCAAACAAGTGTAAATACATAAACTCCATTATATGTCAATGACGACTGCTTATTGTCTATCATCTGCAAACCAATCCTTGACATGCATATGCCACTTCACCGTAACCCTAAACCTAACTCAGACATGATCGTATTATAGGCAG
This sequence comes from Euprymna scolopes, assembly GCF_053919585.1. Taxonomy (NCBI): domain Eukaryota; kingdom Metazoa; phylum Mollusca; class Cephalopoda; order Sepiida; family Sepiolidae; genus Euprymna; species Euprymna scolopes. The sequence continues at coordinate 9,424,033 of NC_136523.1, read as the reverse complement.
TCATGACTACAAAAATAAAAATGTCATCGTAAATGCAGACGAATAAAGTTATCAAACAAACCTTCTTTCCGCGTGAATCAAGTTATGTTGGGTATTTAACGATACTGATTATAGCGGAGGTGTGCACACACGCACACTCTAGATTGACTTTTATTTAGATTCTGATGTCCTGATTTGAACTGTGACTATCAATGAAAAGAAAACTGACTTACATACCAGTTCAGGAAGTTAGAATTTCGCAACACAAAATTCGATTGATATCTATAATTGACAGGAACAATCGAGAGAGAGAAGCGAGAAAACCGACAGCCGTCAAGTATGGTTAACATTTTTCCAGCATCATCTGCATCTCTTACACACACACACACACACACACACACACACACACACACACACACACACACACACACACGCACACACACACGCGCGCACACACATGCAATTACACACACACACTCTCTCTCTTTCTCTCTCTCTCTTTCTTACAACATAACGGAGTTATGTCCCGTCTCTCTGACTTGTCGATTATCACCATTGTATTGTAAATAAACTTCTGTGTTGACAAAATACGCCCGCGTTAATTTTCAGGAAAACGACAAAATAATTGTCAGGTTTATATGTATGTGCGTGTGATTGTTTGTGTGTCTGTGTGTGTGTCTTTGTGTGCACACTTCCCTACCAAATAACTGTCAATTTTTGGTCTACTAACTTGATATTCGATATAAGAGGTATTGAGATTTGGAAAAAATCTTTTCAATCCATTTTCGGCCAAAAACTTGGCCGTTAAGATGTCAAAGTTCGATGATTTGACCTTTGAGAACTCCGCTAATTTTAGGTCTACACATAAGAAATTTTAGATATAGATTCCGTGGACATGGATCTAACTTTATAATTTGATGTGAGCCCAAAAGAATAAATGTTAAGGAGTCATAATTGGGGTCAAAATTTAAAAAAAAAAATTGACTTCTGCGGTCTTTACCAAATTACTCAGACAATTTGTGGTATAAAAATTTGACATTTTTCATCAAGTGTATTCAGACATAGGTCACGCTTTTTTAATCTTTTTTTTTCTGAATATTTGGCTTCCAAGGGGTTAAAGTTCAAAAGATGATATCTTTGCGGTCTTTAGTAAACTATTAAGCCAATTTCGGGTCAAAATATTTGTAATTTTAGATAAAGCGTACTGACTAGATAGAGGTCCTAAGCCATGGTTAACGGAACAAGAGCATGCTTCACCCTTGAAGCAAATAAAGGCTTTCGCTCGAAATTTCGTCCAAATTCCTGAGTTCAACAGAAACATTCCCGAGTTCGAGAAGATACACCTGAAGAAGGTCGGAGATTATATCGACCGAAACGTTGTGAAAATCACACTCAAGATGAGACCAGTAGTCTGATGAATAATAATACAAATGATCCTCATCTCAAAAATTCAGAAACGCCATAAACTTCGTTTATTTACACGAATTAGCAAGTAGCAACAAAATAAGTTTTAGTGTCCGAAAATTGTCTCTTGGCAGTCAGTTTTTATGAATGTATACGTTGTTTTTAGAATGTTTCTTGGATCGAAAGAAAAAAAAGAAGAGAATGCCATTTGTTTTCAATGAAAACCCTGCTCATATATTATTTAATTGGAATTCATGGAGATGAGTATTATTTATTAATTTTTATTTATAGCGGACATTTATTCTTATCTTTTCTTAGTGGTTTCACGACGTTTCGGCCAACTATTCCTCTGGCCTTCGTCAGGTGGTAACCGCGACGGATAGGAACTCTGAATCTCCTGACTCGGACGTTAAAGAGAAAATAAAGCAAAAAGGTGGCGTTACTTCATGTGGCGAATACAAGATTGGGTATAACACGAGAGATGGGTCCGTTAATTGCAGAATAAATCAAATATGCACCCTCTGAAGAACTACCGAGAAATTAAAGTCCATGTAGGTGCATACACAACAGTCGTTGATTTTACGTTGATAAATTGAGGGAATAGATACGGCGACGTAATGAAGCTAGTGTTACATGAAAGGGATGTCTCCTTCTCATGTAAGTAAGAAGACATAATATATAAGTGAAAATGACATGAGGAAGAGGCTACAATCGAATTCTGCAGGCAAGTGTTAAAGATAATGGAAAATAGAATGTTAGAAATTAAGTCTATTGTTAATTCTATTAGAAATAGTTAAATATTGTTAATTCTATTAGGGATAGTTAAATATTGTTTATGTTGGAGAAAGAGTCAATTTTCCAATCTTTTAGAAATCTGGGTATTAAATATGACAGTTAAATGAATACACAATGCGAGTTAAAATAAATTAACAATATGTTAGAATTAGAATTGAGGAGTCTTTGTTTCTCAACAGTGTGTTGGACGGACATGTGTAGAAAAGGTGATATAGTCGCGTTGGTAAACACACTTCTGACGTCATAAATAAAGGAGATGTCTCAATATAGGAAGCTGAGGGTTCGAAGTTAGGGGCTTGATGAGGATCAGATAATCAGAGCAGATCACACACGGTGATAGTCATATGGAAGGTGGGAGCCCCTTGGAGGCGAAGGGAGGAAAGTAGACCATGTAGATCTAAGTTTGAATCCCTGACGTCATCGATCGGTCGATAGAATAATAAAGAAACCAACTATGTGTGTAACTGTTTGTCTCGTGTCGTCATTCTTTACAACCAAAAAGGTAAATGTGTTTTATCATCATCTTGTAATGAACTTTGTACAGCTCTTCCAATATTATGTGTCCTCCCCTCCTCTGTGTTAAGAACTTGCATCATATCTCCCAGTCTGTATTAATATACCCACAAAAGAGACGTTGCGAGCCTATCCTTGTTTTATCGTTATTTCCATGACAGGTGCCCGTCTGAACTCCAATCTCTGGTCCCCCTCGCCAATCTTTCACGAAAAACACCCGTCTAGCTGAATCCACTGTAAAAAATTCCCCCCACTCTTTATCTGTGGCTAAATCAAAACGTGGATTCCATGAGCAGAGCTTCTTTCTTAGAACTGCACGTCTATGGAACTCTGTTCCGTCTGTCTGCTTCCCAGCTGACTACAACTTGGATGCGTTCAAGTCCAACGTTAACAAATTCCTAATGAACCGCCCCCTTAAGTAAACACTTCATCAAATCTCCACACTAACGTAATGTACTTGCAATAACCCTTATCCCTGAGTGGCTTCCAGGCCTTGATAAGTGGTGACCACTGTATAAAAAATAAATAAATAAATAAATAAAACCTCCATGAAAGTTTCCATCCATATTCATCCTCATAGACGTCAAGATGTTCAAAGAACGGTTATAAATGTCTTCTCTCCCTCATTAATATAGTCATCTATTCTGAGTCCCCGTAATTTTGTCCCCAATAGCTACCCCTATGCAACACTAGGTCTCCGATTTTCTTAACTTTCAAATGTGCATGAGAAGTCACTTTAATACTTTTCCTAGCAGTGTAGAAAATACTGTTTGATAACATTGGTGTTTGGTCTAATCGTGGTTCAACGAATAATACAGTTCATTGTGAACGTAATTTTATGACAAAATGACCAGATTAATATGGCGACCTCGATTTTCATATATTACGTGCACGGAAATAAAAATGTCGCATCCACAACTAGTTGTTTTCAATATTAGCCTCGCTTTAGATTGACCAGCCAAAATCTGGAGCGACCAAAGAAGAAGATTTTGGGCCTTGATGCTTTGTTTCGGTAACGTGAGAATAATTTTCCGGAAGTACAAAAATAGAATTAACAAGCAAACGTATTCTTTTTTTTTTCAGAATCCTCGTTGGGAGTATATTGTTTTGCACAAAAATACCGGAGTTTTGCAGTCTTGTCTTGAATTAATTGATGAATATATTGACAATGTTCCGTTTGTGCGTGGAATGCGGTAAATAATGAAAACTAAATCCATAATTCCTTATGTAGGACATACATATCCTTAATTTAAATCGGTTGTAAGCGATGTTTTCACAAGTGTTTTAACCCTTATTTTATCCATATGACAGCTTGGTGCTACTCTATAAAGATTACAAATATAATATCAACTGAAATCAACGTCCATCTTTTTAATCTCTATATTTTTTATCATATTCAACTGCTTGGTAGTCTTAATGCTTAAAGTGGTTACCTGTAGGCGTTACAATCTTCAACCATTACCGGCTATTAATGGTCAATCACAATTACGTGATCAGGTTCTTTCAACGATGATTTATTTTATAAATGGACTTGAATATACCTGGAATCCCTAACTGTCATTGCACAACTTTTAGGAGAAATAAGTTCCCAGTTCATATTCAATAGTTATCCTATTTTTATTATTATTATTTTTACTTTATTTTCTCATCATTTTCTTGTAGCTGCGAATGAGGAATCTCACCGAAAGTCAAACCAAGTGTTCTTTTCTGAAGATTTAAACTGCTGCGTTTAGTGCAATCAGTTGGATTTCTCTTGCGCTTTGTTCACAGGTTATATTTGCCAGGTAGTTTTTGGAATTGTTTCTCATGAGTCCGGTTGCACATATAAATACTTAAATGATGGTTTTCGTGGGAACATAAAACATTTTTTTTCAAGTCGTACATAAATATTTCGTTATTTGGTCCTCTCAGCTGTAATCCAGCATAAATAGCAGTTAATAAATTCTACTAAGTTTGCGTATTTCCACTTTTTGTCCAATATCACCCCCCCCGATATCTCTGTTCAGTCTCGAAAATAAATGATACCTCCCGTAGGGGCAGCTGGGCATGTAATCGTGTGGAAAGTGTTGCGCAATCAACAACCACTACCCACACCTCTCCTGAATCGGCACTGCTTGAGTCCAATGGCAAGGAGAAGTCCAAGAAGATTGGAAGCAATGCTGAGATAAGCGAAGAACACATACATCACCTGGTAGTCTCAAGCGGTCACCCATCTAGTATTGGCAAGGCTTATCGTTGATATCAATATATCAGGTTTAATAGCTCGGTGTTCTGCATATGTTCTGCATATGTTGCGGCATGAATTGCATAATCATAATGTATGGCTTATTTCCATCTGTTATTTCTGGATTATGTTCCCAGGATTTGCATATTCAACTTTTTACAAATTGTCTAGTGGAGATCTATACACACTTTATCATGTCGCATTCTATAACACTAGGATCTTCGAGCTGGATATTGGGTGTCTAGTTTGCGCTGCATGTGAGTAGCGAAAACTGTTAAGACAAAAGACAAGCGCGGTGGCAAATGTCTGATAAAATCGCGCTGGGGATATTTAATTAAAACCTATGTTTAACTCTAGTTCACTCCAAACAAGTCATATTAATACTTAGATATAAAAGGGGCTTCTATTTGGGATTATGACGACAGAGGATTATGTGATGGGATTAACGAAATGACCATTTAAGCACTTTGTTGTAGGTACTCTCAATACTGAAACAGAAAGTAAAACAATCCCATTTTTACATCAATGCCAGAAGACCACTCGAGGATAAGGATTAATGAGTGTATGATATCGTAGTAATCGTTAGTAATGGAAATTTGATAAATTGGATTTACTTAACGGGGGCGGTTCACTAAGATATAATAATAGGGAACTTTTCGATATCTAGGGTTCTCTTGAGTAAATGGGGTGGAATTTGGCAGGTAAACGGGGTTATCGACGGTTTGTACCTGGAGGGAGTGTAATTTCAGCATAACGTATTTCTTGTTTACGTTTCGCAGTTATTATAAAGAAACCCTCTCAACAACTAATAGCCACATATATTAATACAATACCTGAGAGTATTTCGTTTAAACTGCTCGTCATACATAACATTCACAGACAGCTTAAATTGAAACATATATATTAGGGACATTGTCAAAGTTGCTGCAGGTAAAATATACTTCTTTTAAATAAGATTTTTGCAAGGAAAATTTGAAATTATTTACGAGATCAGAGATAACTGGATTTACAGCTTCTGATAATTAATTGATTTTTTAAGCAAAACACATAATCGTCTGTATTTTTTTATCTTTACTTGGGTAAACCATTGTTACAGAATATTATACTCGCCAAACTGCAGTTTTTATTGGGTTTGCATCGATTAGTTTTTGGTTTTACAGTCAGATTTTGCATCTGAATTGGGAAATATTTAAACCACTCTATCGGGATTACGTAATTAAGATGATTAATCCGATAGCGTGTGTTATTTTGCGTGTCAAATGTACATCTTTTTTCTCCTTGTTGACTGTCGTTTAATTGTTATGACTTTCCATTCCTTGTAATAAATAACTTTAGAAAGAATTACTCATAAGTTTTGATTTCGGTTTCAATTATAGCTGATGGCGCTCAAGTTATCGATGTTTTAATAAATAATTCTACCAAGAATTTTTCATAAGTTTTAGTTTCCGCTATAGCTAAAGAAACACAAGTTATATATAAACTAGTAGGAAGACCCTACGTTGCCGGGGATTGAATGATGATCAATGAATAGCTCATACACCTATATTTTTTATTGTCATCGAAATCCATAAAATCGCCCGGAGAAAGCTTCGCATGCCTCCATGCAGTAACTTAGTCCGAAATATGTTATTCTACATTGCACTCTAGAGAACCTACTGTTGTTTTATAAAATTATTTCATATAAACTTCTTTCAATATAACGAAAAAGAAACATTAAGAAATTTACCGGCGGGGTTGAACCTTCAGACTACGTCATGCAAAAACAAAAACAAACAAAAAATATGCAAATTTTCGAGTCTTATAAAATTATTTTCAGTTAATGAAAAAAATAATTAAGAAATTTACGTGCGGAGTTTGAAACTACAGAATACGTCATGCCAAAACAAAAACACGCTATTAATTAACCCACATAATTTTCACGGCCCGTTGTTCTATCATTGTTGCTAAGCGACGATATGGAAGAAATGACTTTACTGTTGATAGATAAATTAATATAACGGTTTAGATTATCGATAATTATCAGGGGTATTCTGAGGCAAAACTTAACTAAAATCACTCCCAGACTTATACACTTAAGTTCTGTAAATTTTATAGAAAATCTATTCAGCCGTTTCGGAGTCTATAAGGAACGAACTCACACACAAATAAAGTTGTATTTATATAATTGTATATATATATAATTGTTTTCATGAGCTTTGGTTTCGGCTTCGATTCAAGCTGATGCACCCAAGTTATATGGATTTTTTTTTAAATCACTTTTTTTATAATATATAAATAAAATAAAAATTGATGATAATAATATATAGGACATCTGCATAAATCAAAATATCATATTTAAGAGTATTTTACGACCGGGTTATGCCCGGCGTCCCTGCTAGCTTAGATACATACTTTTGCACTTTTAACAGAAGAGCTATAATTATATCCGGGCCTCTCGATTTATGCTGAACATCCATAGAACGCCAGCATAAATATCCATATGAAAGAGTTCGCTGTGGGATTTTCCACGGGTCCCGCTTATTAATATTTATAGCAGAACGATGAGGATCCTGTAACCAGTATATCTTTAAGAAAATGTAAAATATTAAACTTATTAGATAAATATTGGAATAAGTAAATTCAAGGATGGGCTTTGGAAATACAGGGATTAAGATGATATTCAATTCCGAATATTTTCTCTTGATTTTATTTTCTCAGAAGATAATTTCAAACGAAAAAATCGATACCTTAGATTTTGATTAATGATGATAGTGTCCTTCGTCTTTGCATTATTTCAGAAATAATGGAGGAAATGGTTGGAATTAACTCTTTTAATGGGAAATAGTGTATTTTTTTTTACTATGGTTTCGGAAAGTGATACCGGTAAACGCAGGTAGAAAAATTGTAGGAAAAAAAAAACTAATACAAGAAAAGGGGAAAGGAGAAGGCAAAGAAAAGGTCGGTAAAAAGAAATAAGAAAAAATATTAAAGGAAAAAAAAAGAAAAAAAAAAACAATAAGAAAGTAGAAAGTACCGTTTGTCCGGCATATCAACCTTTTGGGAGGGGTATTTCGTTTTCCAGTACTTTTAGAGACAATTTCTGCTTCAATTTCGTTATATCTTGTAATGTTTAATGATAGTTTATTTGTTTATTATTTTTTTTTTTGTGTGTACCGCGTATCAAATCTTTACGGCACAATCACGTTGACAGCCCGGTTCTCGCCAGATCACCAAAGTTAAGCAACGTTGAGCCTGGCCAGTACCAGATGGGTGACCATTTGGGAGGGCTAGAAGTTGTATATACTTTCTGGGAAGGTTGGACGTGAGGCTAGCACCCTCACCCTGTAAAAAGAACTCCTCGCTACAAAAACATCTACAAAAAAAAAAAAAAATTGTAGATGGGCTATACTCCTCCAGGGAATCCAGGGCTATGGATGGATGGGACGGGCGTATCAAACCTGTTCGTGTGATTTAAGATAGAATCAAGTAATTTTGGAAAATAAATTTTGTCTTTAGTTCTTTATCATCAGCGGCATCGTATCGGGTGGGTTTTCTGAATCAAATTGACTCTTTCCGTTCGCAGGTCTTTATTTTCATAGCCTTAGAAAGGCCTTCAAGTTATAGGCCGGTATCTTCTGTCAATAATTTTGTGTACAACCTAACAGGTCTTCCTACTTTAGTGGTTCCGTGTTTAGGATCCCACAGTACTACCTTATTTACAACCTCATCTTTTCTTTTGTAGCAATATCCGCCATATTGTGTTCTTCTTTCTCTTATTACTGAAGAGATTCCGGGCAAAAGATTAATGGTTGGGTGTATTTTCCAGATTAAATTTAACACTGCCTCGAACATTCTAGTGTAATTTTAATCTAACTTAGTTTCAGTTTTTTTGTTTTTTTTTTACTCAGAGTCAATGTTGGTGAGCATTCCAGTGTAATTCATATCTAACTTACTTTCACGGTTTTTTTTTTGTTTTGTTTTGTTTTTTGTTTTTTTATTCAGAGTCCATGTTTGTGAAACATAAAGCAGTAATGTCTCCTTTACGGCTCTAAAACCGTTTGTTCTGTATCTGTTCCATGAGGGCAGATCTCTATGTAACATTATTCATGGGTTAAATTTTATTATTTTGTACGGCATATCAACCCTTTATTTTGTTCTAAATCCAGAAGTTTAAAAACAAAGTGTTTCCGCTTCAAATACTTTGAATTTAAAATACTTATTAATGTTCTTTGGTTTGGTTGTATGGTTTTACGGCATATCAACCCCATTAGATTTATTTAGTATCGAAATTAGGTATTTTGGAAAACATGATTTAAGGTGTTTATATCTTCGAATATTTAGTCATGATGTTTGGTCGATTTTTTTTCAGCGGAACAACTCTTCTTCGAGTTAATGTCGGATCCGGTCATTTTTAGAAATGATTTTGATTTTTCAAGTTGTTTATCGTTTCAAATATTTTTTGATTGTATATAGTTTTGTTTGTTTTGTTTGTTTTTTGTAGAAAAACATATTTGTTTTTTTTTATATTTCAGAAGAACATTGAGTTTGCAAACGGAAGTGAAAATAAAATAGCATCTACGTTTTGTGCGTTTTAGATCAGGTTTCAGGATCAATGAAAGGATAACGAAAGAGTAATGCAAAGAAAAGAAGATGAGAAAGTAGGAAGTCTCAACTATAAATAAAAGTCACTTTGTTCTTGTGAGTTTCTTTCCTTCCTCACAGGTTACGACACCGCCTATCCTTTGCAAATTTTACACAGAGCTAATTTATAGATCTGGCAGTGTTCTTAGATATGTTTTGTATTGAAAATCATTATCTTTTATTAGATTCCCCCCCCCAAACAGATCACAGCGCCACCTTGATGGAGGAGGCTACTATCAGGGACATGATTTGCAGGGATACTATGTAGGGAGTTGAGAAGCAAGATGTTTGTTCACATTACACTTGAGTATCAATGTAATTTATATCAGTACCGTTAAGGAAGCAAACCCCGGAAGGGATTCCAAGAGATCAGCAGTTACGGTGAAGAAACTATTAGAGTAGAAGGCTTTCTTACATCTGGGGATCTCTACTGTGTAGGGGTGGGATTTGCTACTGTGAAGGGGTGGGATTTTACTGCTTGTCGGGTTTGTCGGGGGTATTTACGAAGAGGAGGTACAAGTGCTTGCAGTTCGTCGGAACATTCACCGTTAAAGTACTTGTAGAACAGGCAGATGGGGGCTACATTATGTCGATGGGGCAGAGGCTGAAGCTTGGATGACAGTTCAGGACCTATTAGGTTGGCGACTCTCTTTTGGAACTTGTCTAGGAGTGAGAGACTAGTATATGCTATTATGTGGAACACCATTTCTACATCTGGGGATGTACCGCTCAGAACAGTATTTCCATTTTTTTTAATACTACAACATCAAAATATAATGGCTCTAATCTCTACTCTTTTCATACGGTGTATTACTCAGAAGAACCACGTTTTCAGTGCCATATATTCGCTGCGGCCGGGCGTGCTTTCCAGTCTTTATAATTGCTAAGTCTACTTTTGTTATTGGTCTACGATATATACACCCTGGAAGCTAGTAAATTACAACACAGCTGATCTCTAAAAGAATATATATATATTTTTTAATTTCATATCGAAAAACACTGTTGGATTTACAATTAGTGAAGATGCGCGGAGTTTGTGTGGATGTTGGCGATGAAAAACTATCAGATTGTTCTCTCACTTTTTTTTTGTGTTTTACATTTTCACCCCGAACAAGGCACATTACCACTTTGATGTAGGGCGTTGTATCAGATACATAAACTATTGGGGTACTATGTAGGGATGTAAGCAGCAAGATGTGGGTGCATGTTACACTTGAACTTCTGCATGTCAGTACAGTTTGGGAAGCAACGACCTGGAATGGAATTCCAAAGTCTAGCGGTTCTTGGTAAGAAACTACACGGACCGACTGTCCCTCTATCTGGTTGTGTCGATATATATACACATTCTTTATCCTCGGAATGTTTATTATTTCCCATTATCTATTTTTTTTCAAATCCTTCCACTGCTATCCTCTAACATATTTTCTGAGTTAAATTATGCATTCCAATAGACAATTGTGAAAAGACCCCCATTTCTTAAGTGCAATCAATCTGCGTGTGTGCAACCCTGAAATACTCCTCATCCCGTAATCACCTGCCAATCCAAGAGTCAGTATTTAATAGTTTATTTTTAATCTCCTTGATGGTGATGAGTTCCAGTATCTATTTCCCACTTGTAAAACATTCCAAACACCTACAGCAATTGTCAAGATAATCTATTTCTTCCTCTATGTTTCTAAACTTAAACAGAATATCAACCAGCAAAGTCCGTTCCAACAAATTCAAATTATATATATATAGTAACATTTCGGCCCTGCGTTGTCCGTGTGTTTGGAGGAAAAAATGGTAAAAAATTTTAACTTTGACCCCTATTATGAGCCCTTAACCCTTATTGTTTTGTGCTCAAATCAAGTTATTAAGTTAGATCCATGTCCAAGAAACCAATATCTAAAATTTTAAGTGTTTACACCCAAAATTTTCGGAGGAGTTTTGTAGAGTTCTCAAAAGTTAAATCGTTGAATGCTGACCCAAACAACAGCCAAATTTCTGGCGAAAGACCGATCACATCGACGTTACAAATCTCAGTACCCTGTATATCAAATTTCGAGTCTGTAGACTGAAAATTGACAGTTATTGCGAAGGAAAATGTACACATACACACAGACAGACAGACAGACACACAGACACGTTCACTTTTATAGATATACTAGCATTTCAGCCCGGTGTTGCTCGTGTGTTTATAGGTGTATGCTGAGCAAACAATCAAAACAAAATAAAAACAAAGCAAAACCGTCATTTTTTTTAATTTGACCCTTATTGTGACCCCTTATCATTTATTGTTTTGGGTTCCAATCGCGTTATTAACTTAGATCAATGTCCAAGGAAGCTGTATGTAAAAATCCAAGAGTTTAGACCCGAAGGTCAAATCGTTGAATTTTGACCTCTTAACAGACACATTTCTTGCCGAAAACCGATCACATCGATTTTCCCAAATCTCAGTACCCTGTATATTAAATTTCGAGTCTGTAGACTGAAAATTGACAGAGTTATTGCGAAGGAAAATGTACACAGACACACAGACAGACAGACAGACAGAAACACAGACACGTTCACTTTTATAGATATATAGATATATACTAGCATTTCAGTCCGGCGTTGCCCGGGTGTTTGGATGTGTATGTTGAGTAAAAAAAAAGTGGTAGTAGGAAGGCAGGCTCGAACCCGTACCGCAAAGGAGGAAAAGAACGGGGTAAAACCTAACGTTTATGCTGGTACTACCACTGCCAAACCGGCTAGACAATCTAACCGAGAGGATAACTTTAAAAAATATCGGCGAAAAAGTGCCCCCTAAAGAAAAGTGCCTAGTTGAAGGGAAATATATTAATGTTTTTAGCCAATTGTTCGATATTTGTCGTATGAAAGGTCGAACTTTAAAACGATACTGATCTTGGTGAGATCTGTCGCCTCTATTGAAAGTTTAAGGCAGACATGCAAACAGACATAGATACATACGTTTATATATTGGTAACTAAAAATTTTCGACCCAAACTGATGAAAAAGCTTGCCTTATCTCTGAATACGCTTTATGTAAAAGTTTTAATATTTAGACCAGATATTGTCTGAGTAATTTGGAAGAGACCGCAGAGGCCATTTTTTTAAACTTTGACCCCTATTATGACTCCTTTAAATTATTATTATTATTATTATTATTATTATTATTATTATTATTATTTATCAAGTTAATAAGTTAGATTCATGTCCAAGGAACCTATATCTAAAATTTCAAGTGCGCAGACCCTAAATTGTCAGAGGATTATGTAGAATTTACAAAGGAAAAATCGTTGAACTTTGACCCCTTAATCGCAAAATTTCTGGCCAAAAACCGATCATATCGATTTTCTCAAATCTCAGTACCGTGTATATCAAATTTCTACTCTGTAAACTAAAAATTGGCAGAGTTATTGCGTAGGGAAATGTACACAGACACACATAGACATACACGTTCACTTTTATATATATATATATATATATATATATATATATATATATATATATATATATTTAGAAAAAGACAGAGAGAGGGGGTAGATATCGATTGTTTGTTTTTGCGTACGTTTTCAACGAATTCAATTATTTACGAAAGTGCATTTTTACCTAAATGCGAGTTGGGAATGATTTTCCCTTTAACCAATTTTTACCCCCACGTGGGGAGCGAAATATATATTATTTTTAAAACATAATTATCAACTGACACGTGTTTTGTCGTCTACGTCTCATCAGAGTAGCTGAATCTAGCGATATTCGAATTCGGAACCCAATATATATATATATATATATATATATATATATATATATATATATATATATATATATATATATATACTAGCAAATGTACCTGTCGTTGACTGGGTTAAAAAAAGGCCTACAGATAATGGTCTCTGATTTATGAAAGTATGATAGGTAATGAAAAGGAAGGGTTGTAAATTTGGGTTGAATTTGGCGGTATCAAAACGAAAGCAAAATATGATGAAAGGAAAAAATAAATAATTTAAAAAAATGATTTATTATACCATACCTGTTCACACTGAAACACTTATTACAATATTCTGTGGATCTATATTAAAAACCTTGTTAAACTTTGTGACATATTTCCATTATATGGAGGTCAGGTACGAGCGAACACCCCATAATTTTATTGTACCATATTTCTTCAAACTGAAGCATAATTATCAAAGTATACTTACACAGATTTATATGAACAGTCTTTATTAAAGTATGTGCTTATTCCCCTTCTATGGAGGGCAGGCGCGAACACAGACCCCACAATTTTATTGTACCATCCCTATTTAAGTAAAAATATACTTATCAAAGTATGTGTATTTATATCTATATCTTAAACACTTGTAGAGGTTTTTTTTTTAATTTCTAATTTTTTTATTTTCCTTTTATGGATGCCAGGCGCGAACACAGACCCCCACAATTTTATTATACCATCCCTATTTAAGTAAAAATATGCTTATCAAAGTATCTGTATGTATATCTATATCAAAAACACTTGTAGACGTTTTTTTCTTTAATTTTTATTTTTTTTTATTTCCATATTTTGTGGACCAGGCGCGAACACAGACCCCACAATTTTAATGAACCACTGTTCTTCCAGATCAAGCATATCCATTCCTGTGTCTCGATACATCTTCTATCATTATATGTAATCAGATTTTTAAAACAGTCAACCATATAAGAGCCTATTCGTGACCAGACACACATACACACACAGACATTCAGCTTTATATATATATATATATATATATATATATATATATATATATATATATATATATATATATATATAACCTAAATAACTGTATAACAAGTTTACTACGGTGCTGCTTCCCACTCGACAGGGTTGTCTTCAAATTGAATGTTTTCCCAGTGTAATAGTTATACGCGTTGTCTTTTTAAATTATAATAACCTGTCCAATTACACAATCGATTTTCAAGAGTCTTTGGGTGTCGTTTCTTGATGGACTGCTCCAATTTAAGTCGTTTCCATTTTTTACCTCTGTTAAAAGTAACCCATTTATGAAAAAAAAAAGTGAAAAGTAAAATAACCAATCAAGTCATTTCAATTAACGACAACTAATAAGATGTGTAATGTATCGTATTTTTTACACTTGATGCATTCAACCTGGAAATCGTTGATTTTATCCCCAGCAAATAAGTTTTAATTATTTTTTTTTTACACAGTGATCACCACTTATCAAGGCCCGGAAGCCACTCAGGGATAAGGGCTATTGCAAGTACATTATGTTAGTGTGGAGATTTGATGAAGTGTTTAATTAGGGGGGTTGTTCATTAGGAATTTGTTAAAATTGGACTTGAAAACATCCAAGTTGTAGTCCGGAGGGAAGCAGGCAGACGGAACAGAGTTCCACAGGCGTGCAGTTCTAAGAAAGAAGCTTTGTTCATGGAATCCGCGTTTTGATTTAGGCACAGATATAGAGTGGGGGAATTTTTCACAGTGGATTCAGCTAGACAGGTGTTTTTCGTGAAAGATGTGCGAGGGGGGACCAGGGATTGGAGTTCAGACGAGTACCTGCCATGAAAACAACGATAAAACAAGGATAGGCTCGCAACGTCTCTTTTGTGGGAGAGAGGTTGCAGGGTCGAGAGAAGGGCATCCCCCACTAAACCACAAAGTCTATTTAGTACTCTGTACTTAATACAAACAAAAAATATTTCGAATGGTCGACTAAGTAATTACACAAGTAACCATACAAGTGAAACCGATGAAAAGAAAACGGTCAAAAACTTATAATGCACATGCATTAATGTATGATAAAAATAAATAAGCAACTTATTGAAAGAGAGAGAGAGAGAGGGGAGGAGGATAACGATCAAGAAAAGAACAAATGGATATAAAGAGATTGGATAGGGTATATTGTATTTATTTGATACCCCACCAAAGCAAAATAGGCACAAGGCCGTTTTAATGTTGGATAAAAACCAGCTCCCCTTAAAGTAGGCAAAAAAAATGGGGACTCTGGTTACCAAAAATAATAATTGTCCCAGTATAGAGGGTTTTCCGTCCATTGACTGGTACAAATTATCTTAAGTGCAGTATCTGCAGAACAGATACTACACTTTGATCTTGGCCCGAAGGACAAGGTATTTATTTGCTCCCCCACCGAGCAAATAAGGCACAAGGCCGAGTTTTAATGTGAGGAGTGAAGGGGAAATGGGGACCAACTCCCCGGGGAGTAGAGGAGATGGATAGTGACAATTGGTATGAAGTGTTTCTCCTACATTGACCAAGGTCTAATATGTGGGATTGCCTCCACATATGGTCTTTGCTTGCAGTATCTGCTCCGTCAGATACTACACTTTAATCCCGGGCAGAAGGCCAAGTACAACTCTTGTCCTCCGGGCCAAGAACAACAGAAAAAAGGCAGGCCTCGATAGTGTATGTACACAAGAAATGTGTACTGATAAACAAAACGGCAGACATACAGTACGCCAAATAGATCATAAAGACATAAAATATGAAAAAGTTATATGTTAAAAGATAAAAAAGAGATGCAAACACAAACTCATATTTTTCGAGATCAATAGAAAATAAAATGGCAGAAAATACCCTCAGGTCTATGCTCCGCAAATTATAATCGTAGATCATGCAACAGTCGCTTCCTCGACACAATGGTTAAACGTTAAGGAAAATGAGAACATTTCCTTGTCTTCAATCTGACATAAAATTGTGGCACAATCACGTTGAGACACCGGTTCTCGCCAGACCACCGAAGTTAAGCAACGTAAAGCCTGGTCAGTACTAGATGGGTGACGATTTGGAAAATAAGGGACTGTATGTGCTACGTCATCTCTGGAAATTTCCAGGTTGGAGAGATGCACCCCCAGACTTCGTTAAGACATGCATCTAGAGAAAGGAAACTCTAATGTAAAACCTGCGGTCTATTGCATAATCTGCCCCGTTGCAGGTATCTGCACCCACTAAGGTTAGCAGTAATTCCAGAAAGAAGGGTAAGTTTTACAAAAAAGCATTCAGCATTATAAATAAATATCATCTATATGGATTACCGAGAAACTTAGTTGTGGCGAAAGCTCAAATGTCGGCATCTATATATATATATATATATATATATATATATATATATATATATATATATATATATATATGTGTGTGTGTGTGTGTGTATGTGTTTAAAAGTTGAGAAACAGATATACAAGAAATAAATAAATAAATAAATATCATCAAATTGTTAATAAGTTACGAACAACTCGGTTATTTTTATCAAGACCGCACATTATATATATATATATATATATATATATATACATATATATATATATGTGCATATATATATATATATATACACACATATATATATATATATATATGTTGAGGGAAATGGTTTATAGTTTTTAATTAAAAAACAGTTTCATATGGAAAACAAATTATATATATATAATGTGACGATTTGGGAGTGCGAATGTGTTGCTGTGCGTCTGGCTGCGTGCAAATGAAGGCATTAAAAACAATACATGAAAAACAATGAACACACACATACATATATATATATATATATATATATATATATATATATATATATATATATATATATATATATATGTATGTAAGTAAATTTTTGGTACAGCAAAATGGAAGGAGAAATTTCAGAGGAAAGATAATTTAATTTAAATACCAAAAAACAAGAAATGGGCAGGTGAAATTAAAATTTCCTTAAGGCCTTATCGTCTGACCCTCTAAGAGTAGACAAAAGATTCTGAAACATCAGTTGGAGATATTCATTGATTTAAAACCACCTGAACAGTGAGAATTTTTTTTTTTTTCACTGTTCTTCCAACTGAAACCAAAATTCCCCTCTTCCCTTATTCGTTTTCTTAGTTTTTAATTTATCATTCTGACGTTTCCTCTTAGAGGGTCAGATGATAAGGCCTTAAGGAAATTTTAATTTCACCTGCCCATTTCTTGTTTTTTGGTATTTAAATTAAATATATATATATATATATACTAGCATGGGTGCCCGGGTGTTTTGAGGTGTATGCTAATAAAAATTTTTTTTTTTTTTTAAACGGTCAATTTTTTTACTTTGACCTCTATTATGACCCCTTAAAATGTATTGTTTAGGGTTCTTATGTTAGATCCATGTCAAAGGAACATATATCTAAAATTTCACGTGTTTAGACCCAAAATGATAGTAGGTGTTTGGTAGAGTTCTCAAAGATTAAATCGTTGAACTTTGACCCCTTACTCGCCATATTTCTGTCCGAGAAACGACCACATCGATTTTTCCAAATCTCAGTCACCTGTATATCAAATTTCGAATCTGTAGGCTAAAAATTGAAAGAGTTATTGCGTAGGGAAATGTACACAAACACACACACAGACACCTCGACTTATATATATATATATATATATATATATATATATATATATATATATTTGTTTACTTTTTGGGGGGGGATAATTTCAACGAAGTGCTCGATTACAAATAAAATCTTTTTCGATATAAGAGCTTAATATTTATTTATTTAATAGTACAGAATTTCAGAAAAACATTGGTACCGTCGGTTTCAAGCTCAACATAAAGGGGACCAGTTAATGGTAAAACATAAATGATGTTAGGCTCTCGTCAGCCCTGTTTTCTACGTTTTACCATTAACTGGTCCCCTTTATGTTGAGCTTAAAACCGACAGTACCAATGTTTTCTGAACTTCTCTACTATTAAATAAATAAAAATTATATATTTATATATATATATATGCATATATATATATGTGTGTGCGCGTGTGTGTGTGTGTATGTTTTTCCTGGAAAAAGGAATCCAGCAGAGTGCTCAATTATAGGGAAAATTCGAAAGTAAGAGCAGATTTATATTTTATATTTTGTTTACAGAAACTTGTCTCATCTAAAGACTAAATGTAATATATATATATATATATATATATATATATATATATTCCTTTGTAACGGTGGGTATGGGGCAGCCAAAACAGCTGCCAACAGTGTCCTGCTTTTTATTGAAACAAACCGATAACCCTTTTTAGTATCCCTGTAGCTCCCTTTAATACAATTGTCTGGAACTTTTTTGCACCCGGTTCACCAAGAATATTAGGTAGGGAGGAGTTCAGGTTCTTCATAAGACCTTTGGTATCTATAATAACTGGTATGATTAATATCTCTCTAAGATTCCGGTTTCTTTTCATGTCATACATGACACCTTGATATTTGGTCTGTTTTTCCCTTTCAGCTCTGTTCAGACCTCCATCATTAGGAACACTCATTTTAACCAAGGTTGCAACTTTCTCTGACTGAATATATATAACTATGTCAGGTTTAACAGTAGCATTCTCAAGGTAGGTGGATGTATTGTATATAAGTCATTTCCAACTGTTCTTTCAGGTTGATGTTGCCAGGATTTGCTGCTACATTGGATGTTTAATTTTTTACAGATGGTCCACTGAATGTACTTACATACTCCATCATGTCTCGTTGTGTAGTAGATATCCATTAAAAGAACCTTGCAACTTGATACTAGATGATTCACACTTTTCAATTCCGTGTGGCAGAATCTGCATTTGTTGTTATTAGTGAGACATGCCATCTTTTTGATCATTTGTCATCAACCCCTTGTCTAGAGCAGCCATTATAACCCTTCCATGATCGTGGTGGAGGGATCCCCTTTTGAGTCAGTTAAAGGAACCTTCTTAATCTATGTATTTCTGGGAGAGTTACCACAGAAAATCCTTTGCACGCTGATGGTGGTCTCACTATTTAAGGTTCTCTTTTGGAAAGTCTCGGTATATTTTTGCTGACTCTCTCTTGCTATTTCTTGTTTCAGGCTTACCTGTGAAATAGCCCTGACTAAAATCTTTGGCCAGCGGGATGACTGATGTTGTTTTGCTGTCTCGTGTCTCTTGATGCTCATATACCATTGAGAGGGTGTGGTTCTAGGAGCTTCTCAGATACTGGCATGTGCTCATTATTGTTGCCCTATGTTCGTGGTTGATCTCTGAGAGCCCTAGTCCTCCTTCTCCCCCGGGCAAATGCAGTCTGGGTAGCCACTGATTTCTATATATTATTTTATGGAGCGTTAGTAGCTTCTGTGTCTTTATATCTAGCCGGTTGATGTATTTTTGTGGTCAGTCGATGATACAAAATCTATATCTTATTACTGGCATGCCAAACTGGTTGAGAGTAGCTAGCATGTTCAAACAAGAAAATATACACGAAGAAGAAATTAATGAATAAAAATCAAATAAATCCGAAGTAAAATTTCATATACATACATGATGATTGCAACGTCTTGTCAGACGAGTGCCAATCCCTCAGACACTTAAAGTCCACGAGCGCAAAAATGACTTCCATCGCCACAGAACCATTTTAATAGACAAATGCCTGAGGGAGTATGTATACACAGATGATGTTACAGAGGATTACCTTTGTAAGACAGCTAAGTATCTTTATCGGTTCAAGATGTTGAGACCCAGCAACAAGCAAGAGCAAGATAGCTAGCAACAAGTTAAATTCCTTGCCAGCTTAATGCGGGTTCTGGTCTCCCGCTTTATGTTTTTTTAAATCAGAGATTTGCTTTTCCTAAAAAGGTTGCCTTCACCACGGCTTACAGGAGCCATCTCCACCCCAACACACACATACATACACAAAAACACACACGGTGCTGGTTGGCCCTTGACCCCGGAAAAGGGTTCATTCGCCCTTTGAAATGTCTTGTTTTTAATCCTTCAGGGAGACTAGCCACCCTCCTCACAAAACAAATTTGGTGGGGGAACCAGTTTAGTCGCCGGTGACCCGACCATGAGGCAGGTAGTACTGGGTTACATAGTACCAGTAGCATATGACATGACCTAACATTAAAAAGCTTCATACACACACATACATAAATACATACATATATATATATATGTATGTGTGTATACATGATGATTGCCACGTCTTGTCAGACGAGTGCCATTCCCTCAGACATTTAAAATCCATTAGCCCAAATGCCTGAGGGAGTATCTATACAAAGATGATGTTACAGAGTCTTAGCTTTGTACGACAGCTAAGTCTCTTTCTCTCTCGGTTCAAAATGTTGAGATCCAGCAACAAGCAAGAGCAAGATAGCCAGCAACAAATTAAACTGCAGACCAGCTTAATGCGGGTACTGGCCTCCGGCTTTATGTTTTTTTAAATCAGAGATTTGCTTCTCCTAGAAAGGTTTCCTTAACCACGGCTTACGGGAGCCCTCTCCACCCCAATACACATATACACACACACACAAATATACACGGTGCTAGTTGGCCGTTGACCCAGAAAAAGAGTTCATTCGCCCTTTGGGAGGTCTTGTTTTTAATCCTCCAGGGAGACTAGCCGCCCTCCTCACCAAACAAGTCTGGTGTGTATACATACATACATACACATATATATACATATGTGTGTGTGTGTGTTTTCCCCTTTTTTTTCATTTTTCTTAAACTTTTTCTTCTAGGGGATGGGACATCCAACCAGATGTCTGACATTTACCCCTATTTTAGTGAGTCCAACCAAGAGATCTTTTCAGGATTCTAGCCGTCCCTTTCAGTGCAATCGTTTGTATTTCACTTGCACTTGGTTCACCGGGTATGCTTGCTGTGTGTGATGGTTTAAATAGTATAAACACAATGCAAATGCACATAAAAAAAATTTGGGTTGAAGTAATCATGCCCAACTTTTCTTTTCATTTTAAAATATTAGTTTTCATTCTTCTAATGAGTCAGGACCGAAACATTAAATAATTGGTATAATAATTATGTAACTGTTTCTACGCTACAGAACAGGTGCTCTCAAGCATCGAACACATTCACTCGCTGAAAGGAATACACAGTAAGAACATCTTGAAATACTGAATATAGACTCATTTACATACACATACACACACACACACACACACACACATATATATATATATATATATATTATAATATTTATTAAGTACAAATTGGGAAATAATTCTCATGTCATAAGTTATCAGAGTGCGAAAAGTTCAATACAGGTAAATGGAGAAAAACTATAATACGATTGAATGTTACATGGAATTTTATTTAATCATCGAATTAGTTCAAAAAATAATTTTGCAGCCATGACATTTCCAAACTAAATGCTTTCCATCAGAAGAAGTGTAAATACCTAGTTGAATATATAAAATAATAGCCTATAAATATAAAAAAGGTGCACTAGCTGTCTACAGAAGCTAAAAAATGTGCTCAAATTTTCAAGAGAAAAACTAAAATAGTGAAATGTACAAGATTATAGAAAGTCTACAGAAGATGCATAAGGAAATGTGTATATTTTATATGATGGAATGAAGATTTGTTTTAACTTTGAATAGTTATATTTTTCTTACATACAAACACATAACCATATATGTGCGTGTGTAAGTGTGTGTGTGTGTGCGCGCGTGTGTGGGCGCACTATTGTTTCATACAAAATGCATTAAATCTTTTGAAGAATTGTCGATATGACGAGACAACGAACGCAATAACTTAAACCACGCAACCTGACACACGATTTTGCCTGTTTTTTTTCATGTAGGAGATTTAACACAACTGAAAACGTTTTTTTTTTTTCTATTTAGTTTGTACTTACGTTTTTTTTTGTTTTGTTTTTTGTTAGTTTCTTTTTTTTTTACAATATCGATAATATAGAGAATTCAATTCTAGTAAAAAAAAAGGAATATTGCTTCACGACCTAAGTGAAACCCAGAATTTCACGCATGATAATGCTTTATCCTTTTATATATATATATATATATATATATATATATATATATATATATATATATATATATATATAATCGAGCCAGAGATGTCTCGTGTCGCGGGGTTCGAATCGTTCGACTGGTAGTAATTGTGACACCCTGCACTGAAGAATCCCGAAAGGATGAAACACTAGTGTCTGTAGGTATTTAATTATTATAGTAAAAAAATAATTATGACAGCCCCTTTAAGAAATACGTTTCTTATCGTTGAGCACTTTCTGTTGAATAAAAGTCGGTCAATTTAGCTCTTATGCGTAGATCGTCGTATAACGACTTGATCACTGTCTGTCTGACGTAATGAACATTTAAATTAAAATGTTTAAAATTCAACGCTATTTCACACGATTAATGGTAGCCGAATGGATACGGCCTCCGCTAATCGAGCCAGAGATGTCTCGTGTCGCGGGGTTCGAATCGTTCGACTGGTAGTAATTGTGACACCCTGCACTGAAGAATCCCGAAAGGATGAAACACTAGTGTCTGTAGGTATTTAATTATTATAGTAAAAAAATAATTATATATATATATATATATATATATATATATATATATATAAAAATTACAATTAAATTTACCAAAATGGTCCAAGATGGTAAGACTAAAGTATATTATAAATATTAAAGAATTAATATTTATAAAGCTCGATAAAACCAAACAGGAGATGAAGCTTATAATATGAGCAACTAGTTAATAAAACATGTTAAAACCCTTTGAAAAAGAGTTAAAAACATATTTAATCGGAAAAGAAAACACTTAATAAGTGGATAGTCCTTAATCCGCGCAGTTTTTTTTATTACATTTTCACCCCAAACAAGGCACATTGCCACTTTGGTGTAGGGGGCTAGTATCAGGGGAAACAACTATTGGGGTACTATGTAGGGACTTGGGCAGCAAGATGTTGGTTCACGTTGCACTTGAACTTCTGCATGTCAGTACAGTTGGGGAAGCAGTGACCTGGAATGGAATTCCAAAGTCTAGCGGTTCTGGGGAAGAAACTACCGGAGTAGAAAG
Source organism: Euprymna scolopes (assembly GCF_053919585.1). NCBI lineage: Eukaryota > Metazoa > Mollusca > Cephalopoda > Sepiida > Sepiolidae > Euprymna > Euprymna scolopes. The sequence continues at coordinate 9,400,714 of NC_136523.1, read as the reverse complement.
ATCTTTTACATCTAGGGATCTCTACAGTGTGGGGGTGGGATTTTGCAGCTTGTCGGGTCTGTTGGGGGTGTTCACTTCGTGGGGGCACAAGTGCTTGCAATTCATCAGAGCATTCACCATTAAAATACTTGTAGAACAGGCAGAGGGATGCAACGTTTCGTCGATGGAACAGAGTCTGAAGCTTAGATGCCAGTTAAGGGCCTATCAGATTTGCGACTCTCTTTTGAACCCTGTCAAGAAGCGAGAGACCAGTAGCCGATGCACCAGCCCACATATGACAGCAATACTCCATACATGGGCGAATGGTTGCCTTATAGAGGTACAGGATACTTTCGGGTGTTAGTAGTTTTCTAGCACGGTAGAGAGAGCCCACCTTCCTTGCAGCGGCCCTGGCAATGCCCTCGATGTAATTGTTCCAACTCATGTTTCCGGTGAACGTTATGCCAAGGAGCTTGAAATACGTACTCTCAGATAAAGAGACGTTGGCCATTGCTATAGGTTGTAGAGAAGGTGTCTTGTAATTATTGAATGAAACTAGTTTAGTCTTGGCGGCATTGAACATGGCCCTCCATTTTTGTCCCCATTCCACTACTGATTGGAGGTCATCCTCTAGTGTTTCTGCCATTACTTTAGATATATGTTTATTTGCTTTCCTGTCGTGCCTGCTATAGAGTGTGGTGTCATCAGCATATATACCCATCTCAGAGGCAATGTTGTCGGGGAAGTCATTTATGAATATCAGGAACACTAGAGGGCTAAGGATAGATCCCTGGGGCACTCCCGCATTTATGTCATATTGTTTAGATGTACTACCGTCGAGGACAACCTGGATTTTTCTCTTATCTAAGATACCGTATGATCTAATCTTCCTGAGGAGACACTCATGCTGTACCCTGTCAAAAGCCTTAGATATATCTAGAGCTACCGCTCTGCCCTCTCCCGCTTTGAATGGTATATGCGTTCAGAGATTACAGTGAGGATGTCTGCTGTGGAACGGGTTTGTCTAAATCCATATTTTTGGTCGGTCAGAAGTTTAGCATCTGTAAAGTGCTGGACAAGAGCATGGTTAATTAAGGTCTCAAATATTTTGGCAAACAGTGGGAGGAGGCTAATAGGACGATAATTTAATGGGTCAGTTCTTTCGCCAGAATTCTTGAATACTGGTACCACAGAAGCAGTTTTCCAACAGCCCGGAAAGCAAGATTCATTAAGGCATTTGTTGTAGAGTTTGGAGAGAACTGAAGCTACTTCAGCTGAGCACTTTTTTAAGTTTCGAAGGAATACTTTCCTTATCATTAGAGGGTAGGAATTAGCAAAATGCGGGATCGGATTTTGCATACAAAATTATTTGATGAAACTGCAAGTAAGTGAAAGAGATTACTTGATAAAAAAGTGAAGCAGAGGGAATATGGTGAAGAAAAAGGTGATTATCCATTCATTCACGTGAAATCACCTTTTTCTTCACCATACTCCCTCTGCTTCACTTTTTTTTATGAGTACGATATCTCATGAAATTAGATGACATATTTTATTCAATGCATCTGGTTTAACGAAGAGTTGGTTGGTTGGTTTTGTTTTACGGCATATCAACCCTTTTCAGGTTATTTAATGCCGAATCCAAAGATTTTGATGAAAAATATTTTACTATAATATATTTGTTGTTTTCAAGTCTGTTTCTATTTAACCCATAGTTAGGACCCTAACAGGTACTACCACTCCGGGTCAGAGTGGACCTGAGAGCAATGGTCATTAAAGGGTGGCTCCACACTCCCCAAAGCCCGCAAGCTGGAGCTTCACGACTGGATATAGTTTAAGGTCATATCCAGAATCAACGCTGTTTGTTTTATAAGCTTTAAATTCCAACTGAAATCTCCACATATTCCTAATACCAGTCCTCGAACGCATATTTTTTTACCTCTATTTTTACAAAGTTGGATATTTGTATTAAAGGATTCATTACTAAACTAATTAACTGATCATCATGAATTTTGTACTACAACTTCTAAGCGAAGGAGTCTAAATGTGTTGTACATTTACAATAATTTGGTATTATTGGAAGCTGACTTACAGAAGCAATCCTCAGGATTTGACAATCACCCACACTCCCACACACATTGCACATGCACACTCGATCACACAGACAACCATCCTTCTTTGCGAAAGAGCCTATGATGTAGTTTTATTTTTTTTACTTATTTTTTCACCTCCAAACAAGGCACAGAACCACTTTGAAGCAAGAGACTACTATTGAGGACATAAGTTGCAGAGGTATTATGAAGGAAGATTAGTAACAAGATTATGTTCCCATTATGCTGGAACTTCTGCATGTCAGTACAGTTGGGAAAGTAGAATACCGGAAGGGAGTTCCAAAGTTTAGCAGTTCTGGGAAATAAACTGTTGGAGTAGAAGGCTTTCTTACAACTAGAGATATCTACTGTGAAAGGGTGGGATTTAGCTGCTTGTCGGGTTTGTCGGGGGTATTCATGTCGAGGGGGTTCAAGTGCTTGTAGTTCGTCAGAGCATTCACCGTTAAAGTACTTGTAGAACAGGCAGAGGAATGCAGCTTCGTAAAATTCAGTTGTATGTAACAATCTTCTGGGTGCTGAAGATACAATTTAGCTGCGGGCTACACTCAAAACAGAATTGAGAATTACTTAGGATCCCATACCAAATCAAGGCTAAGGTAACAAGAGCAGTCAACACTCATGGATTAAAAAAATATAGATATCTGAGTTCCACAATCAAAATCATCCAATGTAAAGGTACGCATAGATACAAAACGCAATATGGCATTTCCATTAACCTAAATATAAGCAACCATAAGATTAGACAAGATAAATTTGTAGAAAGTAGTGTTGGTCGACACTAACCATATTCGGGTTTCACCGGCTTTCTCCAAAAGAGGAAATTTTCATACGAGTATAAGATTCACAAGCGGTCCCCCGTCGCATGAATATCTGCGTTAGGGGAGATAACGACGTTACGGTTTTGCAGTTCGTGCTGGGAGGTGTCGACGTTCTCCTACATACAGAACCTTGAATTCCCAAATTGGTCACCCATTTTTGGAATAACTAAGCTCGACGTTTGTTAAATTCGGTGATTTGACAGGAATCGGTGTGCCAACGTTATTATGCCGTATGTTGTAGAAATAGGAAGTTATATTGGCCGAAACGCGGTAAATAAAAATAACTAAATATGTGAGCTGTAGTTAAAATAATAAAAATAATATCAATTCTCAACCCATGAATTAAAATTGAACTTATCAAAATTTAGACGACATGCCAGTTACAACCCGAATTACAATCCCACGGAGTGTTCTAAGATTTATAACATTCTGCCAATTTAGTTCAGAAATAATTCCTGTGTGAAAAATACACACAAAACACACACACGCACGCACGCACACACACACACACACACATGAAGTGGATAATAAAAACAGTGTGTCAGTAGACGAAATAACACAAACACATCCGTTAATATAAACCAATATATTTAGATAAATTAATAAATTTTCAGAAGTGACATACTATATATAATATACTGTTATATTTTTGAACGTTCTTGCAAAAATGGAAGCACTGGTGCTGTTTGAGTTTCGGTTGACTTCCCTACGAATTTTCCGAAAATCACGATGTGAAAGGTTTCTCCTGTTGCCCTTATCCTTTCCGGATTTATTCTATTATATTTAAAAACTAGCGGGGGTACCCGGCGTTGCCCGAGTGTTTGTTTTCGGGACGGGGGGGAATTTTAAAACATGTTATGGTAGGTAAGTAGGAAGGATCAAACCCGGAGTCATGAGTAAAAGTAGGAAAATAAAGTGTGAAAAAAAACAAAAAACATCTGCAACGTTAACAGTTCGGCCACCAAGAAAAGTCAATTCCAGTTGTTTAGGAAAAAACAAAAACAAAAAAAACGAATACAGTAGGTCGGCGCGAACGTGAAAATATAATGTGAATTGTCCAGCACGCTAACCACTACGCCACAGAGCACTGCAGCTTTGTTTAGTGATTTTAAATAAGTTCACATGAAAGAACTACGAAGCCAAACCGGTGTTCTCTTCTCAACTGTTCCTTGTGAACGATCCCCAAACGGTGTTAAGTGGTGGCAGGGGGAGGAGGAATTTATTAGCGAGAAAATATTTTACCACTTCCATTAATCTTAACCGATTTTGGCCGTGACTTCTCAGCAGAAAATTATAGAAATCTAAGATTATCGAGGAATGTGATAAATAATAAGCCTATAACACACCTCAGATATTGTTCTGCCGTTTGTGCATATTATATTTGCATGAAATATCTTAATTTTTAATCCTATAAGGGTCAAAATCCGACGGGAAAAAATGAGTTCATTTTATTTATATAGAGAAGATAATTTTTAATAATTCGTTTAAAGTTTGTATTTTATATTTATTTAAATTTCATCTTCATCTTTTTATTTTTATTTAAATTTTTATTTTTATTCTAAATTAAATTTAAGTTAATATATCATGTTTTATTTCATTAAATATGTATTGCCGTTAATTGTTGAATTTGTTGCAGCTTTATTTATGTGGGGTTATGTGTTCGTTTAAACAGGACATTTACTTTTCAGAGAGGTTTTCCAAAGTATCCGCCCTCCGCCCCATAACATACATATATACACACGTGTGGGCGCACACACACACACACACACACGCTTCTCAAATACCCCAAGTGACTTTTACAAACGCACACGCAGACACACACACACACACGCAGACACACACAAGAAAGTAAGAGTTTACGCATATTATCGAATTTTTAATCAAACAAATGGTTGAGACCATTGCCAAAAGGGAAAATATGATAGAAAAAATTAAATCTGCTTCATTTGAAACCTTAACCCTGATCTAATAATTATTTTTTAAAAACAAACATTTTCACCTGGTCAAAATGATAAGACCACTTTAATAAAATCGGCTAGTTTTGAAAAAATGAATACGAAAAGCTTTCTATGTTACTAAAACTAATTTGTTAGTAGATTAAAAAAAACCCATCTTACTAACTTATAAATGGCAACAGGGAAACCATTATCAGAGTTTGAGAGAAGAAGGATCTTTGAGCTTAATAGGGGTGGACTCTCCAATAGATCCATTGCAAACGAAGTGAATCGCAGCAAAACAGTCATCACATTTTTTTTAAGAAATCCAGATAAATATGGGCACAGAAAGAGTCCAGGTCGACCCCCAATAAAATAACCCCATCACTGGATCGCTGTATCAAAAGAAGTTTTAAAAAAACTCCAGTATGAGCTCAAGTCGATTGAAAAGCCAAACAGCATCAGAAGGCATCTGAATATTAAGGGTTTCAATCATTTAAAGCGACTGCAGAAACCACATCTTCTTGAACAGCACAAAACTAACCGACTTAAATATGTCGCCAAATATCAGACTTGGAATGAAAAGCAGTGGGAAAATGTAATTTTCTCCGATGAGAAAAAGTTTAATCAAAATGGTCCAGATGGATTTCAACACTATTGGCATGATAAAACTTTGCCCAAAAAGACTTTTTCAATCGGCATAGTGGAGGAGGGACTTTAATGATCTGGGGTGTTTTCTCGTCAGCTGGGACCCTAAAGTTGCAAGTAGTGAAAGGCCGGCGAACATCATTGAAGTACATTTCAATGTTTGAAAATGCTTCTATCAGGACTGAAGGTCAACGTCTGTGTGGAAGTAATTGGATTTTCCAGCATGACAACGCTGCAACAAGCACGAGAATACTTTTCTTCAAATAATAGAATTGTTAGATCATCCAGCATGTTCTGCGAACCTCAATCCCATTGAAAATCCTTGGAGATGGATGGCAAAAGAAGAGTGTTCAAGGATGAAACCTAGTATCATTCGATAAAGGAACTTTCTGATTCAGTTTTCAGTACATGGGATATAATTCCTTCGCAACTGATAAAAAACGTAGTCGCAAGCATGCCGAAGAGAATTTTTGAAATAATTCGTAATAATGGAGACTATACTAAATACTGAGATCCTTTTTAGTAATTTATAATTGCCTTTTGTTAGATAAATTAACAGAGGTTTTATCATTTTCACCAGGTAAAAATGTTTGTTTTTTTAAAAATAATTATTAGATCAGGTTTAAGGTTTCGAATGAAGCAGATTTCATTTTTTTCCATCATATTTCCCTTTTGGCAATGGTTTCAACGATTTGTTTGATTAAAAATTCGATAATATGCGTAAGCACTTACTTTCTTAAGTGGTTTTTCTGACCAGGACTGTATATATAAACTGCTTATTATACAAAGATTATTGGTTACATATATATGTTCCAGGAAGTTTTTGTTTAAAGAGACCCACCGCGTCATACAAAATGATACATATATATATATATATATATATATATATATATATATATATATATACACACATATATATATACACACATAAATTGTAAATATTTTTAATACAACAGTGTTTAATGCTTTTGCAATTATCAGTGAAGTAAGTGTTGATTACGAATGTTTGTAAGATCCAAACCTTAATAACTAATATACCATTAGCTCCGCTAGCGAGGTCGTCATCCACCGCGGCATGAAGCGAAAATAAAGAAATATATAAAGTTCAGACTTAATTTAAACGATCTATAGTGATCGAGTGAGAGATAGCCTTGATTTTGTAACAAGGCCAGGTGATCAATATTTTTTTAAATTCGTAGGCAGTTCTCAAAATTTAAAAACATTTTTAAAGGGCGAAATTATTAGATGTTCTGCTTAGTTACACCTGTTTCGGTTACCGAATCGTATCAACGACCCAGTAACTTCATCAGACTTTGCAGAAATTGTTATTATGATTAAAAAAAACGATAGTAGACGAAGCATAAAGAAAGAAAAAAGAAGAAAAAGTAGGGGGGGATTTTCAATTCTCATTCGACAACAGTTAAGTTTTAAGAGGTAATAAACATTAGAAGATGGTAAGAGGCGAGGGGGAGTTGAAAATATTCAACTAGACACGGATAGGAATAGATGTATGGGGATAAAAAGAAAATGATGGAAAAAAAGAGCGTACGATGGTTAAAACTTTGAAGGTGGAGTTCGGGAGGGAGAAAAAAAGGGAGCAACACTAAAAGAGAAGAAAGACAAGCAGTTAAAATATATATTGTAAACATTATATTCAGCGTAATAGCAATGTTTCCTATCAAGAAATTTGAGATAAATTTCTTTTAGAAATTTGTAAATTTAATGTGCAGCGAATAAATTATCATGGTATCATTTCTATTTACAGTTAGAGATAAAGATACATTAATAGACGGATGAGTATTTATGGAGAAAATATACAGTTATTTAACAATTTTCAACCTAAAAGTAAAAACAAATTTTAAATGAATGGATAATATCGTTGTCCGTTTTCCAGCAGTAAAACGTCTAGTATATATATATATATATATATATATATATATATATATATATATATATATATATATATATATATATATAGCAAAAATTTCCGTAGTTGACTGGGTTCAAAAACAGCCTACAGAAAATGGACTCTGATTCATGAAAGTATGATAGGTTATGAAAAGGAAGGGTTGTAAAGAGATAGCTTCGAATTTGGGGGTATCAAAACAAAAGCAAATTATGATGAAAGTAAAAATAAAATAGATAAAACGCATAATTTATTACACCATACCTGTTAACACTGAAACATTTATCACAATATTCTATATTAAAAAACCTTGTTAAACTTTGTGACATATTTCCATTCTATGGAGGTCAGGCGCGAACGAACGCCCCATAATTGTATTATACCATATTTCTTGAAACTGAAACATAATTATCAAAGTATACTTACGCAGATAGATATGAAAAGTCTTTATTTAAGGTTGTGCCTATTTCCCTTCTATGGAAGCCAGGCGCGAAAGCAGACCCCACAATTTTATTATACCGTTCCTGTTTAAGTTAAAACATACTTATCAAAGTATTATTATGTATATCTATATCAAAAACACTTGTAAACATTTTTTTTTTAATTTTTAATTTTTTATTTCCATACTTTGTAGACCAGGCGCGAACGCAGACCCCACAATTTTAATGAACCACTGTTCTGCCAGATATAAATACCCGTTCCTGTGTCTCGATACATCTTCTATCATTATATGTAATCAGTTTTTTAAAATAGTCAACCATATAGTAGCCTATTCGTGACCAGACACACACACACATACACACACACACACACACACACACACACGCACAATCAGCTCTATATTATAGATATATATATATGATTGTTTTTTTTTTTTTTTTGAAAAAGAAACACAGGAGAGTGCTCAATTAAAAAGCAAATCCGAATAATAAGAGCATATTTATATTTTGTATTTTGTGGACAGAAAGTTGTTAGATGAGACATTTGAGTATTAGCTGAGGAGATCATGATATGGATATCTAAAACGGTTCTAATTATCGGGCTTGAAACCGACGGTACCACAGATTATCTCATCTAACAACTTTCTGTACACAAAATACAATTATATATATATATATATATTGAAACCGACGGTACCACAGATTATCTCATCTAACAACTTTCTGTACACAAAATACAATTATATATATATATATAATTGTGTGTAAAATACAAAGTCGAAGTGTATGTGTCTATTATACATTGGCAAATGACACCGGCTCGATCGTAAAATGCGTTTAAATATGTCTTAATTCAAGCAGATTTTGCATTTATTACTACAAATGAACTTATCTATTGAATATTATATTGTGCCTAATATAGAGTACTGATTTAAAGATATCCCCCCCAAAAAAAAAGACTTGCATGGAATAAACTAGAAACGGAACCAAAATATTTAGCGCACCAGTCGCATCGCTTTCGTTGAAGCTATGCCCGGATAGATAAGAATGATTAAAAATTAAACCACTCCAAGGTATAAATTAAACTGCGCGTGCGAAAAAAGTCAAAACAAAAATTTTCAATTTGGAATGATTATTTTTCATTTATACTTGCATCCATATTTAGTATGTGTTTTTTATCTATCCACACAAAGATTTTGCTTGTGATAAACAATTTAAATATATAACTATATCCTATTCATTCTTAGTTCTTGGTTAACGCTTAAATACTTTCACAAAGACAGCCTCGCACACACATGTATACAATTAATGATTAAAGTTATATAGATATAGAAAACAAAAGTATGCAATCTAATCACACACACACACACACACACACACACACACACACATATATATATATATACTAGCATTTCAGCCCGGCGTTGCCCGGATGTTTGGAGGTGTATGCTGAGCAAAAAAAAAAAAAAAGAGTACATTTTTTTTTTAATTTGACCGTCATTATGACCCCTTAAAATTTATTGTTTCGGGCTCAAATCACTTTATCAAGTTAGATCCAGGTTCAAGGAACCTATATCTAAAATTTCAAGTGTCTAGACCCAAAATTGTCGGAGGAGTTTGGTAGAGTTCTTAAAGGTCAAATCGTTGAAATTTGACCCCTTAACAGCCAAATTTCTGGCTGACCCCCGTCACATCGATTTTCCCAAATCTCAGTACCCGGTATTTCAAATATCGAGTCTATAGACTAAAAATTGACAGAGTTATTGCGTAGGAAAATGTACACAGACAGACAGACAGACACGTTCACTTTTATATATATATATATATATATATATATATATATATATATATATATATATATATATATATATATATATGTCTTACAAAAGTGGGATTTTTACATTTTCTCTTTAATACTATGAGCTTTCCCGCCGATCACTCTTCAAGCAAAACGCGAATTGCTGTATTGGATTCGCTGTCTATGCACTTTTGTAGGCCTGGTGCCACATGTTATATTATTTGAGTAAGTTTGTTATATATGTATGTATATATATATATATATATATATATATATATATATATATATATATATATATATATATGCATCAATTACTTTATAATCTTTCACTTGCAGATATCGAGAGTGTAAACTCTCAAAACCAAGATCTGTCATGGACTTATGTATCAGAAGCAGAGATGCGACATTTAATTACTAGCATAAGTGCATTGAAAATTGTAGTTACTTTGAAAAAAATAAAAGGTTTGGGGCACAGAGGTAGGTGCTTTAATGGTACTAATGTTATCTCCGTAACTTTTTAACTTTCTTTTTTGAAAAAATACAGGGCGCTTTACTGTGAAACGATTCTCGTTTCACAGAGGGCGCTCTCACCGCCCTGGAACAGCGATCTTCAAGTGAATTAAGAAGAATGCTGACTATGTCGAAAGTAGAACATGTATCACAAAATCTCGTTTTTTTTTATATAGTACAACGCACTAAAGATCTTCAACGATTTGAGTTAAAATGTAATAGGCTTCACTTTAGGATTTATATAGAAAATTGAGAGCGAGCAAAAAAGATAATACAAAGGAGAGAGAGGGAAAGAGGGATACAAAATATTGTGACAGAGAAATGCAAAGAAATAGAGAGTAATGTATAGTATAACACGCGTGTGATGAATTGCAAGTTTCACGTATTACTCATGCATGTACATATATACATATATATATATATATATACATATATATATATGTATATACATATACATATACACACACATATATATATGTATCTACATATACATATACACACACACATATATATATATGTATATACATATACATATACACACATGTATATATGTATATACATATACATATACACACACACATATATATGTATATACATATACATACACACACACATGTATATATGTATATACATATACATATACACACACATATATATATGTATATACATATACATATACACACACATATATATATATGTATATACATATACATATACACACACACATATATATATGTATATACATATACATATATGCACACACATATATATATGTATATACATATACATATACACACACACATATATATATATGTATATACATATACATATACGCACACACATATATATATGTATATACATATACATATACACACACATATATATATGTATATACATATACATATACAAACACGCATATATATATATAAGTATATATATATATATATATATATATATATATATATATATATATATATATATATGCTTATATAAACACACACATACACACCCATATGGTCTCTGAAAGAAATAAACATTATACCGGTTGTGATAAGAGCAACTGGTTTAATAAAAAAAAGAACCTTCAGAAATACTTAGAAGCAATCCAAGGTGTTTTTTATCCTTTTAATTGAGCACTCTGCTTGATTTCTTTTTCCAAAAAATAACTAATTATATAAATATATATATATATATATATATATATAGTGTGTGTGTATGTGTTTGTGGGTGTGTGTGTATTTACTGAATACAAAAATATTTTATATGTTTGTACACGCATTTGAGTTTGTAATATGTTTTCAAATATAAAAAAAAGTATTCACTAGGTTAAATATATGTAAAAAAAATGAAGACATCTGAGGGGCGTATTTTGATGACTTGAACATTCCTGGAAATGAAGTTTGTGATTTTTTTTTTTTTTTTTTTTGTAAATTATTCCGCCTGCTATGAACGTGGAGATTTTGTCATATTCACTTTGAGAAAATAATTGCAATCTAATTCCTTCACACACACACACACACACACACACACACACACACACACACACACATGTACAGCATTAACGTATATATTAAACTATACAAGAAGTGTTGTATGTATAAAGTTACGCAGGCATATGTATGTATATGGTCAAAACGGTGTACAGCACACATACACACATCAACACACACATGTATAAACGTATATTTAATTTTACAATATATGTGGCAAAATATGCAGGCTATCTCTACTTACGCATCCATCACTATTGTGAAGTAAACACTGAAAGAGTACAAAAAATTTACGTAGATCATAAAATTATGCATAAAAAATAAATAATACACACCCCCACATACACACACACACACACACATATATATAGAGAGAGAGATACACATATATGCATATGAATATCTTTATATATATTTATATATTTTTTTTATTTGACTTCAGTAAGTTTTAAGATATCAAGGGGATCCCTCCTGGAGCTAACACTTGATTCTGTTATGATTTAAATTTATATCAGAGGGCTCTTTTAAGAATAGATTCGGTTCCCTTTATGGCTGCTATTTGTATGTCGTTACAGCTACAGTTATACAATTTATTAAACATTTAAAAATCACAGGAGTGTACGCTTAATGCAAATTCATATTGTTATAATTAAACAACTTGTCAAGGTAAACATTCATTTAATTTAAACAATATGAATGTGAATGAAATGTATAGTCCTGCGATTTTGAAATTTTTAATAAAGTTAGATATGCACTCAAAGTGTAAATCCATGTTAATTGAGCTAAATTCAACCGTTTCAATTTTAAGATAGCCTTATTGAATATATACATTATAAACGTATATTTTTTTTAAGGAAAATGCATATACAGCTATAAAATAAAGGCTTCCTTCAGTCTTGACAGACTGTGGATACCCTCTGTAAGGGTTTCTGTCCGTTATTTCTTTTTTTATTTATTTATCTTTTTTTTATTTTGGCAAGAATTGTGCAATCCCAACCACACCTTCCCTGAGTTGACATTGTTAAATACCAGTGGCAAGTGGAGATTAAGGATGACTGGAATTAACGTCGAGATCGGAAAGCGAATATAACGCCTAGAATTCCCAAATGGTCAACCATCTGATACTAGCCAAGCTCAACGTTGCACATCCGGTGATTTGATGAGAACCAGTGTGTCAACGTGATTATAAAAAAAAGGCTTCTTTCAGTCTTGACAGACTATGGATACCCACTGTAAGGTGCCTGCGCGTGAATTTTTGGGGTCCAGAGTTGCACAATCCTCAGCCGCACCTCTCCCAAGTCGACATTGTTGAATACCAGTGACAAGTGGATGTTCAGGACGACTGGAAACAATGCCGAGATAAGCGGAAAACGCATACAGTTCCTAGAATTCAAAAATGGCCACCAATCTTCTATTAGCCGTATATACAGATATACATACATACACACACACACATATATACACACACATATGTACACACATACATAAGTACATACATATGTACACACATAAGTACATACGTATGTACACACTACACACATAAGTACATATATGTATATATATATATATATATATATGTACACACACACTCTCACACACACATATATATACATATATATATATATGTACACGCACACTCTCACAAACACATATATATATATATGTATACGCACACTCTCACAAACACATATATATATATACATATATATATGAATACACACACTCTCACACACACACACATATATATATGTACACACACACACTCACACATATATATACATATATATATGTAAACACACTCTCACACACACACATATATATATACAGATATATATATGTACACATAAACTCTCACACACACACATATATATATATATGTACACACACACTCTCACACACACATATATATATATGTACATACACACTCTCACATACACACATATATATATATATGTACACTCACACTCTCACACACACATATATATGTACATACACACTCTCACATACACATATATATCTATATATGTACACTCACACTCTCTCACACACACATATATGTACACACACACTCTCACACACATATATGTACACACACTCTCACACACATATATGTACACACACTCTCACACACACATATATGTACACACACACTCTCACACACATATATGTACACACACACTCTCACACACATATATGTACACACACACTCTCACACACACACACATATATATATATATATATATATATATATATATATATAATTCTAAAAGTAATGTCTCCTATTTTATTCCACCTGGATATATAAGAAAAAATTGCAAATTGCATTTTTATGATGAATGAACCTATGCATTCATGGTATGATATTTTCATCTTTCTATTGAAATTATTTACGCTATGACAATTATAGTATAAGTCACCTGTTATGGACGCGGGTCAGAAGCAGAGAGGCGTCATTGAATTCCACCATACAAAAGATCGAACCAAACAAAATTCAGCAGCAACTCTTTTTAACGTTTACGAAACAGATATAGTTGATGGCAGTACAGTTAATCTATGGGTTCAGACAATTTTAGTGTGGCGGCAGAGAATTGAGTGCGCTCCGGACTTTACCGACATAGGAAATGTTTGTCACCGGCAAAGTTACATTGAGAAGTTAGTGACTATGTAGAAAAATAAATTATGAAACACAAAACGTCGCTCATTTTAAGAGTACTATTCCCATTTTCGCAGCTGTTTAAAGTTAATCTTTAAAATTATAAATATCGAAGTCTATCTTTTAGATCGACCCTCGTACATAGAAGAGAGAAAGTATAAATATTTCTAAATTTTTGAGAGAAGGATTGTTAATGTATATATTTTTAAAGTCTTCGGACGACTGCTTTCGACTTGAGTGAAATTAAGTTGTAAGTGACACTCTTCTGAAGGTTGAAAGTTCGACTCTCGGTGCGCTCATATCTAACATTTTTTTCTCGCACTTAATGATAACGTGGTAGTTCGGGTTAGAGTATGCATTTATTTTTTGGCAGATTTGTTTTAAAAGTATTGTGTTTTAGATTTGTGCCTCCTTGTCTTATGGTTACATTTGGGGAAATAAATGATATTGTTTGCTTGTAAAAGTCGGAAAATATTCTTTCTGTAAAAGTAATTATCTGAAACATTTACGGTAAGTCTGGATTGGCAATATACAAAATGAATTCTATAGAAAATGAATTATATAAAAAATAAAAACATAAAGCCGGCTCGAGCATGGGTCGTAGCTTTCTGTTATTAAAGACTTCACCGTTTATCAAGGCTATAAATACGATTGCGACATCTACCGGGACACGTCTGATAGGACGAGATAATGCTACCCCCGTGGGTTAAATAAAGTGTTCCTTTCGAAATTCCGTACGGATTCCGGAGTTTTACAGATGATTCCCGAGTTCGGCAGGGTAAATCTGATTAATGTCGTAGCCTACATCGACTAAAATGTTTTTTAACTATTACCCATCGTGAAAACTGTCGTCCGTCGAGTTAAAATATTATATATAGAGATAGGTATATATATATATAGGTATATATATATATATATGTGTGTGTGTGTGTGTGCGTGCGCGCGCGCGTGTATGTGCGTTTGGAGGGGGCAGAAGGATGGAGAAGATAACATGTATATTCTAAATAGGAGGATGTGTGGATACCCTGCTGGGAAAGATAACAGACATAAGCAACAAAATCAAAAAAGAAATATCAACAAACTCAATTTTACAAACAATTATGTTTTTTAAAGTGTTATCGCTTACTTTTGTTCGTGGTTAGTCCGGCATTTTTGTAAGGTACACACATTCACGATTTCCACGTCCAAATCCCTGGCTTATTAACTAAAAGCGATTGAAAGAAACACGAATAAAAAAAAAAAAAATTAAAAGTCAAGTCAAGATTTTTTCTTTTCTTTCGCTCTCCCCCAAACAGTGATAAGTTCCCCTGCTGATACCGCGGCTTGCGCACGGAATGCTACTGCTCTTGCTACTTGCACTCTCCTTGCTAATTCGGCTATATTGGAACTTTTACACAAAAGCTACTGCTATTGCTGCAATCCAACTTGCAGCTAATGCTACTTCTGTTTCCGTTTCCAACGCATTGTCTTATTCTCTCTTCTTGCGATTTCATATAAAACGGTTTGATATTTTTTCTCTGTTTTTTGATTTATTTTTTTTCACAGGTAAGTTAGTTCGGCCATCAAACGTTATGAATTCTATAAAATGTTGAAAGCGAAAAGAAACCGTGGCGTTGAGATGAGGATGTTTGTTGTGAATTTGTATCTAGAGGATTTAAATAATTTGACGAGGCCTCCCTAGTCACTTTTAAAAATGACCAAAACAATTTACAAAAAAAAAAAAAAAAAATGTTTTTCTTTTTTTTATTTTGAGGCATATTTTTTAGGTTAATAAGTTTGCGGCATTATACAGGTAATTCATTTCAATACTATATGGGAAAGGCTTTTTCGTCAAAGTACAGAGAACGGTAAAATCTATTATCCCGAACCAGAGACGATAATTCGGTTCGTTTACTTTTATTTCGGAGTCTCTAAAACTTTAATATAACGCTTTTGATATGTATATATTTAATGTACAAAACAACTTGTTAAAAAAAAAAAACTCTTTTTTATAATGGGTTACCTATTTATCATGGTCCGAAAGCCACTCGAGGATAAGTGTTTATGGGTGTAAAAGAAATCATCAGGGTAACAGTGTCGTAATCGTTAGTAGTGATTATTTAGTATAATTTCATTCTTTAACGAAAATTTGTTTTCATTGGACTTTGAGCCAACCATATTGTAGACAGCTGAAAAGCAAGCTAGTGGAGCAATTCTAGGAGAAAAGCTTAATTAACGGAGTCTATATTTAGATTTAGGCACCGACATATTGTTGAGGAAATTGTTGATAGTGGTTGTAGCTATACGAGTGTTTTCTTTAAGATTTTAATAAGGGGGGCATGGATTGGAATCAGACGAACACTTGCCATGAAAATAACGATAGAGAAGAAACAGAATAAAAACATCTCCTCTATGAGACAGAGTTTGCAGGGAAAAGAAATAGACATCACTCATCAGATTTCGAAGCTGGTTTTGAACTCTGGCAGGATAGGATAGTCCGAGCAGTTCCGACCAACGGTACTCCATTCTAGACTTTTTTATACATAGAAAGCACGGCCCAGAAATCACTCGAGGATAAGGATTAAGAATGTACAGTAGTCAATTGGACAATATAGTAATAGTTAATAATGGAAATAGTTTTTATATGGGTAAAGGATTGCATCGGGAGTGAGATATCTACTGCAGGGGTAAAATGTTTCACCCATTATTCTGGCGACATTATCAACGGTTTGGGTGTATGTGCTCCATTCCAGATCAGGGGTGAAGGTCAAAGCATAGATCTTCTTTACGACGAGAGCCGTCCATTTCAATTAGAGCAAGTGCGAGTGCTAATGATGGAAAGAGAAAAAAATTGGTTTTAGATGCATTAAAATTAACCAGCCACCATTTTCCCCATTCCACAACATGCTCTAGATCAGAAGAGTTAATCACAAAGATCTCGGCCATATCAAACATTTTTTTCTCACGCTTAATGATAAAATTGGTATTCATGTACGCGTTTTCATTTATTTTCTGCTTATTTGTTTTAGAAATAGTGTGTTTTAGATTCTTGCCTTCCCTGACTTATGGTAACGTTTGGGAAAATAGATGAGGTTCTTTTTTTCTTGTAAGAGTCGGAAAATATATTTTCAGCAAAAATGCTTAACTCAAACATTAACAGTAATCTGGATGGCAATATAAAAATATGAATTCTATAAGAATTAATTATATAAAAAATAAAAATATAAAACCGGCTCGGGCATATGTCGTAGTTTTTTTTGTTATTAAAGAACCTCACCGTTTATCAAGACTCAAAATGCAGTTGAGACAACATCATGATTATTAAATATGAAAGCTAAACCAGAAATTGTATGAATTAGATTTAAAAATGACTATGTTATAATCAGCTGAAAGCAGCACTGCGGTATTGTGTTTCACGGACGGGGAACTCGAGGGAAGAACCTTTGTTGATAGAATTTAGTTTAATTATAGGCAAACATAGATTATTAGTCGTTGTTGACAGTTGTTTCTCCACTGCATATGTTCTATAGGAGGGGGTACAATAGATAGAAGCTCGGGCAAGCACCTGTGATGAAAATAGCGATAGAGCAGAGATAGACACAGAGCTTCCTTTTTCTGATAAATGGGAAAATGGAAAGCAGATATCATTAAATCAAATTTTTGTTCTTAATAATGAAATTATACAAAAAAATAGTATATTAACCGGCGTGTCCCGATTACACCGAGTCATGTGAACACTAGCTTCAACCCTTGAATCTATAATATGATTGTCAAATACAAGATCGTTCCTAAAGTAAGGCATCTTATATTTAAAACTAGCCTGGGTACCCGGCGGTGCGCGGGTGTATGAAGGTGTGTGCTGAGCAAAAAAAAAATCAGGCGGGCTCAACCCGTACCGCGACGGATGAAGGAACGTGAAAAAGCGATGCCTTCCTGTAGAAAAGTGCCCAGTTGTGGATGAAGGAATTAATGTTTTTTAGCCAATTTTTCGATATTTATCGTCAGCAGGGTTGGGCTTTAAAATGATACCGAGGTCGTGAAATCCGTTCCCTCTGTCGAAAGTTTTAGGCATGCATACAAACATGCCTACATACGTACATACATACATTTAAACAGACAGGTGAGATTTATATTATAGATAAAAATCTAAAAAGAACAACGAAGACAAGAGGTGTACTATTAAAACGAAGGACATTTTATGCATTCAAATGTATTTTCTACCTACTCGCCTTATTCTTAATGCACTTTTTCCAACCTCTTTGGTGTGTCGCTCATAAAAGTCAGGGATTTAACACTCATATCCCTTTCTCAAAGGTAAAATCCATGAACTCATCTACTTACTATGCCGACATCAATTGCATCGACTTCGTAAACATAGCCAGTTAATGTTGATCTTTTCAATTATTTCTGTAAGACCCATTTCGGTTTCTGACGCACGCCCACGACAGTTATTACTTTCTTAAAGTCTCACCCCCTCAATATCAGGAAATATTTATATCTTGACTACAGGGGATCAGTCATCATAACAATTCAATTTGCAACCTCTCTGATTAACTGGAGTGGAATAAAAATATGAGCTACTACCAGTTCAGCCCAGCGTTGTCCGGGTGTTTGGGGGTGCATGTTGAGCAAAAATAAAAAAAAAATCGGTCAATTTATTTTTTTTAATTTGACCCCTATTATAACCCCTTAACATGAATTGTTTTAGGCTCATATTCAATTATAAAGTAAGATCCATGTCTAAGGAATCCATATCTAAAATTTCAAGTGTTTAGACCTAAAATTGTAGGAGGAGTTTGGTAGAGTTTTCAAAGATCAAATCGTTGACCTTTGTCACCTTAACACCCAATTCTTTGGCCGAAAACTGATCACGTAGATTTTCACACATCTCAGTACACTGTATATAATAGTTCGAGTCTGTAGACTTAAAATTGGCAGAGTTATTGCGTAGGGTAATGTACACAAACACACACACAGACACGTTCAGTTTTTAGATATATGAATAGATAACTTTTTAAAAGCTTTCGTATGTCTTCATGTATATATATATATATATATATATATATATATATATATATATATATATATATTTACTTATATTTAACCTAAACATTAGGCATTGTCACTGGCTGTAAATTAGAAGTTAGATTCATATATTACTCTCTTAAGTGGGGAGTTGTGCCGCAAGGTGTATATCGTCCCCTTGGATGTTATTTCAATCAAACACTAATCATTGTAAAAGTTCTGTCTATACTAAACCCATAAGTCCTACTTCCGCATGGCCTAATGTTGGAGATTTTTCTGTTATTTCATCTAAATCTTAACCATTTGTAATGGTACTTACTGGCGTCGGTTTGGTCAAACAAAGATATGGAAGTCTGCCATTCAACCTTGTGAAAGCGAG
The DNA here is from genome assembly GCF_053919585.1 of Euprymna scolopes. Taxonomy (NCBI): domain Eukaryota; kingdom Metazoa; phylum Mollusca; class Cephalopoda; order Sepiida; family Sepiolidae; genus Euprymna; species Euprymna scolopes. The sequence continues at coordinate 9,381,047 of NC_136523.1, read as the reverse complement.
TTTCACTTATATAAAAAATATCAGAGATGTAACAGAGCACGGATGCGCTTATGCAAATACTGTTGCGACCATGAAAAAGAAAAATACTAAAAAAAGATAAGATAACGTTAAAGACGTGATGGACGTCATAGTCGTGATAAAAAGTCACGAGAGGCGGAAGAATGTGGATATAAATGTCGTTGTTACAGGAATAAGGAATCTAATGATTTGTACTGGTATTTTTTGTGTCAGTCTAGTCGAAAAACTATATGAAAATCTGTCCTTCAACCTTGTGAAAAATGGATGCCATTTATCAAATATATATATACATATATATATATATAGCCCGGATGTATTCATGTTCAGGGATTTAAGATAAGAGTGTCGTTTTTTTTTGTTTTTTTTTTTTTAGTTGTTATTAATGCAACTTCTTTGACGGCTAATGGTCGCCCGACCATCTTGCAAAATTTCGGAGGAGTAACAAGGCTTATATCTTGTTTAAAAGTCCCTTTCTCCGCTGACGCATTGTTAAACGCTCCTGTCGCAACTATATTTCTTTCTTTTTTCTTCCCTCTTTTATTTCTTCCTCGTTCTCTAATCCGCTGTGACGTTACACGCGAACCATAGTTTTGTCATTTGTATACATGTCAGTTATTGCTTCAAAGGAGATATGTTGTTTTCTCATATGTATTAGTATAATTATATGAGTTGGAAGGGGCATATTGTGGCTTATACTAGGTGCCTTCAATAAGTTTCCAGGTATGTTTTGTATAGGCATTAAAAATTGTGGTAGTCTCTTGTAAAATCAATATTTTATTGCTATACATCTAATGAAATGACTGACCAATTTATATGATTTTAGGTTTAAAGAAAACAGCTACAGCTGGTAAACTTCAAAAAGGCAATCCGGACGTAAGGTCGCCTGAAAAGAATGATATGAAATGAAATTCTGTTTTAAACTTAGAAATAAATGTCACGGAGAAAATCAAGAACATGTGATAACTGATTGCTGTGTATCATTCAATATTATGAAAAACGATAAATATGGGCCTGCCTCTCTGGTATGTCCCAGAAAGGGACATATTTGTTTGAAGTAGCTAAATGATCTTGGCTACATTCAGTAGAACTATTTAGAAATTACCGTATAGAATGCGTCAGATTGTTTTGGACTATCTTGCACTAATCGAGCATCAATATTTAATTGGCATAAGCGATTCAAGGAAGGCAGAAAGTCTTCAAGGGATAACCTATGTTGTAGCAGGAGTAAGGAAGTCAGAACATCAAAGTTAATTAGCGAAAACAATAAGTACATGACAAGGTCAGTACTGCGACCAAAGACAATAATACCACAGTTCGATGTCAGTATGGGAACTGAAAACACATATATTCGCGAGGAACTGATGATGCTGAAGAATTGCGCTAGGTTTGCGTCAAGGGTGCTCTACTCTATTCACAGCCTAAAAAGCTACAGCAGAAATCGGAATGCACCCTACTAAAGCCTGATATTAACAGCTGGTGAATTTGAAAAGGAAATGCAAGAAGACTTATGAAATTAGTCAAACTGTGTTGTGCCAACTTGTATGAAATGAGCATAATTGCTTAAGCGACATAAATGATTCAAAGAAAGCAAGGGGTCTGTGACAGATGATGAGGTGTGGAAAGAGTAAGAAAGACAGTATACAGGAGTTTATTGGCAAAAAAAGAATGTCATGTATACGGACTGTCGTGCGTCTATAGAGACATTTAGTGCACATTTTGATATCAACGTGGGAACTGTATGCCCAACAGTTCGCGAGGTAATGAAGGAAGATTTGCGCGAATGCAGCAGTCCACAACTCCATCCATGACTATTTGACAGAGATACGCATCAAGATAGTGTCTAACCCTCCCTACATTGCAGGCTCTCTGTGACTATAATTTATTCCCTACGCTCAAGAAAACCCCCAAAGACTGTCGTCATGAGACAACTGAGGAGATGAAACAGAATGTGACGACCGTAACACGGCTACAACTTAAGGCTTTCCTGGGGCCTTCTAGAAGTTGTTCGAACGGTACTACAAGTGTATTGCATCCGGAGGAGATTACTTCGAACGGGGGCTACAGATGCATGTGTACTATCTATAAAATTGTCAATATGAAAAATCTGGAATCTTATTGAAGGCATATTGTATATAACTGTATAACTAAAGATAATAACAATCATCCGAAAAATCCAAATGCCTGGAAAATTATTTAAGGTTGGTTGGTTGGTTGTTTTACGGCATATCAACCCTTTTCGGTTTATTTAATGCCGAATCCAAAGATTTTGAAGAAAAAATTTTAATAGAATATATTTGTTGTTTTCACGTCGGTTTCTATTTAACCCATAGTTGGGACCCTAACAGGTACTACCACTCCGGGTCAGAGTAGACCTGGGAGCAATGGTAATTAAAGGGCGGCTCCACACTCCACAAAGCCCACAAGATGGGGCCTCACAACTGGATATAGTTTAAGGTCATATCCAGGACCCCCATTGAGGGGCTTTTACCCTCTGCAGGGGGGCAGTCAGCGTATTCTAATGCCCCACTGACAGGGCCGGAAAATTATTTAAGGCAACATATATAAATATATATGTATATATATATATATATATATATATATATATATATATATATATATATATATATATGTGTATATATATGTGTGTGTGTGTGTATGTGTGTGTTCGTGTGGTTATTCCCGAAGCTCAAGGAAAACCTTAGAGGCTATCATTATGAGACAATTGTGGAGATGAAGGAGGTGGTTACGAGGGTTAATGATACACGATGACAATCCACAGGGTCTTCCTGAAGATGGTGGAACGGTAAAAATGCATTGCAGCCGGAGGAGATTACTTCAAATGAGACTAGAGTTTCATGTGCGTACTATCAATAAAAGTTCCCATACAAAAAATCTGAAAACTTATTTTAAGCAACCCTTGTGTGTATATATATCTGTGTGTTTTGTGGTATTTTCCCAAAGCTCTAGGAAAACCGTGCAGGCTATCATTTTGAGATATTTGAGCAGATGGGATGTGGTGCTGACGGGGAGCATTGGCCCGCCGCTACAACAGGACATCCATTAGGCCTTCCAGAAGTTGTTGGAATGGTACATTACGTGCATTGCAGCCGGACGAGATTACTTCGAAGGAAACTAGAGTTTCACGTGTGTAATGTCCATACAAATAAAAATCGGGAAACTTATTTAAAGCAACTCATATATATATATATATATATATATATATATATATATATATATATATATATATATATATATATATATATATATGTATGTATATATATATATATATATATATATATATATATATATACGAGTTGTTTTAATTCAGTTTCCCCGATATATATATATATATATATATATATATATAGAGAGAGAGAGAGAGAAAGAGAGAGGGGGGAGAAAGAGAGAGAGAGAAAGAGATTATATATATATATATATATATATATATATATATATATATATATATATATATATATATATATATGGGGGTGCGTTTGAGTAGGTGTGTGAGTGTGGATAAAAAGAGGAAAAAGAGAAAGAGATAAAGAGAATGAGAAAGAGAGAGAGTGAGAGAGAGAAAGAGAGCAAGAGAAGAGAAATAAATTATTGGAGTTGATTTCATAGCAATGATGCAATGAATATGCGCGGATTAATAACAAAATTGCAAGTGATAATTATGATATTTTTATAATTACAAACCAATTGATTTAATGGCCAGATTATGCAATATTTGAACACCTTTCGTACATTCAGTATAGCAACTCAGTGTTGCCAGGAGGTATGGACAATAAAATCGAAAATTTTAAAGTTGGTGTGACAGATTTTAAAAATAATTTTCTTATCTATATATCTATCTCATGATCTATTTTTCACTATTAATTTCGAATCCTTTTCTTTTAATCTGCATCCTTGCACAGTGACCGTGTGTGTTTCCATGTGATGTACTCTGATAAACTTACCGTACTTTTACCACCTTTAACAGAAATATAATCAACCCTACTACGTAGTGGATAAATCTCACTTCTTTACTGTAGAATTCGTTGTTACTGGAATATTTACTATTCTGATAGCTTTTTTAATTCGAACTCCATTCTGTTCAAATTATGTTTCTGTTCTATATTTGCGCGACTGTAACCACATGTAGAAGTTTTCCATGTAGGTACAAAATATCTTAAATAAGAAATCCCCATCTAAGTTGCTTTTCTATATATCAATTATTAACAAAAGTTCTTTATATTTCAGCGCGATTATGCCTTGTCTTAGGTTTGGCAATTCTTTTCATTCTTTTAAAAGCAGCTTAACCCTGAACGGGCTAAGCAGACGTCTTGCGTGGACTCTACTAAATTCCAAACTTCGGAAGTTCAGTGACGGCATTTCTGAGGAGCGTTGCATGAGTGAATTGACCAATTGTGATTCCACCGCCGAAGCTCGACTAATTGTGCACTTGAAAGCTTGTTTAGGCACCTCTTTTGATATCGCTTTTACTATAAATACTCAGTATTGAGAAAGCTGATCAAGGATATTAAGGAAACAGGAGAGAACGAATGATTGGATATAACTGGTGAGAGATGATACGATCTGCGAGAGGGGTGAGTATAGGACTGTCTCCTTATGCAAGTTATTTTATGATGTAACGATTCATTCGAAATCAGTTGTGGATGACTGGAAGGTATGTGTTGCTTGAAAACATTTATAACCACATACAATCAGTGCTAAATAAACATATTTCAGCCAAAGGGTTTCCGCCATCTCGAGTAAATTATTCGGCGAAATGTGACCAAAACTGTGAAGAAGTGCTTCCTCATGATAGTATAGTGCTGAATCTGGAATCACAACTGTCAGTTTAAAAGTACAAAATTATCGCGTAATCTAAATCCATGCATAAAAGTACCGACTATTTTTTATGTACAGGGTGGAACGCTAACATTGTGACTCTCGAAGAGAGGACATGGTTCCATTTCCGTTTGATAAAAACATTTTTTTTTGTTTTTACAGACTATCTACTAGTTGGCAATTGGTATACTAATCCCAAGATAAAAAGAAGCTTTCTATTATGTCTGAAATGTTCAGCAAGTGAAATCGGAGATGCGCCACTGTACAAATCACGCTCTCTCCCGATCCAAGTTATGACAACAGGATCATTGCCAGCATTCTCAAAATGCATATCCGGATAACAGGGCCGTGCCCACGGTGATGAAAGCAAAGTTTCAATCTATGGTTATGGGCTTTGGTGTGGTTTAAAATGAAGGCCACATCATGCCATCTCACATCTACGAAGTTGGCTTGAAAGTCAATACCAAAGTGTACCTGGGCGTGTTGAAGAGTGTGGCGACCCTCTAGTGCAATCAGGTTGTCGCTGGCAGATCCTGATCCACAAGTTAAATGAGACCAAGACTTGATTTCAGAGAGAATGCTACAACCTTGTATCCTTCTGTTACTGCCTCTCTTTTTTCTCGATTTGAACGAACTGAACTAGTTCGTTTGGTGGCACGTGGAGAATATCACTAACATGATCTCCTACAACACCAAAGTCAGCCTGATCGCTGCCATCCGTCGAGTATTCGCTGCGCTCCTGCTAGTGCTTATGGAAAAGTTATGCTCCCAGTTCTGGGCCCATGTTTAGATGGTGTTTGAGGGTTGCGGCATCTGCATCGAATAGATGTCAGCCCTATTACATAATCCAGTTATTTGAATTGATATTTTCAATAAAAGTATATAAATAAAGCTGTACTGTTGCTTACTTGGTGGGGGCACTTTTATCGTTCCACCTTATAAGTACAAAAAGAATCTTAAATAAGAACACCCCACCTAGGTTTCTCTTCTATAGCACTGACCATAGAAGTTCTCCAACCTTCAGCCTTCTTATGCTTTGTTCGAGGATAACCAAATGTGTTATCTATATTATCTATTTGAGGTTGATTTGCTTTTATGCATACAGCTTCCAGTATCGCTGTGTAAGACCTTGGTATTTTCAACCATGATACTTCCGAATTCGTAATGATGGCAGCCATCTTTTCTTAAATTATGTGATATTGAACTGATGTCGGAAAGGTGAAGGGTTACCCGTTCGTGAAAACGTGTTGGGAGTATGTCTAATGTAGTAAGCAGCGATAGAGATGAACTCTCCTAGCGTGCAATTAAATTGATGAATTACATAGTTTGTTTGTTTTTTTTTCTAGAAAGTGTTTTTTATAGAATAAGCGTTGCCATCGTTATTACATGAAGGTGTTCGTCTATTCTACAATCTTTGTTTTCGTTTCATATACTCACAGCGTAAAATGATCTTGCTACTAGAACCCAAAAAAAAAATGTGTCTAGTGCCAGGTGAAATTCCAGGGACAAAACCTTTTTGGCAAGCACCTTGCCTGTAAAACACATCGTTTTATGAAAATCGCTAAAAAAAATGAAGGATAAAAAAAATACTACTTCAAGGACAAATCTTCACAATGATAACTGTAATATTGAATATATTCGGACCCAGAAAATAGCAATTCTTTCCTCTTTGCCAGAAACATTGCTCATGGAATTTGAGGATTAAAGGATAAAATATGAAAAGCGAGTTACTGCAGATAGGTTTCTTTCTGTACGGTTCAAAATAGATGGTTTATAAATCCAATCTCAGAAAATAATTCCAGTAAACCCTGCCATAATTTACAGACTTCATACGTTGTTATTAAAGGGTATGACATTCTAATTTATGAACACTCGTTCAGAAGTTGCTTTTAACTTTGTAATGTAGCGACCCAATAGTCATTTTTACCAGTAAGAGTCAATTTCATACGTTCTTCGTGACTCGCTTATAGTCGACTATTCACTAGATTTCCAGATATCTTGACACATGATATCATTTCATCTGCTTTCTCAGTTCACAAGTTTGTCAAACCAGAAGCGTATGACAAAAGCTATCAATAAATTGCTAAATATCTCCTTGAACGTTCAGATCTACATTGAAATAAATTAACACCTAAGCGTATTGTTCTTCGATAATTCTCAAACACGATAAACAAATACATTCACAATTATATATAAACTATTTATCTTTGCTTAAAACACAAGGGTTGTTTATAAAATTTAAGCCTACTATTTTCTAATCCAAAATGTTGAAGAACATCGAACACGGGAGGAGTACCCTGTACACAGGTGGCGTTTTATTCTCCCTGATTGAATTCATGTAAACGGATCTCGCAGATCATAAATGTATAAATTCAATTATTACAAAGCAATAATATGCAATCTCCGCTCATGTATTCTGGCGGAATACTTTTGGAACTCACGTCATAATTCGATATTTTTATGTATTGCTTTGCATTTTATCGATGTCTTCAGATTAGGCTACAATGTTTGCTTCAGTAAATTAATCCCGTTTATTATTTTTCTTCGGTTATTTCCTGGAAGCGTGCCTGAAACAATTCCATTAATTCACAGGTAAATTGTTCGTCTACGTTTCGGGCCTTTTGATTGGTTAAAAGCTTCGGCATCTTCCGGTGTTTTAAGGAAAGTGTCGGTTAAGCGGAATCAACAAAAGATTTCTTCTGGTTCAGAAGTTTTTCTAGTATCTATAATATAGCAAACAAAACAAAAAGATCGACAAACCCGCTTAACAACACATAAAAGATTAAAATAAAATTTTACAAGAAACGTTACAATAAACCTTCAGTTTGTGGGCGATACCCAGAATGTAATTGCGAATTCTTCAGGACGTAACTCGGGCATGGCTGAGAAAACAAGAGCATACTTTACCCGTTGATAAAAAAAAAAAAAATTCAGTTCGAAATCCCGTGTAGATTCCTGAATTCCACCGGAAGATTCCCAGGTTTGATAAGATACATTTGAAGAAACTAGTAGGTTACAACAGCTGAAACGTTGAGAGAATTGCACTCAAGATTAGGACAATAGTCTGCAAAATCCAAAGGGCATGAATCAACAGTATTAATAGGTTGAATTTCTTTCAGATTAAGCCCCGTTTCTAAAATTGTGTTTAGTTTCCCCAGAAACAACTATGCTTTATATTCTTCAATCGACATGCTTTAACCCTTATTTAAAATCTTAAACATGGTATGTTTCCACTTGGAATCAAATAGGATACTATTTAACATCTTGAATAACATGGGGCGGTGTAGAATTTAGCAGAGACATATCTGTTCACATTACATTTAAACGTGTGCAAGTTAGTACAGTCAGGGAAGTCGTCTTCATCATATTGCCTGACTCAAAATATTCTACTGTGGGCATTGGTTTCCCCGATAATCTTCTAGTCAGTATTCTTTCAGGTTGATACGGAAGTAAAAACAAAAATGTTGCATACGACCTACGTGAAAGTGATTTTTTTGTGGAACGAAGTGTACCTGAACTTGGGAAAACCAGGTATTTAATAAGTGTTGTTAATCACTAGACCACCGTCTCGTCTCAGTCTGGGAAATAAGAAATGGGAAGAAAACCCGAAATCTAGCAATTGCATGAAAGAAACTATTAGAATAGAATTCTTTGCAACATCAATGGACCTCAACAGTGGAGGGGGGGATTATGCTACTAATCGGGTTAGTTAAGGGATATCTAAACCAAGGAGAGATAAATACTATCAATTAATCAGAAAGCATTCCATTGAAGTACTAGAAAAACAGGCAGAAGTTGGAGCGTAAACAACATTGTAGGACCTATTTGTCTTTTTTAAATGTATCTTAGACTGTCAGATAAGTTATCGAGGGACCAGCTCAGATGTGGAAATTATAGTCCATGCATGCTCAAATTCTGGCTATTTTGAAGATAGAGGTGTTAGATTTGATTGCCATGTTTATTAGACCCGCGTCTTTCCTTTGAATTTAATTTAGTTTTGTATTTAGATCGCCATTTTGGAAGCAATCTTTAATGCCGCCATTTTGAAAGCAATCTTCAATTCAGTCCATGAATGAATCAGAGATCTTCTAAAACGCTTTTCTTGATTTTCTTTCCAAATTGTTTTCGTGTATGTTTATTTTTATTTATTTTTTTTGTATTTCACTGCAAAGTCTTTTTTTTTCTCATTACCGAATAATTGTTTGCTTTTTCACCTTTTGATTTTACTGGCTTTTTAGGGTGTTTTTTTTTTTTAATTTTCTGGGTTAATTCAACGTTTGTAAAGTTTTCTCTTTATTCGGTTTACTAATAAAGTCGATCGAGATGTAACAGAAAATAATGAACCTTTATGGTCCATTATTTTAAAATCCTTCGATTAATTATTTTTTCTCGTTGTACGTGTAATTTTTCAAATCCTGTAAATTTCTTTGCAGTTAATGAAAAAAAAACAACTTTTTACCCGTAGAGTTTTTACCTACACAGCATGTCATACAAAAAAATTACGGCCCGTCGTTTTGTCATTGCTACGGCATGGAAAAATGGCTTTAGTGATGATAGATAAATGAAAATAAGGATTTCGATTATCGACTATAAATAATTTCGGAGGTATACTGAGACGAAACTTTACTAAGACCACTCCCAGGTTTATACACGTAAGTTCTGTAAATTTTAAAGAAAATCTATTCAGCCGTTTTGGAGTCTAAAAGGAACGAATTAATACACACAGACAAATTTGCATTTATACAATTGTAACTATAAATATATATATATATATATATATATATATATATAGAGAGAGAGAGAGAGAGAGAGAGATAGATAGATAGATAGACAGACAGATAGTTATATAGATATCTATTGAATAAAACTGTTGAAAAGGCATCGATAGTACACTTGATAACAAATGCGAGAATTTTTTTTATTAAAGCTTGTGTTTCATATTTCAGAGGTATAACATGATTTCATTAACGTTGATTTATCTGTTAACCTTACGTTTAAAAATTAATTTAGAAAAAGTTCTATTTTTATAGAATGATGCATCCTTGTGGTTTAGTATACACCGGTTTCTATCTATATTATTTACCAGCCATGCTTTTTGTTACAAAATTATAGTATTATTGTATCCTTATGAATATCTGCTCCTGATTTTTTACTTATGCCTAATTTGTATAACAATTCGTCACGACGTATCATTGCAAAATTGTTGGCATAATATAAAAGTAAGGTCACAAATATTTGGGGCAATATATTTATAGCAAGAATTGATAAAATCCAGAATTGCTGTATAAAAGATGCTAAATTTATTGAAACTTTAAACCCAGATTTTTCGTATTAGCAAATGAAATTGAACTATGCTCTGCTGACTCGAACTTAATGTTTATCTTTACCGAAGAATTCTTAATAATTCAAAGCTTTGTGATTAATGCTGTCGATATTTGCGTATGACATAAATGTAATATTCACAATTGGACTATTTTCTTTACTCAAAGATATTTATTTCTTTGTTTTTTTTTAATTATTTTTATCATACAAACCCTACCGTGTTTGAATATATAGTGAATTGGTAGTTTTAGACATTTAAAACTGCTTTAAAGCTTCATCACTCGCTCATTTTTCGACAAAATTTCAAACATTCATTTATAGTTTATAGATCCCTTATTCAGCTATATTGTGAAAAAAAATTCAACTTTCGTTCAGTAAAGCAAACATTTGGATGAATTTACTGGTTCAAAACTGTAAAAACAAAACGTAAGGAGGTGAGCGACGTTTTTCATGATTATTTCCATAGCAACCACGTCGCTTAAGCGATTACTGTTGCTACTAATTTACTGCTGTCGCAAAAATAGAGGGTACAAGTAAAAAAAGAGAAAATGAAAGCATGAAAGGGAGAAGATTGGGGGTATTGAAAGCAAACGAATGTCATACATTGTTATTACATACGGGTACGTTATTTTTATGAAGGCAAACAAAATAAAACTGAAATTAAACAAAGAACAAGTGAACTTTTTGGAAGCCTTGAAAAATCATGAATTACATAAAAAAATCAAACAGGAAAAGTAATATATCTTTTAATTCAATTCATCATCAATTCTTAATGCAATAATTTAAGTTATGAATTAATTATATTTTTACTAGAATATCTTGTCCTTTTCTTTTCCTGTTTTAACAACTAGTCCTTTACTTTTCCATGTTAAAGCTTAAACATATTAGTTTTCATGCTAACATTTTTCTTTGTAATAATAATAACGGCTAAACATTCAATATTTATGAACACCTAGGATAAGGGTTGTAGCGATTGTTAGATGGACGATAATTTCTACTATCAGATGATTAGAAAAATAGGTAGAATAAACAGAATATCCCTTAAAAAGCTGATTACATTTTTATGGAGTTTGATGTATCTTTACATAAGACTTGAAAGAAACCATATTGTAGTCTGTTTGGACGCCATCTCGTTGTATTTCCTTGTTCATTTTGGAAAGTGTCATTATTGTTGTGTACAGAGAAAATAAATAAAAATGCTGATTTACCTCTCGGTATATAGATGATAACGGTAAAAGAGAAGTAAAAGTCCGGTCTAGCCCCTATCATTAGATGAATTGAAAAGTAAAAGAGCGGCTAGGAACATGATTAAAATTTATACATTACATAAAACAAAATTAAAACGATATTTTATCATTTAATTGGAATTCATTATTGAGATGAGTATTTTTTTTTAAATAAGTTATTTATGGCGGACTATTGTCCTCATCATTATTAGATGTTGTTTCACGACGTTTCGGCCAACTATTCCTTTGGCCTTCGTCAGGTAGTGACCGCGACAGGATAGAAACTCCCTATCTCCTAACTGCATTCTCAACAATTACTGCCATCCATAGTTGTTGTCGTCTTACCACGTTTTTACACAAGTGCTGAGACGACAACAACTATGGATGACAGTAATTGCTGAGACTGCAGTTAGGAGATACGGAGTTTCTATCCTGTCGCGGTTTTCATCAGGCGAATGCTAAAGGAATAATTGGCGGTTGATGTGGATAATAGTCCGAAACAAAGTATTAGATATTTTATAATAGCTTTTTTAACGGTAAATGTTTCGTTTTCCAGAGAGTATGTATCTCTTTGGCAAGTAAAAAGAAATTTGTCTAATAATTTTGATTCTTTAATCTGTATTGTAAATGACTGTTATGGTTCCTAACGTTTTCTCGCACGCTTCACGAACCATTCTATTTCCCCAAGGCAATAAAAGCCAGTAAGTCTTAAAATTAGTGTAGTCTGTTTTATAATTGCAATAAAACCCAAGAGCATAAAAACTAATAAAGTATTTTTTCATCAGAATTACACCATTATATTGTATAGAATGACATATGAAAAGTGCCAAAGTTTCCACCCTCGTGGTTCCTCCGTCAACTTGGGACTTGCACTGCGATGCCGTTATGTTGCGATTGTAATGTTACACGCTTGTCCGACACGGTTAACACTATCGTATCACTCAGAATCATTTGTCCGATGACAAAGCAAGGTCAGATGAGGGAACAATAATATCAAACACAAGCTTCTTGTCACGCGATTGCATTACGCTCGCTTAATGCAGAGTACGCATTGTGTTTGTGCATAGTGCGTTGGGAATTCAAATGGCAGTGGTTTGCTTTTGAAGTCCTAAATGAGGTTGAAATACTACTCATATGTGTATATATATATATATCATAATAGAAGAATATATATATATATATGATTATATAATTATATATATATATATATATATAATATGAAGTAAAAATCTTGTTATAGAAAATTTATTCAAATTAAAAAAAAAACATTGTAAAACGGTAAGAAAGGTAAATAATATTATAATTATCCGACAGGGAGTACAAATCAACAATATATATATATATATATATATATATATATAGTAAGTTATAAAATATATATGGCGATTAAGCTACACTGAATATTCTGCGTTTCATCCACTCTAGGACTCTTCAGGCTTATGCGCGAATTTTGTGGTTGTCTGTCGTTTTATATATGCACTTTCCATTGAGATTTGAATTAGCTAATCAGTTTTCTAGTATCCACCGCGCCCTTCCTATCAGCCAATGAACCGGACAAAGGCCTATTTGAACTCTGGTTGACCTGTTTCTTTGTGTGTGCTCTATTTATCCTGAATATCTAGTTTCTTGACCTGTTTTAAACCTAGGTTAGGGTTTTTATGTTAATGTGTGTATATATATATATATATATATATATATATATATATATGTGTGTGTGTGTGTGTGGGTGTGTGTGTGTTATAGTTTAATGTTTATTTAATTAATTTATTTGTTTATTTTCTCTTGTTTTTGTAAGTTTTAAAATTATTTTGTATCGCTATCCTAGAGTAAATGTCATCCTGTGAACACAGGTTCGCTATTTCTCTTCTACAGTTTAATAGATGTTGGGATTCTTTAAGTAGTTATATATATATATATATATATATATATATATATATATATATATATATATATATATATATATATATATATGTGTGTGTGTGTCAATTGATGTCTAAAAAGTGTATAATTACGAAGAAGAATCTAAATATATAAAGATGAAATAAATAAATGTAAATATATGTGTATATATATTGTATATATATATATATATATATAATTTGTAAAATTGAGAAGTTGTGTGCTGAGGTCACTTCTAGATCTAAATACTCAACAATTTCATAATCTATAGGCTTGAAATAAGGCACATAGGATGTTCAGATACGTGGAAAATTTTTACCGGCTTTCGTCCGGTAAAATGTCTGCCAAGAGGTCAAAACTGAGCAATTGGTACTTGGTAAGAGGGTAATTAAATATTTATCAGTGTACTTGCAGTTTCACGACTGCGCATACGTGAATATTTAGCATGAGAGCTTCCTTATGTTAAAATAAGTGCATCTGAAAACACTTTGAAAACGTCGTGCTTAGCTGGTCATATACTCACAGATATTTTGAGTTCTCTTAAACGAAATAATTACGTCCAAATCAGAGTTACTTCTGTTTTCTTGATGATATTTTTAATTATTATAATGGTATATATGACTATCTCACCCCCAATTGATGAAAGTTTTCAAGATTTCAATAACATATCTCTAGGATTACATGCTAAGGGTCATAAAGTACACATACACATACATATATATGAATAAAGTTGGTGAGGAATAATGTTGTGGCTTGACGTTAAACGTCATGTTAAAACACGACATTATTTTTGCAGCAACCTTATATATATATATATATATATATATATATATATACATACATATGATGGCAGCAAATTCGATTTCGAATATTGCTATTACTTGATATAGTACACATAATATATATATGTATATATATATATGGTACGCTGCACGGAGGTGGCTGTTAAGCCCTGCCAACTCTTGCATGTTTTGGCACACATTATGCAGACATGTGAGCCATTAGCAGCACGTTCTTGATGATCACTACTATGTATATTCAAATGCCGCTTTAGACCACCTGCTGTTTTACAAGTCCGCCTGCAGTTGACACAGGTTAGACTATTTTGTGGTCCACTGCGCTGATGAGTAGTCTGGTAGCTTATCAGCCCAGCTCTGCTCAGACATAATCTCCCGCAGACCTCACACTCCAGAGGAATTTGGTGTCTGCGCCCATCCACTGCTTTTTGCCCTTTACCTTTCCGGATATCACGCTTCAGTCGCAAATACTGGGTTCGGTCAGCCTCAAACTTGCCCACACCTCCCCGCAAGATCCTTCTCCACTCTTCATGATCCAAAGCAATACTCTCTCAGATTCTCTCATCAATCTCACATTTTTTCAAGGTGGACCTCAAACAATCCTTGTATCTCATTTTAGGCTTTTGGGCTAGACGTCTTCCCTCGGCGAGCTCGCCATAAATGAGTTGTTTGGGAAGTCGACTGTCAGACATCCCCTCCACATTACCACTCCCTAGTCTACGTTTGGTAATGAGAGCTTCAATGCTCAGACATTGGGTCCGTTCTAGAACCTTAACATCACTGACATACATTTGCCAACCAAGACCTTAGATTCGCCGTAGGCGCATCTGGTGAAATTGCAAAGTAAGTCTCAAATGCTCCCTGTATGTTGTCCAAGTGCCACAGGCATAGAGAAGAGCAGAGAGAACACATGCGGCATAAACCTTAATGTTTGTTGGCAGCGAGATCCGGTGACAACTCTGCAAACGCCTTCCTGCTTAACACAATGCTCTACTGAAATAGGATCAGCAAGTTTTCTCCCAACGCACAGCCTTCATATCATCGTGGAAGAGCTTTAAAATGGTTACAAGCTTAAACTTTTTTCAGAATCTCCCACAAAGCATCCCTATTGACTGTATCAAAGGCCGTGGTTAAATCGATGAACACAACCTAATATATATATATATATATATATATATATATATATATATATACAGTGATCACCACTTATCAAGGCCCGGAAGCCACTCAGGGATAAGGGTTATTGCAAGTACATTACGTTAGTGTGGAGATTTGATGAAGTGTTTACTTAAGGGGGCGGTTCATTAGGAATTTGTTAACATTGGACTTGAAGACATCCAAGTTGTAGTCCGGAGGGAAGCAGGCAGACGGAACAGAGTTCCACAGGCGTGCAGTTCTAAGAAAGAAGCTTTGTTCATGGAATCCGCCTTTTGATTTAGGCACAGATATAAAGTGGGGGAAATTTTTCACAGTGGATTAAGCTAGACGGGTGTCTTTCGTATATATATATATATATATATATATATATATATATATATATATATATATATATATATATATATAAGCTTCCTCCAAGAAGGTTGAGCGTTTTCATCCCTCCTAAATATGTTCGGCAAAGAATACTTACCACTTTCCACTAAAAACATAACTATTCTATCTAAACGCAAGCTTGTACAGGCTGTTAACAAGTTTCTTATAAATGTCAGAGTGAAAGCTTACCATTTTGACCAAAACAACAACAAGAAAAACACAAGTTCCACACACTAAAACACTTAAAATGGGTCTTCCACTTAACTCTAACAGTTAACAGAGGAAATTACACAAAATCTTTGCTAAATTCTACGGGCTTAAAACAAATCAACATCATATATTTAACCCGGAGCTTGAACATTTTGAAAACACGATGATCGATTTAGTCAAAAATATAAAATTTAAGAATAACAGACACACACCTAACAGTCCCACTAGGCAAAATACACAATGTTGCTACAAATGTCAGTAAGAGTTAACATATATTTGTTCCAGCAGATAAAACTAAAAACTATTATAAATAGAATCTTGCAATTACAAGAAATGTATATACAAAGAATTAAACAAATCCTAAAAACCTGCTCCCGAAAATAAAATAGATTAAATCAAATTAGTAGCTAATAACTGGCTCAACCTTATGAATATCCAGGAACATACAGAAATTGTCACTCCTGGCGCTCCCAGATTTACATTGAAAGACCACAAAAAAAACTTCCACGAGAACCCTTCCATTAGACTAATTTGTCCATCCAGTTCGGATATTGGTCTAGTAAGTGAGAAAATAGTAGATCGAATCATGCCTTCCATTAGAGATAAAGTTAAATTCTCACTGTGGCAATGCACTGACTCGGTTATAAATTGTTTTGTTTTTTTAACTTAAAGATAAGCAACGACTAATCTTTATCACTTTCGATATAAATAATTACTATCACTCAATCTCCCCAATACTATTAAATAAGGCACTAATGTTTGCAAAAAAAGCATTAAGATATAACGGATTTAGAAATTAAATTAATCTTATAAGCCAGGCAATCCCTAATAAGATTAGATTGCAAATATTGGATAAGGAAAGATACCCCTAATCACTTCGACATAATAATTAGTCTTCCGATAGTGCACAAGTAACAGACTTAGTGGGACTTTATCTATTAAGAGAAATTAGTATAGAATTCAATAACCTACAGGAGGGGTCTACAGGTATGACGCATTATTCGTTACTCCCACGAGAGCAAGACAATACAAAAACATTATTAAAAAACTACACGAATTTTTCAAAAACTTTGGATCAACAGTTGAAGTTGAAGCAAATAAAAAAACAAACATCCATTTCTTTAGATGTATCGTTAAATCTATGTGATGAATCTTACACCCCGTACCATATACCAAATCTAAACTTATTTTATGTACATAAACAATCTAATCAACCAAAGTCAATAATCAAATCAATAGTTCCTTCTATCTCCAAAAGAATATCAAATCTATCAACGGACAAAAAGCATTTGACCAGGTATCGACATTCTACAACAATGATTTAAGGATTTCGGGGTATAAAGAACGCATAAAATATAACAAAAAAAAACTTTAGCGAGAAAACTAAATTCAGTGATCACCCATAATATGACAATAATAACTAACAACAAGAAAATAAGCCAAAAATAGTCTTAACAATCCCAGACCAAAAACAATTTATTAAGACTCGAAAAGTAAGACGTAAAAAGGCCATTTGGTTCACTCCTCCTTTCAGGCCCAATTTAAAAACTAACATACCACAAGAATTCTTCAGAATAGTGGGAAATTCCTTTAAATACCCGCATAAGTATAGTACCTTATTAAACAAAAAGTCCATAAAAATTTAAACTCTACAATGCCTAATTTAGCACCGGCAATAATTTCGACAAATAACAGGAAAATTAAACAAACGCACGACATCCCAGTTGATCCAATACATAGTAAGTAATGTAACTGCCAAAATAAAAATGTTGCCATCTCAATAACGACTGCATACACAAAGACGTGGATATGCCTGTACAGTCACGCAATTACCAAAACACGCATACAACCAATCAAATGCGGGAAATAATGAATATAATCGAAGGACTCAGGACGCAAGCAATAATAAGGAAACATATGGTTTGGGTTTTAATAATAACAACAAAAATAATAGAAAACAGGTTAATGGATCCAATAATATACTTCCAAATGAAAACCAGAAAAGGTTTAATCAGCAGCTAGGTTATACACCTTCAGGCCCCCTCTCAATTCAGTCCCCCCTCAATATAAGACTCGCTAACACTGGGATACCTAAACAAATAAACAATAATAAAACAAGGAAGACAGTCACGTATGTAGGTGCATCATCAAAGTTAATAAACGTAAGAATTTCAAACCACCTACATTCCTTCAGAAATGATAGATCACAAAACAAGGATAATAATAGTACATCCTTAACTAAATTAATCAATAGCCTGGGGCACAAGAAAATTTACTATGCTATTAAATGGAGTATACTGAATAAATCTAGATCATATACCCCAGGGGACAGATTTTGCAATCTTTGTATGTCCGAAGCATTTAACATTATCACCTTCAATAAACCCATAATAAATACAAATCATGAACTAGTATCCAGATGTAAACACGAGAAAAAAATTAAATACAGCCAACTTAAAATAAAATAACAGACACTCTCTGTATACATGTAAATGGGTAAAAACATAATACTAAATACATATCGGTTTTGCTTAAAATCTAAGCTAAAACCTTGCGAAATATTAAACAAATATTGTTTTTTTTAAATATCTTCTCAAGCATCTAATAAAATATAAAAAAATGTTGTTGTGTTCCATACACTGATTATTATAATTAATAGTATGACTATTGGTATACTTGCTTTATACCTAAATCTATACTTTTTATGTAAGAGTGTGTATGTATAGGTTATATGTATGGATATGTTATGTGTATGTTTATGTACATGTGTGTATATGTATGTGTGCCTGTATATATGTGGGTATTCATGCATGTGTATATGCATGTGTGTATATATGTATATGGGTGTATGTGTGTGTGTGTACGTGGGTATAAAACTTCTTTCCAGTTAAATATTATTAAATGGCATAATGTTATTGATATTACCGAATTTTGGATACTTTTCAGTAAGGTATTATTATTATTTTTATTTAACAGTAAATTATTAGCGTTAGGATTATAAAATAAAAATAACACGTTCTATTAATACGCTCAGCCTTGGATTTACAAATTACTCACAAACATTATTATAGTCTTAACCTTCAGTTTACTGTTACCATTTAAAGCACATTATCAAGGCGTATAAAATGAACAAGAATAGCACCTTATTGGTTAAGTGATATTATTTGAGTTGACTGGATTAATGCGATTTTAACATGGGAAATTAAGATGAAATTTGTTTAATACGCATTATTCAATTTGCGTCCTTTTCCTCTTCTTTTCTTTTCTTTTATTTTTATTGTTCTGTTTCTTTTTCTGAGAATTCTTCCTGCACTTCTATATCCCGTGCATAACGTGACCTACATAAGCGACCGGTCAAACGTTTTTATAGGTGTATTGAATATTGTCTAAAGAAACCACTTTCTGCTATATGTATGTATGTATGTATATATATATATATATATATATATATATATATATATATATATATATATATATATGTGGGATGGAGAGGGCTCCCGTAAGCCGTGGTGAAGGCTACCTGACTAGGAGAAGCAAATCTCTGATTTAAAAAAAACAAGCGGGAGACCAGTATCCGCATCAAGCTGGTCTGCAGTTTAATTTGTTGCTGGCTATCTTGCGCTTGCTTGTTGCTGGATCTCAACATTTTGAACCGAGAGAGAGAGATTTAGCTGCCGTACAAAGCTAAGACTCTGTAACATCATCTTTGTATAGATACTGCCTCATGCATTAGGGCTCATGGATTTTAAATGTCTGAGCGTGCGGCACTCGTCTGAAGAAGACGTTGCAATCAGCATATATATATATATATATATATATATATATATATATATATATATATATATATATATATTGGTTCACCACCCGTTTATTATTATCTCCCCTCCTTACAACTAACACTTAACCACATTAATAATAATATAGGCTTCTAATGAAAAGGTTTCCACCAGACTTTAAAAAACTTTTTAACTAAACCCGTAATGAAAAATTTCTCCGGATTTCTACTCGGTAATGCAGATTACCCAATATACAACTTGGATATTATTAACTCAATGCTTAAAAGAACATTCACCTTGGATTTAACCACGCAATTTGGATCTAACATTTTCATATCCTTTTCTTACAATTCTTTTGCTATATGACTTCTTATTAATCAATTATATTTACTCTGACATTCCATCACTGACTTTAGCAAATAGGGTACAAACCTTTATAAATATTTGCTAATATTTTCACTTCTGAAGAGATGGTAGACATCGAACCCCTATAGGTTTAGGATATTACATTTCTAAAGCATTCTTTGTCTTGCTTAGAATAATAAAAATCTTCGATATGAAACTCAAACATTTCTCTTCAAAAAGGTTTTTTTTTAATTCATTGAATCACTACAATATATATATATATATATATATATATATATATATATATATATATATACTTGGTTCATTTAATCACATAAATTAATTTACAAAGATATAATTTTATGCGTAAATTTGCAGTACTGCCTTCGACAGTGCTCGAAGTATACGTAGAGCTAGGTAGTAAGTTATGATAATATGTATGGAAATTAACCTACACAGAATATTCCACGTTTCATTCCCGTCAGAATCGTGAGCATAAGCCTGAGGAATTCTCACGAGAAAAAAACTTGGAATATTCTGTGTAGCTTAATTGGCATATATATTTTCATATCTTACTATATGTATGCCTTAGAGAAAGCGCTGATATTTTTATTCTTGTTTACAATAATTATGAAATAGAAAAATGAAAGGATCATTTTCAAACACACACACACACACGCACACACACACACACATATATATATATATGTGTGTGTGTGTGTGTGTGTGTGTGTGTGTGTGTGTATGTGTGGGTGTGTAGTTTTCATCCCTGCAGTTATGTAACTATCAAGAATTTTAATTAAAATTGGCGTAACGCCATATTCTTTGTAAGCAAATAAATATAGCATTTTGGAATTGCTAAAGAAATTATGCATCAATAAAGGTAAGAATGTATGTGCGAGGTTCATTCTCAACGTATATATTAAATGAATTATTATCTAAAGATTAGAATGTGGTATATAGGATTTTCAAACATGTGGAAAAAAATTTAACCTGTTTTTATCTGGAAATGTGTGCGGGTAAGTGGTCATAATTAAAAAAAAATAGCATTGTCCTTGTTTACAATAAGTAGGTTTAAATAAACATTTGAAAGTTGTGCCACGCTGGTATAAAGGTTATCGTACTTAACTCAGTTTTTCTAGGTTTTAACTTCGATCTCATCTCAATAGAATTGAAAAAAAAAACATGTAAAAAAAAAAGAAAAACATAAACATGTCTAAATTATTTTATAAATTTAAATAGAATAGTTATGCTTATTTTACGACCGGGCAATGCCGGACGGCGTGTATATGATTTTATAAAGACGTAGTAGATATAATTCAATATCGACTTCTGTTCTTGTGACCTAGGGATTAGAGTTATTGACTATCGACTCTATGGTTGATGAACTGATCTTAGTATATATATATATATATACATATATACATATATATATATATATATATATATATATAAGTAACTTGTGTGTGTGAGTCTCTTTCTCATAGGTTCTGAGGAGGCTGATCTTTTCTTTTGCAAATCTCGTACAAAGCTAATTTATAAGTCTGGCAGTGTTCTAAGGTAGGTTTTGTACAGAAATTCAACCGATGATTCTCGGAAATCAGAAAAAAAATCTTATCTTAAAATAGTGTTTCTTTCTTATATATTGGGAAAGGTAGAGAATGAAACAGTAGCTAATCGCTGTTTGGTAAAAACAACTACTTTTTTGAATCAGGAGATGAAGCTAAGTGGTACAGCATTCGGCTACAAATCGAATGAGCCCCTGCTCAAGCCCGACAGTACTTAACTATTTTTAAAAATTTATTTTTTATGAATGTACGATAAAAAAGAGGTTGCATTTAAAATTGCAGTAAATCATTTCTTTCTTTGCATATTTATAAATCAATTAATTATGAGAAGTGATTTTTCTCGTGCATCCATCATCAAGCCACAATATCAGCTGATGTTATATTGTAAACAAACACATTTTTTGTGAATTAGTTTAACATGCAAATTATTCCTTGTGATATGTAATGCTCAATGGAGGATTAATACATATATATGTATATATATATATATATATATATATATATTATTTTACTATAATAATTAAATATCTTTGTTCTTTACGTCAGTCAGACAATAGTCTAATCGTTATACGATTATCTATGCATAAGAGCTAAATTGGCCGACTTTAATTCAACTGAACGTGTTCAACGATAAGAAACGAATTTTTTAAAGTGGCTGTCATAATTAGTTTTTGTTATATAATTAAATACCTACAGACACTAGTATTCCATCCTTTCGGGAATCTTCAGAGCAGGGTGTCACGATTAATACCAGTCGAACGATTCAAACTCGGCAACACGAGACATCTCTGGCTCGATTAGCAAAGTCCGTATCCAATCGCTTACCGTTAACCTCGTGAAATAACGTTGAATTTAAACTTTATAATTTTACATGTTCTTTACGTCAGTCAGACAGTGATCTAATCGTTATACGATGATCTATGCATCAGAGCTAAATTGACCGATTTTAATTCAACTGAAAATGCTCAACGATAAGAAACGAATTTTTTAAAGGGTCTGTCATAATTATTTTTTTACTCTAATAATTAAATACCTGCAGACACTAGTGTTTCATCCTTATATATATATATATATATATATATATATATGTGTGTGTGTGTGTGGGTGTGTGTGTGTGTGTGCGTGTGTGTGTGTGTGTGTGTGTGATGTGTCCGGAGAAATTGAGTGTCAGAATCATTGGAATTCAAATAATACGTAGACAAGCTTATTGAAAGATGATCACAATTTATTTATGGCAGAAACATTAATATTTTACCGAAACGACATTCATGCATGAAACAAAGCAAACATATTGTTCCCGGTTTCTCGACGAACTCTCTAGTTTTTCTAAGGATCTATAAAGGGTGAGACCTCTTACTTTTCTATTAGAGTTATTTCCATTTTTGATCGCTTAAAATCTCACCTTATAAATATTGTGCTCTTTGGGTATTTGGTGTTTGTATATTTAAGTTGGTTTGCACATTCGTATCGTCCTTCGGATTGGACGTTTCTTCTCAGATTTGCTTTGTTTGCTGCATGTTGCTTGAACACTTCGAAGTAATTAAAACGTGTCCAGTAAAATGTTTAATTTAATGGTTATATAATATTCTTGTCTCTTTGGAAGATATGAGTAAATCAATTGATTTGTACACAAATAGATGAGTTTTTAGTTCGGCTTGGATATTTAAATGAAGCTGGAAAGATGGAGATCTTATATGCTTAATACTCTTATGTTTATAGAAGTCAAAAAATTCTGCTGATGTAAATGCCGTACCATTATCAGAAACAAAGATTTTAGGAACGCCGAATATGCTAAAAATTACTTGTTTCTTTACAGTTTCATTTGATATAGTATGCCTCATCTGCAAGGCTTCTGGCCACTCACTGTAAGCATCAACCAATATTACGTAATGTTTTCCATTAATTGTTCCTGCAAAGTACATGTCTAATCGTGACCAAGGCATTTCAGAGGTAAGTCATGTATGCAATATTGTTTTTCGAGGAGACTTCCTAACTAGTTGACATTTGACACAACTGTTTAAAGATTACTTTAATTGCCTGTGCATGTTTAACCAATACACATAGCCACGACCCAAGGTATTCTTCCGAGTAATTCCTTGATTTCCATATTGGAATTTCTTGAATACTCTGTTCTGGAATTTAAATGGGGGGGTTTGTATTACTGTACACATAGATTCGAAAAAGTTGTAAAAAAAACAAATATATAACAAATAAATGTTATCAAAGGCAAGATAAGTTACTTTTCTACCAAACTGGATATAATTTTCGTGTTTTTATTCAATGTAACATATTTATTCAGCTCGAAAAACATACAGTGTTTACCGATGTATTGGACAATTCAAAATGGCGGCCGACTCTCTCTTAAACACGGTAAGTTCGGGAAAAGGTGCTATAAATAATAAACTAGACAAAATACTGTTAGAAATTCGCTCAATATATATTACCGTGACATAGGTTGACATATATTCGGTGTTTTTTAATAGTATTTTATCTAGTTTATTATTTATAACACCTTTTCTCGAACTTACCGTGTTTAAGAGAGAGTCGGCCGCCATTTTGAATTGTCCAATACATCGGTAAACACTGCATGTTTTTCGAGCTGAATAAATGTGTTGCATTGAATAAAAACACGAAAAATATATCCAGTTTGGTAGAAAAGTAACTTATCTTGCCTTTGATAACATTTATTTGTTATATATTTGTTTTTTGACAACTTTTTCGAATCTATGTGTACAGTAATACAAACCAAAATGGGGCAACAACACGTGTTCCAAAATAAAAAAAAATACATTGATCTCTGATAAAGGATATCTTCGAAAAAATGGTATTATAAGTTGCTGCTCGGCGCATGTTTTTGGCCAGCTTATGAGATGAAAACGTCCAACTTTAAGTAATAATGGATCTGTGGTGGTAACCTTCGAGATGATCTCTGAATTGACAGGCAGCCATCTCTCTGTAGAAACAAACGCGTAGATAACTTCAGGTTTCACAAATCTAGCAGGGATGAGTGCATCTTCCACTATTTTTTGATGAGAAGATATGAGTCTGGATAACGCATCATCCTCGCCAATCTTGCTTTCTGGTTGGTACTTTATAGAAAAGCCATAATATGAAAAACGTAGTGTCCCATCTTTGTAAGCGGTTTACTCTATGAACTGAAATTCCTTTCCTGGAACAAAAATTATTCATTAAAAGCTTGTGGTCTGTGAACAGAATAAAATGATTGCTATATAACATTTTGTGAATTTTTACCGCATACAGGGTGGTCAAAAAGTCAGGTAAAATTTTAATGAAAAACGATATTAGCAATACACGTATATTTAAGTACCATATAAGTATCAGGCTTCTTGCCATAAACGCTATGCTTTACATAGCCCCAAAGCCAGAAATCAGGAGGGGTAAGATCCCTATATAAGATTATAATGGATCATATTGTTTTTTCTACCTTTAACATGTTACCTGACTTTTTGACCACCCTGTAGATGATTGCTAGGGTTTCTTACTCAATGTTTCCATACTTTATTTCATAGGTGCCAAGGAGTTTGATGCGTATGCAATAGCTTTTTCGCTTCCATCAGTATAAATATGTGATATATATGCTGCGACGCTATAGTCTGAAGCATCTGTCACCGCAGTAATGTCTAATGATGGATTGTAGTGTGTCAGCAATAGATCAGAACTTAGAAGTGTTTTGATTTTCTCAAATGATTCTTTCCATGTGCTTTACCAGTTCTATAATGAATCTTTCTTTAAAGGATTATTTAGAGGTCCCCGTAACTTATGCAGTTTGGGTAAGAAAGAACTATAATGACTTATAAAGCCCAGAACGGATCGTAAAGTTGAAACATCTTTTGGAGCTGACATGTGCTTTATTGCCTGCATATTGTCTGGATCTGCTGTTCGATTATTTGTATCAAACATTAATCCAAAGTATTTCATAGAAGTTTCAAAGAATTCGCATTCATCTGGTCTTAAATGAAAATAATATTCGTGAATTCGATCCAGCACAGCAGTACGATTATCCAGAAGTTTTCTTGCAATGTGCGTTTAAAGATAATATTATTGATGTAACCGGAAACCCCTGGCAATCCTGTGAGCATCGTATCCATAAGTTGTTAGCATATTGTTGGGGCTAATTTGACCCTTAATAGAATGCAATTACGTTGAAATAATCCTTTGTGGGGGTTAGGAATGAGATAAATTTTAGCATCTTCAAGTTCCATTTGTAAGGTCCAGTTTTGCTAAACAAATTCCATCGTCGAGTTTTGTGTCTCCAGTCCGTCGTTTAGGCCTGTGCTGAAGTCCGCACATGGGCGTACTTTGCCATTAGCATTATTATGTAACAATAGGTGCTGCCCAGAATAAGCAATTTGTATGTTGGATTACACTTACGTGTTGATCCAATTGCTTTTCTATTCTGGCAAAAGCTGAGTATATTACCGGATGCTTTGCGCTGAAGATTGGCTTCGCATTTGCTGTTAGGTTTAAAGTCGATTTAACGGTAAACCAACATCCAAGCCCATCTTAAAAAAACAACATTGGTGAACTTTACTTTAAGTATCTTTTTAAAATGTGTATCAACAACTGCATTATTTTTTTTACACAGTGATCACCACTTATCAAGGCCCGGAAGCCACTCAGGGATAATGGTTATTGCAAGTACATTACGTTAGTGTGAAGATTTGATGAAGTGTTTAATTATGGAGGCGGTTCATAAGAATTTGTTAATATTGAACTTGAAGACATCCAAGTTGTAGTCCGGAGGAAAGCATGCAGACGGACCAGAGTTCCACAGGCGTGCAGTTCTAAGAAAGAAGCTTTGTTCATGGAATCCGCGTTTTGATTTAGGCACAGATATAGAGTGGGGGAAATTTTTCACAGTGGATTCAGCTAGACGGGTGTTTTTCGTGAAAGATTGGCGAAGCGAGACCAGAGATTGGAGTTCAGACGAGCACCTGCCATGGAAATAACGATAAAATAAGGATAGGCTCCCAACGTATCTTCTGTGAGGGAGAGGTTGCAGGGTAGAGAAAAGGGCATCCCCCACTAAGCCACGAAGTCTATTTTGTACTCTGTCAAGGCAGGATATGCTGTTTTTAGCAGCCCCTGCCCAGATATGGAAACAGTATTCCATCCTTGGACGTACTTGGCTTTTATATAGATAGACAATTGCATCAGTAGTGAGATATCTTCTGTAGCGGTAGAAGGATCCCATCATCTTTCCAGCGACCTTGGCAACAGACTTGATGTACGTGTTCCATTTCAGATCAGGAGTAAAGGTCAAACCCAGAAGTTTGTCAAAACACGGGGCCTCACCCAGACGAGAGCCATCCATCACAATTGATGCCAGCTGGGGATCAGAGCGTTGATGATGTAAGAATAGGAGTTTGGTTTTGGATGCATTAAAGGTAACCAGCCACATCTTCCCCCACTGAACCACGCGCTCGAGATCAGAGGAGAGAGAATCAGAGAGAACTTTGTCATTTACAGCCTTTGATGTGTTGCCGTAGATGGTCGAGTCATCAGCATAGATGTCAACGAATGACTTAAGTATGTGTTTAGGGAGGTCATTGATGTAGATCAGGAAGAGAGTTGGGCCCAGGATAGACCCCTGAGGGACTCCAGCATTTATATTGCAGGTCTCCGATTTTTGTCCATCTACCACTACACTTATGAGCCTATCGGAGAGAAATGATTTAATGATTGAGAAAACATTTCCAGTTATACCGTAGCTGGAAATCTTGTGAAGTAGACCCTTATGACATACCTTATCGAAGGTCTTTTATATGCCAAGAGCAATTGCCCTAGAAAGGAAGCCTTTGTCAAGAGATTCACTAATCCTGTAGGATATAACCGTCAGCACATCTGCGGTAGATCTTGCAGAGCGGAAACCATATTGTGTGTCACAAAGAAGGTTATTCCTGCTGAGGTTGTTGACTATTTCTCTATTTAATATGGATTCCAGCAACTTACTCATAACACACAGGAGGCTTATAGGTCTGTACTGAGAGGGAGATGACTTATCACCTGAATTCTTAAATACAGAGCAAACTGATGAGGTCTTCCAGGGAGTCGGAAAGCACTTCTCCTTAAGGCAGCGCTTAAATAGTTTCGTAAGTATGGGAGCAAGTTCTGGTTGAAGCTTTTTTAACACTATAATTGGGATGCAGTTAGGGCCAGTTGCTTTACTGGAATCAAGGTTCTTGATTAGCTTGGCGACCCCATCCACGGATATTTTTATGTTACCTAGCGTGTTCTGTGTTATAGGAGGAAATATGGGGAGTTGATGGCCTTCGTCGCATAGGGTAGAATTAGCTGCAAAGTTCTTTGCAAATAGTTTGGCCTTGTCTGATGCTGACGAGATGACCTCTGGTCCATTGATAATGGTTGGGATAGAACGCACACTTCTGTTCAGGATCCCGTCTGCTATTTGCCAAAACTGGTGGGATCCAAGCCGCTGATCAGCTACTTTGGATTTAACAGCCTGGGCATATAGCTCTCTTGCATTTTTATTACTCTTTTACAGTGGTTGCTGGCAGTCCTGAAAGCAGCTTTAGTCTCAGGGCATCTATTTCGTTGGTAGTTATGGAAAAAGTGATTTCTGTGCGCGATAGCAGCAGCACATTCTGGAGAGAACCATGCCTGGCTGTTAGGTTTTTGTTGGAATTTTTTTAGATGGTATGAATCGGTCTATGCCTACAATTAATCATTCGGTCGAATCTGATACTATAGATGACACATCCTTTATAAACATGGAATGCAGAGGTAAACCAGATATGAATGTACGGAAGCTATCCCAGTCAGCCATAGAGTATCGGTATACAGCACGGTGGAGGGGAACGTAAGTGTCAAAAATCGTATTCGATGTTGCTTTCTGGAAACGTCCTGCCAATTCTTTTGTGGTTTTTACCTCTTTCTGTACATTATTAATACTGGAAATGTTGGGGATATCTTTACCACAAAATCCGTCCTTGTGTCCACGACGTAAAGTAAATGGTGTACTTGCGTGTCTTTTAAATGGACAAACAGGAGTACAGTGCATCTCCCCACATAACAAATGTCGGGGATTTCTCTACCGATTTGATGTTGTTAAAAACCGACGCACTTATTATACTGCTGTTTTATGCCTCGTTTTATAAGGATTAGTCAGTGACATTCTGTGGTCAGAATTTGTACCGTTATTTCATTATTTTTCAACCGTAGACAGTAGACGTGTACGGATGTCTGTCTCTTCTGGGGATTATAACCCACGCTAAAATTGAGGCATTTGAATTAGACCTCTGTCAGCGATTTCAGCCGAAAATTTTCTCATTTTATATTAACAATCCCAGCATATTTGACAAAATCGTCTGTAGCATTTTTCTTTAATTTAAAACAATTGTAACGTCTATTAAATAAATATGCAGACACACCAAAAATATTTGAGAACTGTGCTATCGCTTCATGTGAAATCTGGGTCTATTTCGGAAGGATGTAATTTAAATATAGTTTATCTTGTGCTGTGCACAGCTTATGAAATAGCAAATGTACTTTCCATGCTTCGTCCATGGATGCGAACTAGTGTTGAAACGTATCCTACTACCGCCGATATCAAGCAGGAAAAGTCTGCTATAAATTAAGATTGAATGAAAAAATCTGTTATTGTGCTATGGTGTCCAGAGAAATTGATTTCGGTGTGCTAATTGTTTATAAAATTGAGCTGTCAAATTTTTCAATTAAAATGTTTTGAGCTTCTACAAAATTGATTTTGCTGATTTTGCAATATTTTTCAATCAATTAAATCCATGATGCAAATAATTCCGAACATTTTATTTTTGTTTGAGCACAAGATTTTCTTTTTCTCCATTTGTCTTTTTTTTTCATGAGTTCGCAAAAAAATATTGTATCGAATTTATCTTTTATCTCGTGTGTTCATAGAAAATTATGTAGGAAAGGGTTTTTTTTTCGTATGTTTACAAAACATCGTGGAATGTTTTTTTTTCGTGTGCTCACAAAAAATTATCGTGGAAAAAGATTTTTTGTGTGCTCATAAAACAATTATTGAACAAAAGAATCATTTTGTTTGAAATTATGCGAGGCAGTTATCTTTTCTTGCATTATCAACATGTGAGGTTTTTGTTGTGGGGGTTGGTTATTTAATCCAATATCGTCCATATTACCAGTTTTTATTGCTCCCGGAGAAATTGATTGTCAATATTATTAAGATTCAAATAATAAGTAAACAAGCTAAATATAATTTATTCATTGCTACAACATTAATTATTTACAAAAACGATATTTATGAGTCAAGCGAATATATATGCATGCACGACACCGACATATATGTATATAAATACACCACTAAACGACATATATGTATGCATATAAATATATCACTAAACGACACCGTTTGTCCTATACTCGGTCACCTAACCAAATGTGGTCCGACACCTACTAACCGGCTTCACATGTGAAGCTATCTCCGTCGCAAGTCACCCAAATGTGACTCGTGTTCGTCCTTCGTAGGGCATCCTTCGTTAGGTATCTCAGCTTATTGGGACCCGTTGATCGATTTGGTCGGAGTCGATTTCATTTTTCGGTTGGTATGCCCCTGTTTTGTCGATTTGTCACGCTGGAAGTGAATAAACCTCATGCACAAAAAATGAAAGACAGACTCGATTATCTATTCTACTGGTTAATTCAAGATAGATATAAACAATATATACTTATATATAATTGTCCGTCTTTTACCAGATTCCACTGAGCTAAAAAATTAACACTAGATTGATTCATCTCTCTCTCTCTCTTTCTCTCTCTCTCTCTCTCGAGGTGGCGGTGGAAGGATGCAGGGAATAGAGATGGGGTTACGACCCTTCGATTGTATTAGATTCTCTCAAAAATCTCAGCTCGACTGCCGGTTTCGGGTCAGGGACTCGATATCTAGTGAGGTGCCGGGGTGGGTCGAGGCCGCTGCCTGGACCTATCGCAACTAATTACGTCTCCTCAGGGGAAGCCCCATATTCCTCGGTTTGCACCTGGGATTGCGGGCCTGTTTCTCACAACTGAAAGGTTAACCCGTAGCCTCTCTTTCTGGTACTGTACTCAGAGACCAAAAATCCTGAGCCAGCACTAGTTGGCATCCGAAACGAAATTATATTTCGTTATGTCTCTCAAAGTGATGTCAAATTGTCGCTTTCACCAAAACAATAATATTTATAACTCCCATCTTTCTTTCGGCAGGGGTTGGTTGCTGTCGGCCGGGCATACAACGATAGATATTTAACGAATAAAACAATCAGATCTGCCCGGTATTGTCCAGTGTTTCGGGAGTCTCAGCCTTCCCCCAGTGGGGAGCCCAATCGCTCCCTAAGACGGTCACGTCATAACCACACAAACGAAATAAATTGTGTTGCAGCTTCGTTAGAGTAACACCACTCCAAAGATAATATAAGAATTTTCAATCATCTAGTTGACAGTGGGAAGCTAGTGAAGGAGAAAAGTATTTTTACGCATAAAAATTGCAATTTTACTGTATTTAAAAAAATTATCTAAACAAATTGCGAATAGGTTTACTTTATAATACTAATCATATACATAAGAAACTTAAATTATATTTAATTCTACAGAGGTTTTTAATATTTAATAAATTTAATTCGTTAAGAAATAATAATTCGTACATTATAAATAGTTTAGAGTTTTTGTTCCTTCTTTCATCCAGGGCCGGATAAAAAAACGAACTCTTCAAAAATGTGTTCACTATATAACAAACAATTGGCTGGCCCCATATAACATTATGTACACAAAATAAATTCTAGCGCTCGTTTTAATGGTACCACTCCTGGCGTTGCAACTCTTTAACTTCAATACAAAGAATGGTTTACTTTTAGAATATCTCCTCTGATCTCGAGCGCGTGGTTCAGTGGGGGAAGATGTGGCTAGTTACCTTTAATGCATCCAAAACCAAACTCCTATCCTTACATCATCAACGCTTTGATCCCCATCTGGCATCAATTGTGATGGATGGCTCTCGTCTGGGTGAGGCCCCGTGTTTTGACAAGCTTCTGGGTTTGACCTTTACTCCTGATCTGAAATGGAACACGTACATCAAGTCTGTTGCCAAGGTCGCTGGAAAGATGGTGGGATCCTTCTACCGCTACAGAAGATATCTCACTACTGATGCAATTCTCTATCTAGATAAAAGCCAAGTACGTCCAAGGATGGAATACTGTTGCCATATCTGGGCAGGAGCTGCCAAAAACAGCCTATCATGCCTTTACAGAGTACAAAATAGACTTCGTGGCTTAGTGGGGGATGCCCTTTTCTCTACCCTGCAACCCCTCTCTCACAGAAGAGACGTTGCGAGCCTATCCTTATTTTATCGTTATTTTCATGGCAGGTGCTCGTCTGAACTCCACTCCCTGGTCCCCCCTCGCCAATCTTTCACGAAAAACACCCGTCTAGCTGAATCCACTGTGAAAAATTTCCCCCACTCTATA
Source organism: Euprymna scolopes (assembly GCF_053919585.1). Classification (NCBI taxonomy): domain Eukaryota; kingdom Metazoa; phylum Mollusca; class Cephalopoda; order Sepiida; family Sepiolidae; genus Euprymna; species Euprymna scolopes. Next base: position 9,349,048 of record NC_136523.1, on the reverse strand, counting down.
TCTGTGCCTAAATAAAAACGCAGATTCCATGAACAAAGCTTCTTTCTTAGAACTGCACGCCTGTGGAACTCTGTTCCGTCTGCCTGCTTCCCTCCGGACTACAACTTGGATGTCTTCAAGTCTAATGTTTACAAATTCCTAATGAACCGCCCCCTTAAGTAAACACTCCATCAAATCTCCACACTAACGTAATGTACTGGCAATAACCCTTATCCCTGAGTGGCTTCCGGGCCTTGATAAGTGGTGATCACTGTGTAAAAAAAAAAAGAACGTACCTCGTTTGACAAAGCGCAAGCCGGATGCCCGTGCATAGTCATAGTTTATGGCAAAAATGCATCGGAAATAATGGTGATGATCTAGAAAATATAGTTTGACGCACAAACAGCCGATCGTCTTAATAGTAATATTTTCTTCATAGCTCTTCAATGTTTTGTGTTAAAAACTAGAAGCATGTGTTTGAAACGACCCTTTTATGACACAGCGTTTTCTGGACAGCTAAACACAATCATTGAGTATAGAAGTGTCTATGTAAGAAGTACATTTTCGGGCACAAAATATCGTTTGTTTTAAGAGTATTACTTCCGCTTTAAATGGCCTTTAACTTTTTTATTTAAAAAAGCAACTTAAACCCCCGGAAAAGAGTAACTGATAACTGAATGTATTTAAGTACATTATTCGTTAGCCCATGGGTCATTTAGTTCCAAGAATAATACCAATAAACGACCAGATTACATCAGTGTAAAACGGACACTACAGTTTGGAACAGTCCTCTTAATAATCCAAACTAGCAGAAGCCGTGGAAATTCCACTGTAGTTGAACATTTAAAAAAAAAACATTATAAACAACATAAATAAAAATCAACTATAAGAAACTTTTTAAAGCTAAAATAATTGATTTAAACAATTTAGATCTTTTTCGAAGAAAATTCAAGTTAAACACGTTGTTTTTCTGGGGGTTTTTTTTACTAAAAGAAACAGCTGTAAGTTTACTTGCACACTTTTTTTTAATTTTTTAAAGAAACTAGAATTAAAAAAAAATTAGCTGACAGTCTTCTCTCAACATTACTTTATTTTAAAATTATAAAATAAAATAACAATTTTGATACTGTAAACAGACAGCCAGATATATTTTTTTTGAGAGTAAATGATTTTGATTATTTTTTACTGATAAAGAGTGACTATAAATTGAGGTTATTCGTTTCTAATTAATTAATATTTGCAATGATTATGTTTTTAGTGACACTGAAAGAACGTACCAGTAACTAAATATTTACATAATACTAATTCCCACAGACTACCTATGAAACGTTGCGTTAATATTTGCGTTTATCAAGTTCTTTTTTTTCTTAAAGAGCGGAAAAATACGTCCTACTACAATGCTTAGGGATAGTATAACGTCAAGAGAAATCGAAGAAATTCCAGTTCTATCGAGATATCATAAAAATTCATATTTGAATTCGTAGTGAACAATTTAGTCTCACGATTATCTTATAATGTGTTTTCCAAAAGTAATACCGCCAAAGTATTTTTTTCATTCTGTTCGAATGGATCGGAGGAAATTGCCAATTTCACTGTAATGATGGCTAAACATAGGAAATTATAGCATTGAAATTTCATCTTTTTTTCTTTCAGAAATTCACGGGGTTTGACTCAAAGTAAGCAACCCCTGGCGCACACTTGCGTCAGGAACAGAGATGCGTCATTGAATTTCTTGTGACTACGTAAAAAAATAAATACTCGAGCAGAAAAAGGTCTCTTGTTTTAATGATACCATGTCCGGGCTCAGGGCGCTTTAACTTATTGAGTTACAAGCAATAGGAGCCTTTACCTTTGGAAGAACTTCGTATGACGACGTCCATGTACAGCCATCGTTCAACTCTGGCTAAAATGCATTGTGCATTCGGATATTATTGTTATATAGTCGACGAACAGGAGAGAAATCATCTATTATGTATCTATTTATCGATCTAGCGATCTATCTATTTTGTATATGTGTATCTATATATCTATCTTTCTATCTATCTTTCTAACTTTGTTTTTGTTTTTCAATCTATCTATACATCGATCTATCTGTCTTTCAAACTGGAACAATGTGTTGATAAAGTTGTCAAAACTGTAACCTAGACAAGTTTCAGCGGAAGCTCTAAAAACAGTTGACCGGAAGGGCATGTCTGTCTGTCACGTGTTCTAGTAAGCTGCACATAGTTAAAGTTAGAATCAGGACCTCAAGCAGGACGGACAAGGTAACGATTGCATCCCCCGACACCGCGATGGAGCTGAGTTTCACAAAATGTAGACTAATAGAAACCCACAGGCAAATATTCACTTTCCATACTCCTGCGATCGACACCGGGAAAGCAAAAAAAAATATATATATTAAATCAATCATAGTCTTGGAGTTGAAATTCCTTGGTCCAAAGGTTCCAGTTTTCATCCAAGACCAGATGAAATTCTCAAGTGAAACAAAACCCAGGAAACCAACGATGCAGATGAAAGGTATGTCGAAAATACATGTATGACACCCCCTCATAAACACATTTAGACATACCAGGGAACACATTTAAACAGAACAGGGAACATAGACTAAATAGGTACATACACATCACAAACCCAAGTAGGTCACAAAGACAGCAAATGGTTAAACAAATGGAGAACACATATAAAAATTTAATGACACGTATACACAGTAAAACTTCACTATATAACAAACAATTGATTGGTCCAATATAACATTATGTACACAAAATAAATTCTAGCGCTCGTTTTAATGGTACCATTCCTGACGTTGCAACTCTTTAACTTCAATACAAAGAATGTTTTACTTTTGGAAAGTACCTCGTTTGACAAAGCGCGAGCCGGATGCCCGTGCATAGTCATAGTTCATGGCAAAAAGGCATCGGAAATAATGGTGATGATCTAGAAAATATAGTTTGACGCACAAACAGCCGGTCGTTTTAATATTAATACTATTTTCTTCATAGCTCTTCAATGTTTTGTGTTAAAAACTAGAAGCATGTGTTTGAAACGACCCTTTTATGACATAGCGTTTCCTGGACAGCTATATAAAACCATTGATTATAGAAGTGTCTATGTAAGAAGTACATTTTCGGACACAAAATATCGTTTCTTTTAAGAGTATTACTTCTGTTTTAAATGGCCTTTAACTTTTTTATTTAAAAAAGGGGAGGCTTTCAATTTGGAAGGCCAGTTGTAGGGTGAGGTTTTCTTCAGTTATAATTTTTACTAAACCAATCATTGAGCATGAAATTAATAGAAAGATTAGTACTCATGAAAAATACGGACCGCCTGATTTCCGGCACATTTCAGCATGTTATTTAAAGTAACGCGAAATGCTTTAAAACGCTTAGCACATAAAATAGCAGTAGCAGTAGGTATTTTTACTATTGAATTGTTAGCGAAAGATAAAGAATAACTAAAACACTACATTCTCCGTATGTTAAAAATGGCGTTCTAAAATGTAAGGTTTTAGTACCGTCCTTAAATTACAGAAATACCTTTTTTCATTGTAATTATTATACGATGAAAATATAAACGTATAGATATATTTTTTTCTTGATTTGTTACTGACTGCTTACATATTAATCATTGTCAATGAATTGGGTAAAAATCACACACAGTTTTCCTTTGACACATTGGCTAACTGATGTGAAAAACATAGCTAATGAAATAGATGCCACCGATAATTTTCAAACGGTATCTTTTGTATATTAAATTGTAATATAAAACGTTCGCATCGTAGTTTAACAATCTCAGCATATTTGGCAAAATTGCCTGTAGTATTTTTCTTTAATTTCAAACAATTGTCACAGATATAAAATAATGATACTGACTCGCCAGCAATTTCTCTCTTTCTCCATGTTAAGAATAGCTTTCTAAACAATAACGTTGTCATTTCAGCACAACTCGTAAATTGATTAAGTACTTTGGGTGTTTTTTTAACTTACTATACGATGTCGGTTTCAATTATAAGTCTATATATATCTATTTCTTTAATTTTAAAATGTTGCTAGCGATTTAAATTTATTCAATAGATTTTTGGTTATGAACAATTCGATAGTTTAATTCGGAAACTGCTTAAAAATACCTTAGCGTTTTCGTTCGGCACGTTTCAGCTGTTTACGTCACTTGTGCAAATATACTGAAAATAACACGATTTTTATTCTGCATAAGTATTAATGAATCTAATATGTGTTATATAACTCAAATGTTAGTGAGTAAAAAACTTTTCATGTTGGCCTCTTGGACAAAATAATTTTCAAGAGGGAAAGGAATCGCAGAAGCAAATAGCAAGTCAGTGAAGCTAATATGAGATTTGAATTTTAAAATACATGCTCGACTCTATATGCTAATTAGATGTTAGATTTAGGTCGTTGAAATAACAGTTTGTATGAGAGAAAAATAGAAGTTACTGACGTGATTATAAAATTTAGTAATTTTTTTGTTGTATCAATTATTATATATCTTAAAATATTTAATCATGTTTTTCAATTGCTTTAATTAGATGATTTTGCTTTATGACAAATATTACGGTCATCGTGTCCTTCTCTAGGGGAAACGGAACGCCACAAATATATTAATTAAAAATAAAAAGATAATTTGAAACAAAAGTTATCACAAAAAATAAAACAAAAAACAAAACAAAGTAGAAAGAAAACGAATTGCTATTAAACGTTTTACAATCGTAAGAGTTCAAAGGGGAAAAACTCTGTTTTCTAGTTATTGCCCTTTTGATTAAAATAATTGTTTTTTATAGTAATGTTTTTAGATACGAATGCCCTTGGTCAAATATAATTCATAAACAAATTATATTTACGAATTTTGGATTAAATAAATGTGTTCTATGTATCTTTTTGTCCAATTCATCTGTTTTTTTAACGACTCGAATTTGTTTGTGATTTCTTCGGTCGGAATCATAAGGTCTGGTCGCCTACGAAAGCATCCCAGTGTTGTATTATAACTGAATATAAATAGCAACCGTCCGCTATTTATAGTCGTCGCTAGAGAATATTCGAGAGAAACAAAAATATAATATTTTTCTTCCACTTTTTTAAGATCTCCAAAGACGCTAAAAAACGTTTTACATTCAATTTTTAAGTAATAGTTTTTATATTATGTTATATAATCGTTTATGGTTATTTTTTAATTAATTAATTAATTATATTTTATATTTTATGCTATTATATAATATTTTAAGTATTTTTATTTTGGTATAATTATTAATTATATTAATAATTATTTTTATTATATTTTATTTTTATTATATGTTATAATTTGCATAATTAATAATAACTTCTTGTGTAATAAATCATAAGAGGAAAATGTGTCCTCGTATGACAGATAACAACCGGTTTCAAATTATATAATTGTAATTTTTGTAAAGCGTGTTACTCGATGTATGCTGTTCCTTTGGGGAGAGATGATGTGTATATATTCTCGTGTATAGATGTGTTCGTGTATATATTCTTCTGTATTTTGTCTCTATATAATGGTGACATGAATGTGATCGTCTGTCTTCTGGGCCTGCACATGTGGGTCTTCAGTCGTGTATGTGTGTGAATGTGTGTGGGTCACATATAAAAAGATCTTAAGGCACGTACGTGTTTCTCGTTATTGGTCGGTGCTACCTCGCGAAGAGTCAGGTTTGCTCCCCAAAAACACGACTTGATTTTATTGTTTGGAGAAGTTTTTATTTGAATTTCATCGTTAGCCAGTGTTGTAGTTTCAGTAATAACAGCACCATCCAATCTTCCTCCTACTCATTTCCCATAGCCTTTCTTCCGGTTTCGTGTTCATCGTCAAGTAATTCTGGATTTTGAGTGTTTTATTTCAGTCTCCTAATATCCTCCTTTAATCCCTTACCATCGCCACCTATTAATATCACAACATGCTGTAAGAAGTGGTTGTAAAATAATTTACAGCACATCTACAATTACAGCAGAAATTCTAAAGAAACTGAGAAAATGGTGGAAAGAAAACAAAAACAATTCCATCATCAATCTACTCAAGGGGGGACGCTACACAGGAACTAAAAACAGGTTGTATTAATCACGGTGTAAAGTGAACTTAGGAAATGCAAGCGTAAATCAAAGAACTCCAATAGTAAAGAAATATACTATACAGACTGAGCATCATAATGCATAAAAAGAACAAGTCGGAAATACTGCCAAAAAAAGTCAAAACAAGACAATTTGTAAAGTAGGTGATTTTTTACTGTATTGTTTTTTTTTATTTTTAAAAAATCAAACAACACAAACAGACTATTCAATGCCACTCATTGTAAACAAATACCGTACGACAATCAGTTAATTTTGTGAATCAATAACAACAACAACAACAACGATAATTTCTTCTAACTGTGCTTTATTCTCTTTATCGAAGACGGCCTGTCAAATACTTCACTCTTTTATGGATTGGCAGAGTATCAATTTACCAAAAGATTTTGACAGATTCGTTCGACAGGTTATGTTGAATTTTAACGAACCACTCAGGTACGTAAGTAGGGAAGTAAAAATAATTATCTATTGTTGGGGTCGGGCATTAAAGGCCAAGACTTGAGTGACGCATTTGAATTCGAAGCAATTGAAGTGCGTAATGTAGTAAACTAAAGCAAGAAATTTCGCGCATACATAGAATTTGTTTTTAATCAATCTTCACCCCAAACAAGGCAAGTGCCACTTTGAAGTAGGGGGCTACTATCGGGGACAATTTGCGGGGCATTATGAAGGGAGATGAGTAGAAAGATTTTTGTTCACATTACATTGAACTTTGAACTTCTGCATATCAGTACAGTTTAGAAAGCATTATCCCGGAAGGGAGTCCCAAAGAATTGCAGATCTGAGGAAGAAGCTATTGGAGTAAATAGCTTTCTTACACCTAGGGATCTCTACTGTAAAGGGGTTGGACTTAGCTGCTTTTCGGGTCTGTCGGGGGTAGTTACGTCGAGGGAGTACAAGTGCTTGCAGTTCGTTAGAGCAGCCACCATTAAAGTATATGTAAAACAGTCAGAGGGATGCAACATTTCGTCGATGGGACAGAGGCTGAAGCTTAGAAGATAGTTCAGGACCGACCAAGTTGGCGACTCTCTTTTGAACCTTGTCTAGGATTGAGAGACAAGCAGCAGATGCACCAGCCCAAATGTGACAGCAATACTCCATACATGGACAAATGGTGTCCTTATAGAGTACAGGATACTTTCAGGCGTAAGTAATTTTCTTGCACGGTAGAGAGAGCCCACCTTCCTTGCAGCAGCCTTTACAATGCTCTCAATGTATATATTCCAGTTCATGTTCCCTGTAAACGTTAGGCCGTGGAGTTTAAAGGAAGTACTTTCAGTTCGAACGTTCGCGTCTCGAAATACCAGCTCATATATTGCCAACGGCAACCTGACGAACCAGCCCATGCAATTTTGAAGAAATTGAGGCAAATAGTGAAACAGTGCGATTACGATCTCCTTGTCGAGAAAACACTTCTAGTCAACCTTTTTCATTTTTGGACTGGACATTGTCCACACAAAAGTCCTTACGCAAGTAAGGACATAACTTCGCCATCACAGAAGCACTACACGTTGCAATGACATAAGAGGCAACATTGAAGCAAGTGGAGGCAATACAAACACACAAGATAAATGCTGGTAGAAAGTATTATAACAACTGAACGTTTGTGGAAAAGACCATTACAGATGCGAATGCCCAGCAAAAAAAGAAAAAGAAAACTTGTGGAAAATGCCAAAGGACAGGTCATTTTGCAGCACCAGAGACACGAAAGACACCACTCGTAAACAATATGCGCCTCTAAGACCAACAAAACCCAAGGAAATAGAAACGCGCACAATATAACACACAACGATGAAGCGAAGGAATACGACCACTTACAAACAGAGGCATACTTTCATACCATATCAGTGCTCAAAATAACAAAATGCCATACTCCAGCAGACGCTAGAGAGGCATATGCAGAATTGAGAGTAGGGAACAAAAGATCCCAAATAAATATGAACGCGAAGTTTTAGATAGGTGCAATGATCCCTATTATCCCTTGGGATTGTTTCAAACAACTCTAGTATGTACACCTTCGAGACACTCCAATCCGACTATTCACCTTTGTTGGTGTCCCAATCGATCAAGTAGATATGTGTTTCTACTAGGAATCAAATATGGCAATAAATTTACAAGCGCCAAATTCCAAGTGGTAAAAAGCAATTGACCCGCGCTACTTGGTCTCCACACATATTGGAAACAAGAAGAATTCAGTACTAAAAGAAAATGATGACAAAGCCGCTTCGAGCCATTCTGTCGACATAAATGCAGTTCCTCTGGAAAAAACAGGAGGAGATGGCATTTGACAATATAAAAGGAGGAAATAGAAAAAAGCAATTGTCCTTAAATATTTTAACGCCAATCAATATACAAGTAGATGCATTATCTGGACTGGGCGCATCTTTAATCCAAACTGGAATGCCAGTCGCTCTAGCAAGAAAAATCCTGTCCGAGCCAGAAACAAGGTACTTCAATATAGAACGTGAAATGCTAGCAGTGGTTTTTGGGATTGAAAATAATTTAATCATTATGGTGGGGCAATATTGGCAATACAAACTATTAAGCTTACAAAGAATGTTACTGAAAACCAATGCCATGGGTTCACAGTAAAATAAAATGCAAGAAAATCCATCCTAACTGCATGTCCAGGATGTCACCAAACCCAGGGGAACAAATCAGGGATGTGAACATAAACATACAACTACTGAACAAAAACCTCAGCTTGTCTCCTACTCATCTGCAAGATATCAAGCTAGAAACATTTAAAGACCCAGTACATAAAGAGCGCACCAACATCGTTATGTCTGGATTGCCAGCAAATCGATCAAGTGCCACTCTCATGTACGATATTTCTGGAGCTATAGGGATAAAATTGGGTTCCAGGATGGCATACTCATTAAAAGCAATAACATCATTATAGCTCTCTTTTCTACAAGACATTTTACAACAACTATATTCATCTCAACAGGCGATAGAGAAAATACATTTACTGGCATGAGCAGAAGTTTTATGGGTCGGTATCAACAAGGACACAATGGAAATAATTAAAGACTGTTCCACATGCCAGAAGTACCAACCGAGTAGCTAATCACAAACACTACGCCAGCATAGAAACCTACATATATTTACCACGTAAGATAAATCATTCTTACTAATGGGACACCATTAAAATCGCAGCCCTTGTATACGGTGTCTTCACTCAACCACATCAGCTGCAGTAATTCGACAAATGTAACTCCAGGGGTAGAATAGAGGGACAATGGACCACGGTAATTCAGTACAGATTTTACAGATTTTGCCAAATCTTAAAACTTCACGCACATTACCTCATCACCACACCACCCCCAAAATGATTCGCAGAGAGGATGGTGGGTATTTGTGAAAAGTTGTTGTGAACGCACGAGAAACGGTCACAGACAGTCATGTAATAATTATATATTACAGGGTCAAACCCTTATGAGCTTAAATCAAATCCCCAGCAGAGTTACTCAATAAAAAACCAATAACTGGTGTCAACACAACAACTAGAGGATTAACAGACAAAAGGTAGAGCGGGAGAAGAGCAAAGAAGAAACAAAAGAGTGGAGAGCCGTCAACACACACATTTACACACCGGTCAAAAGATCCATGTTCAGGGCAAAAAGAACCAGAGACTGACATGGAAAAGATTGTGTCGATTGCTCTCAAGCCAAGGTCATATCTTGTAAAACTTACAAGCTGGGTAATTCATCGCAGAAACCGGCAGTCATAAAAGTCGGCAAAGGGCAAACCAACCAACAGAAAAAGCCATCACAAACTGAAAACTTGTTTTGGCACACAGCAAGTTTCTTATCTACACAACACTATTTCAGCACTAGGCCCAAGGATCAGCCGGTGATAACGTATCAACCATCCCAAGCATCAATCCACTAGTTCCATCGAGGCTTGCCAAACTGTGTAGATCAAGCAGGGCGATCAAATCTACACAGAGGCTCGACTTGCGAACAAATAACCTATGTTTCTTTTTCGCAAATAGCCAATTAAAGTCCAATGTATTTATCCTTCAATGAAGAAGAGGATGTTGTAGTATGAGTATTAACAGCCCCATCCAATCCTCCTCCCACTCCTCTCCCATGTCCTTTCTTCCGGTTTTGGATTCACTATCAAGGAGTTCCGGTTTGTAGAATTAGTAAATATAACGAGTTTAATTTCAGTCTCATCATTTCTTCGTTTTATACTTAATCATTAATACCACAACAGAGGAGGCCGCAGCATCGCCGAATCGATTCAGATCATTTTTGTTCTTTTTTCGATTTAACATCTTGTATCAATATTCTAATCTTATTCAAGAACTCTCTGTGCTGCCCCTTAACTCTAGACTGTAAACTGTAGACTGTCGAACTGAAGACTGTGAACTGTCTAGAAAACCCATATGCGCCCTTATTTTTTTTTATATTTGAGTATGGGGTTGTGTGGGTGATCGCCGAAGCGATGCACCTACAAGTTAACCCGTCCACTACACATCAGATTAGTGTCGTTTGGTTAGATGAGTATTCATTTTTTGAACCCTATCGATTTAACGCCATCCCATACTAATCGTGCTATTTATATAAAAGACTCATAACAGGTATATAATCAAATATTTGTTCGTTTTGTTGTTGTTGTTGTTGTTGTTAGTTTACAGCATATCGACCTTTTTCAATTATTTAATGCCATATTTCGATTATGCTTTATATCCGCAAATATGTATGCACAGTGTTTGTTTTCTTATTTTGTTTTACGGTATGTCGGGTCATTTAATGGCATATCCGGTTATTTAGTTAAAAGCTATCCAAGTTATAAAGTTCTATGTATTTTAAAGTATTTATTCACAGTGTTTCTTTTACTGTATATAAACACATGTCGAGTAATTTACTGCTAAGTTCAGTCAGGTTCTGGATATGACCTTAAACTATATCCGATGGTGAGGCCCCAGTTTTCGGCTTTGGGGAGGGTGTAGCCACCCTTTAATTGGCATTGCTTCCAGGTCCACTCTTACCCGGAATGGTAGTACCTGTTAGGGTCCCAACTATGGGTTAAAATAGAAACGGATTAAAAAAAAAAAACAAATATACTCTATTAGAAAACTCTTCTTCAAAATCACTGGAGTCGGCATTAAATAAACTAAAAAAGGTTGATATGCCGTAAAACAAAAACAAACAAACTAAATCCATTCAATTTAGAAACAGTCTTTTAGGCTTCAGGTTTTATATTTATTTATTTTGTTTTTATAGGTATATTTTAAAATATCTGTTTGTTATAGATTGATTTTGTTGCTTTTAGACGAATATTCTTTGGTTTTGGCTTTTTCAAAATGTGATTCAGTTTTTCTAAAATAAAGTAAAAATATAACATCAATTTTTATTGCATTCCAAATCAATAATCCGGTATCCTCAGACAGCCAGTTCTAATAGCACCAGTGGTTTTTCCACACAACCTTGATGGATTAAACTGTTAATTTTCAAAATGGCGACTAAAATGTCCGATGGCAAAATTCACTTGAAAATGCTCATTATTTGTTCATTAAACATTTGGCAAAAGATAGAACGCTTTGTCATTAACGGGTTTAATTTTAGTTTATTAAAATCGACCTCGTGTTTTTTGGGTTAATTACTTTATTAAAAAAATCCAATTATCTACATATGTACATCGGTAGACAATATTTAATTAGAGTCAAAGGCGGGTAAAATACCAGTTTTTTGGGATGTTTTTTTAGATAAACACGAGGAAAGAGATTCTTCATCACAGATTTATAAATGATGATGATCTAAATGATAATGTTATACTCGTTTTCTTTCTAAATATATAATACGCGAAAATGACAAAGGATGGGCTTTGTTATGAAACAATCGCACTCAACGTTCCTGATTTCGATGCATCAAATAATGTCATAATGCTATCGGTCGGTTAATGAGGACCTTATGTTGATCCGGTGCTACACAGTCACCGCTTGCTTTGCCTTATCCGCAGAATCTAAAGATTTGGTCACGCCCATAGCTGCACCTTTATTGCTCGGTCGCTTAAGAATGCGAAGACCATGCAGTGTTCAACGATGCATTGACTCGGTAAGGGGGTTTTATCCTGCGCCCCAATAATTAGAAGATAAGACTATTCTTGTAATGATCTGGTTTCTGTTGGTGGAGGTTTAGTTTTGTGCAGGAAGTCCACCCTCCCGGGCCTTGCCCTCGCTCTTTGAGAAGGTTTTAGTTTATTGCTAATCACCTGAGACACCCTTCCCAGGGAATGCCGACGGGGCTGTCTATGAGAAATAAACAACGAATTATGCATTGCGTGAATGCCAGTATTTTTTCAAATTCAATTTTCACCCCAAACAAGGCACCGTATTGCTTTAAAGTAGGCGGCTACTATCCGGGGGACATAAGTTGCAGGGATACTATGATGTCTGTTCACATTACACTTGAACTTCTGCATGTCAGTAGAGTTTTGAAAGAAGAATCCCGAAAAGGAGTTCCAAAGTCTAGCAGTTCTGGGGAAGAAACTACTGGAGTAGAAGGCTTTCTTACACCTAGGGATCTCTACTCTAAATGGGGTGGGGTTTAGTTCTTTATGGAGTTTGTCTATTCACGTCGAGGGGGTTACAAGTGCTTGTAGGTCGTCAGAGCATTCATCATTAAAGTACTTGTAGAACAGGCAGTAGGACGAAACATTTCGTCGATGGGACAGATGTTGAAGCCTTGATGACAGTTCATGACCTATCAGGTTGGCGACTCTCTTTTAGAACCCTGTCCAGGATTGAGAGATAAGCAGTAGATGTACCAGCCAAAATGTGACAACAGTACTCCATACATTGGCAAATGGTGGTCTTATAGAGGTACAGGATACTTTCAGGCGTAAGTATTTTTCTACCACAGTAAAGCGAGCCCACATTCTTCGCAGCAGCCTTAGCAAGGCTCTCTATGTATCTATTCTAGTTAATTTACATGGTAGTCACCACTTATCAAGGCCCGGAAGACACTCGACGCCAATTTTTATTGCTTGTACAGTAATCAATGCGATAATATCATAGTAATCGTTAGTAATGGAGGTTTGATAAAATTTCTTACTTAAGGTGCGGTTTATTAGAAAGTTTGCACTTGAAGACATTCAAGTTGTACTCAGGTTGGAAACAGCCAAACGTAATTTTGTTCATGGAATGTACGTTTTGATTTAGGCACAGATAAAGAATGTGGAAAATGATTGACAGTGGTTTCAGCTAGGCGGGTGTTTTTCGTGAAAGATTGGCAAGGGGTGGAACAGGAGATTGGAGCTCAGACGAGCACCTGCCATGGAAACAACGATAAAATAAAGACAGGCTCGCAACGTCTCTTCTGTGGGAGAGAGGTTGTAGGGAAGAGAAAAGGGCGGTCCCCACTAAGTCACGAAGTCTATTTTGTACTCTGCCAAGGCAGGTTAGGTGTTTTTAGCAGCTCCTGTCCAGATGTCCAGATCCTCGGACGGACTTAGCTTTTATATAGAAAGAGAATTGCATCAGCAGTGAGATATCTTCTGGATCGGTAGAAGGATCCTACCATTTTTCCAGCAACCTTGGCAAAAAACTTGATGTACGTGTTCCATTTCAGATCAGGAGAAAAGGTCAATCCCAGAAGCTTATCAAAACATGGAGCTACCCCTAGACGAGAGCCCTCCATTCCAATTGATGCCAGATGAGGAACAGAGCGTTGCTGATGTAAAGGTAAGAGCTTGGTTTTAAAAGCATTAAAAGTAACCAGCCACCTCTTTCCCCGCTGTACCACGCGTTCAAGATCAGAGGAGAGAGAATCAGAGAGAACTGTCTCATTTACGGCCTTAGATGTGTTGCCATAGATGGTCGTTTCATTAGCGTAGATGTCAACGAATGATTTAAGTATGTGTTTTGGGAGATCATTGATGTAAATCAGGAAGAGTGTTGGGCCCAGGATGGACCCCTGAAGGACTCCAGCGTTAACACTGTGGGCCTCTGATTTCTGCCCATCAATCACTACTCTTATGAGCCTATCAAAGAGAAATGAATTAATGATTGAGAAACATTTTCAGTTATACCGTAGCTGAAAACCTTGTAAAATAAGTCTTTATGCCATACCTTATCGAACGCCTTTGATATATCAAGAGCAATTCCCTAGAAAGAAGTCCTTCTCGAGAGATTCACTAACCTTTGAGATAGAACTGTTAGCACATCTACGGTAGATCTTGCAGAACGGAAACCATATTGCATGTCAGTAAGAAGGTTATTTCTGCTGAGGTGTTTGACTACTTCTTTATTTAATATGGATTCCAGCAACTTACTCAGTACACACAGGGGACTTATTGGTCTGGACTGAGAGAGAGAGATGACTTTTCGCCTGAATTCTTAAATAGAGGGCATACGGATGAGGTTTTCCAGGGTGTTGGGAAGCACTTCCTTAAGGCAACGCTGAAACAGTTTTGTAAGTATGGATGCAAGTTCTGGTTGAATCTTTTTCAACACTATAATTGGAATGCCGTCAGGGCCAGTTCCTTTACTGGAATCAAGGTTCTTGATAAGCTTGGCGACCTCACGCACATATATTTGTATGTTGCATAGCGTGTTGTCGGTTATAGGAGGAAATACGGGGAGTTGATGGTCTGCGTCGCCTGGGGTAGAATTAGCCTCAAATTTCTTGCCAGATAGTTTGGCCTTGACTGATGCTGACGATATGACCTCTGGTCCATTGATGATGGTTGGGATAGAACGCACGCTTCTGATCACGATCCCGTCTGCTATTCGCCAAACTGGTGAGAACCAAGCCGCTGCTCAGCTACTTTGGATTTAACGGACTGAACATATAGCTCTCTTGCAGTTTTTATTACTCTTTCACAGTGGTCGCTGGCAGTCCTAAAAGCAGCTTTAGTCTCAATATATCTATTACGTTTGTAGCTATGGAAAAAGTGATTTCTTTACGCGATGGCAGCAGCACATTCTGGGGAGAACCGTGGCTGGCTGTTAGGTTTGTTGGCTTTTTTTTTTTGGATTGTATGAATCGGTCTATGCCTACAATTAACCATTCTATCAGGTCTGATACTATAGAGGACACACGCTTTTTAAACATGAAATCGCAGAAGTAGATCAGATATAAATGTACGGAAGCTAACCAGTCAGTCATAGAGAATCGATATACAGTACGGTGGAGAGCTACGTCTGAAGACGTATTACATTTCATTTTTATCTTAACCAATACCACCGAGTGGTCGGAAGATCGTAGAGGAGATAGAACGGTACATGAACATAGCTCAGGGGAAGTTGTGAAAAAAAGATTTAGATGGCTTGCATACTGACCAGTAGTATCGGGCGCACGGCTGAGTTCGTGAACAATCTGCGTGAGATCATAGGTAGTGGCGAAATCATGGCAGAACCTTCCCTATTCACCTGTATTGTTCGAGTGGGTCAGCCCTTCCGCATTATGGACATTGAAGTCACCGCTAATGTGAATGTTAGCCGAAGGGTGAGCAGACAGGATATGGTCAATTTTCTCAGAGATACTTTTAAAGATAATTCCGCTGTTGTCGGGGCGATAGAGGGCAACTATAAATGTGGTAGTGTAAGCAAGTGCAACCCGGAAGCACATATAAGGTAAATTAGGGTCTTCTCTGGAGGTATTCCTATCACACGGAAAGCCATCTTTAATGTAGGCATATATTCCATGCCCATGACGATCTTGGGGGTCAGATTTAGATGTTAAGTTAGAGCGTCCGATAGTTTTGAACTCATTTAGGGAAGTGGTCGGCCCTATGCTAGTTTTGCTTAGGAAGAATATGTTCGTTTATGTCTCCTGTAATTGGGTTTCAACCTCTAAAGGCTTGAACGTAGACCCCTGATGTTAGGGGGCATGGTAGTAGGGGTCTACGTTGGAGGATGTGGTTCTAGGTTTATTCGTGTTTTTTTTTTCTGGAGATATTTCATGTTGAAGTTTTGGGATTTGTGTAACAGGTCGACAGACTTGGTTGAACATGACACAGAGGGAAAGTAAGAGAGAAAAAAACAAGAGTGTTTGTAGCACATAAAAGGTAAAGCCTATAGAATATTGCTTGGGTGAGCCAGCTAATCCAATGAAGATGCTGTGCTGAATGGATGCAATAATTGACAGAGTGTAGTTCCTGGCAGAAGTCTAGAACAGAAAACCCTGAATGAGAGAGCAGCTGGCATTTGTAGAGTGTCACCTGCCCTCCTGGCATGTTTAGCCAATCAGGCGCCTCAAAATAGAACAATCCACCAACCCTGACTAATTATAGGCTGGTCCAATGGAAATTAGCATACCACTAATTGTTACTGAATAAATATGTTGACATTAGTTAAATGGTTTCATAATGGTGGAGAGGGAAGGTAAGCACATTCTTGATTCTACAAAGCCATAACAATTACTCACTAGTATGGCATCGAGAGGCCCCCACCAGAAACTACTGCATGAATCCATTCACCAAATGGCAATACAACAGTTCCAGTACCTTGCACCTGCTGATAGGACAGCCTCCTTCGCCGCGTTAGTCAACTAGTTTATTCTTCAACAGATAAAAATAATCCTTTACACAGGAATACACTACGAGAACATCATTATTAATTATACTTAACAAGATAATTTGCAATTCTAGGGAAAAATAGTAAAATACCAACTAAATATAGATTTTCATCAATCCAGTAATTATATAAGGAACTGGACTCATGAAACTGTACTCTTTTATTAACAAAAATAAAGGTACCCAGAGACGGACAGTTGTAGAAAGGAAAATCTGCTCATAGAATTGTTGTTCTAGGCACAGACAGAGAGTGAATAACATTGTTGGCAGCTGTGGAAGCTAGATGAGTAGTCCTTGCGAAAGGTTTACATGGGGGCCTATATCAAAACTTATTCAAGCACCTAACATTAAAATAGCGATAAAGCTGATATAAACTCGCAAGGTCTATAAGAAAGAGGAACGGGAAGAGGAAAAATCGAGCCAAAAAATCCCTTTGGCCACTAGATATCGTAGGCGGTTTTGTATCCTCTCAGGAACTGAAGTCCAAGGCATACATAATATTGCATTAAAACAGTTTTTCTACTTTTTTCTCTTGAATGATAAATTTATTCGAAAATTGTGACATTTTTTCTGCGCCATTTTGGCGGAACTAATACAAAAGCAATACCAATAAATCAACTTTTTTTTCAAGGCGATTCTGTTTATTCCAATTTTTCCCCATTCCGGCTTTTATATTGGTGGCATTGGTAACAAATATACAAATGAATAAAAGAATGCATATGTATATTCATATAATATTTTCGAAAGGAATCATTTTTTTATATGTACGGAATGCTTTCTGTTTTCTGAATGAATGTCATTGCGCAATAAATAGTTTCGTGAAAATTTATGGAAACTCAATAAAAGTAATAAACTATACTGTCTCCGATCATTGGTCGATAATCTTTAAAAATTGGCAATACAAGGATGCAATTTCTTAATTCGTGTATCAACGTCTGCGCTTTTTACTTTTTATGTACGACAAATTCATGCGCGATAAAGGTTCGTCAATGCACGGTAACTACATTTAATGATTATCTATTCGTGTGATATTCAAGCATGACAATTTTAGGAAAGACAGATGAAGGTATAACAATTCAATTCATGAGAAATTGGTCCAGCTGTTTATTTTTCGCTAAAATTTCTTTGTAAAACAAAACAAGAATGTTTTCCTGATTTAAATGAAGTATGGAAACTAAAATACAAGCCAAGCACAAAAAAGAAAACATATACCCTTCTGTTAAAATAAAATATGTTTGTTTTGTTAATTGTGAATGGTTTGTAACATTGTTACATGAACAGGGCTGTATCTTTCTCATGCATGTGAGAAGGCAGACTAGATAAGTGAAAATGATATTAGGAAAAGACTAGAATCGAACCCTGTAGGCAAGTCTTACAGATAATGGATAATTGGAATCTTAGGAATTCAATCAATTGGTAATTCTTTTAGAAATAGCTAAATATTATTTATGCCCAGTTTTTAGAATAACTGGATATTAAAAATGTCAGTTAAAAGAATGGACAATGCGAGTTTATAAATTAAAAATAGGTTAGCTATCGAAAAATTAAAATTGGAAATTTTTTGTTGCCAAGTGTTTTATGACGGGCATGTGTAGAAAACGTGATATAGTCACGTTGACCGACAGAAGACTGATGACGTCATGAACAAAGTAAATTCTCAATATATGAATAAAAGGTTCGAAGAGTGAATCAAACAATGGAGATTGGGAGCCCTTTAGAGGCGAAGGGTAGAAGTTGTGCAGGTTTGAATTCCTGACATGATAAATCGGCCGGTTGAGAAATAAGAAATCATCAATAATTTTGTTTGTCTCGTCTCGTCCTTACAACCGAAAAGGTAAACGCGTTTTGTATATTCATCTATAGACGAACTCTTGTATAACCCCCTTACAAGTAATGTGCCTCCTTCATCATCAGTAATGTATATCCCCTCTATATGTGTAAAGCACCGTTGCATCATATCTCCAAGTACGTCTTAATAATGTGAAATCCTCAGGAAATATCACCAGACTCGTCATGATGTACAAAGAACTGTTATAAATGTGTTCCTCTAAAAATTGTCATCCCCATCGTCATTTGTGTACCGCGAGTCCCAGTTATACATGTCCCCATATGAACCTCTACACAACATCTACGTTAATTTGATGCTGTGACCAGTTTGTGTGTTATAATATTAAATAATTACCAAAAATGGTAATGAAAAGTAAATATTTTTCATTGAAAAGTGCTCGTCTGAGCTTCAATCTATGGCCATCCTGACCAGACTTTCATAAAGAGCACTCGTTTAGCTGTAAAGACTTTCAACACTTTCTTACTCTGACTGTCTATGCCTAAATCTTAAGGCAAATTCCATAAACAACGCGTTGTTACTAAAACTGCTCACCTATCGAACTCTGTTCCACTAGCCTGCTTTACAGTTGACTAAAACATACTCATGTTCAAATCTAATGTCAACAAGTTTTTTTCTGGAGCTGTTCCCTTAAATAAACAAATTTTTCCCAATTCAAACACTAACTCTTACGACGTCATTGTCGAAGTGGTGACTGTAAGTCATTAAAGGTTTAGCATCGAGTGACATCTAGACCTTGAAAAGAGGTGAGTCGCTGCTTTATATGAAAATATATGGTTCTAACAAATATCGATTAGTCAATGTGATAAAAAAATTGTTTCAGCATGAAAATTAATTCAGGAAACTTAAATATCTGTACATATTAATTAAATTCTGAACAGACAGGAATATGCCTTTATTATAATATATAATGTCAGGCTTTACGACACAAGAAGCACAAAATGCACGCATGTTGAACACTGTTCCGTTTTTCTGCTTCACAACTGACTACAATACGGTTGTCTTCAAGTCCAGTGTAAACAAGTTATTGATGTGCCGGTCCTGGATATGACCTTAAACTATATCGAATCGTGTGGAGCCACCTCATTGCACCCAGGTCCACTCTGACCCGGAGTAGTAGTATGTTAGGGTCCTGACTATGGGTACAATAGAAACCTACTGGAAAAAATATATTCTATTTAAAAAGTTCATCAATATTACTGGACTCGGCATTAAATAACCTGAAAAGGGTTGATATGCCGTAAAACAAATACAACCAACCAATATCTTTATGAGCAATCCTCTTAAGTAATTCAAATTTACCATATTCCCATTACTACATTTTCACGTTGACTACTGTACACGCATTAAACGTTATCCTTGAGTGGCCGCCGGGCCTTGATAAGTGGTGAATCCTTTGTAACAAAAATATATTATTGAGATTTATTGTACCTACAATTATGTAACCCCATGATGTACATTTTTGTATTCTGTTTTTATTCTGGTTCATACATTTTAATTACTGTATTTTACACTTTATTAAATTTATTTTCGTACCTTTTGATATGCGTACGAAACTACCGTTAATTTTGAATATAAAGCAGTGCTAGCTCCTTTGAACTGATGACACAGACTCCAGCGCGAAAATGTTTACTTTTTGAATCCTACCGACCAGGAGAGTGTACGTTGTGCTTCATTGTCTTCCAGGATTAAGGGATTCTTGAGCCTTTTCTAATGATTCGTTCGTAAAAGAAAAAAAAAAGAAAAAAAATGAAAAATGTGCAGTTATTTACAGCAAATTATGCCGAGTGCTGTTTAGAACAAACGTGATATTTTCGATCGATTCAATATATTCTTATATTTAATTATACACATTTTATCAGACTGTCGCCTAAGCAAGGCGTGCTTCGATATGGACCTGATGGATGCTTCGGACACTGCTCGACAATGGATCCCCAGATAAAGTGAAATAATGATGATGATCATCATCAGCATCATCATCAGCAAGAGCATCCTTAATATTTTTGTTTCGTTATTAATGATGACAAAGGAACATGAAAGCCTATTTCCAATTTCCGTCAAATGTTCTGCAATTCAAAACTCTCATTCTAATTTAATAAAAGATAATAGTTTCGATATTTGCCAGGGAATATAAGGTAAAGCAATTATTTATTATTCTTTTTTTTATTTTTCTTTCTCTCTTGTTTCTCTCTTTCTGTTGTAGATGATATTAGACCTGATAGTCAAAAAGAGAGGAGGCAAAAGAAATAGGGAGCGTGGGAGAATAAATGAGAAAAAGAGAGAAAAAAGGAGTGTAAGAAAGAAAAAGGGTAGTATAAATAGACGGTTCTGTCTTCTCTGCATTTAAGAGCGTCTCTCTTTCAGATTAGTCTCAGATGATAAACCGAGTAGAATGGACTTCTTAGAGACAGAGTTTAGAGTTCGAATCTACCTAAAGCTATAATATTTTTTTTTTTTAGTTTTCTTTTAAAATGAATTAAGACTTCCCAACTTGCAATACTAATCGAAATTTCGTCTTACCTTTTTTCTGTGATTTACAGAAATAAAGGACAGTGGTAAGAATTGTTCGCCGAGCTGCAATAATATGAGAGTCCATCAAATCAACATACATTCTTTTAACAATCAATAATTTAGTGCTGCGTGATATTGAATTATGTATCTACTTCTGGAAAAGAAAACGAACATCCATTCGTAAATGAATAAAATAACAGACCAACAGAATGCTATTTAAAAACTAAGAGTGACATGCTAACGACCATTTTCTTGGAAAGGTAACCGTGAAAGGCCAGACACGAAATCACGACGATCGATTAAAGAATAGTTGAAAAATGTATCGCTTTCTATATATTTAAATGATTAAATTATATAATTAGCTTATAGTAAGTACCTTAACCTAGATTCTCATTACAAGTAGTAAAAAATTAACCAAGTTAATTGTTAAATAAAGAAATACGAACCCCCAAACTCTCACATCCACCATATATATACAAACTACATATGGGGTGTGTGAGAGCTGGGGTTCGTACTTCTTTATATAACAATTAACTTGGTTATTTTTTTTTTTACAACGACATCCATTTTCTTTTTCTGTGTGTGTCTGTGTGTGTAAGTTCGGTTCATATCGCTATGCAAAACGGCTCATATATATATATATATATATATATATATATATATATATATATATATATATATATATATATATATATATATATATATATATATATGATGAAAATAATGGAAATAGTATTCCGACAAAATAGAGAAATAAAAAAAACGTCTCAATTAACATAAAAGAGATATAAAAAAATAGCAATTCTCTGTGTGCATTATTCTCTCATTCATTGCAGCATAATCACACCTTTGGCTTTAAACAAACAAAAATAGTTAAATTTATTTAAAATAAACCGCGCCGGGGACTTCTTGAATCTGCGTTTATCGAAAATTCAAGCAAAATTAAACAACGTGCAGGTTTCTATAACATAGCGCCAGTAATAAGTAAACTTTTATTAAAAGAACATAATTTAACTGTAGAAACAGGTAAACCTTCTCACGCCATTCAAACACCCACTGTAATAATTAATACATATCATCTCAATCAATAAATTACATTCAGAAAAACACTCATTTCATTTCTGTTACAAACCTATATTTGAATTTCTTTCCAGTGAGAATATTAACTTTTAAAATTACATTAACGACTATATGACGTCACTAAAATTTCCCTCACTTTAACAGCGCAAGCCCCCCTCCTTTTTGAATTTCCAACGTCTTTTTTCCGTTTTTTTTCTGAAATTGAGCAGCGTCACACTTTGCACGTGAAACATTTTCAAATATTGTGTACTGGTATTTTTTTTTCTTAATCTCATTCATCCAGAGTAAGTCTTGATGTAAAGACGAAACATTGATGAATGCATAATACGCTTTGTTCCGTTTTATTTCTCTCTATATATATATTTCTCTCTCTCCCTCTCTCTCTCTATATATATATGTACATATATATTTCTCTCTCTCCCTCTCTCTCTCTCTCTCTCTCTCTCTCTCTCTATATATATATATATATATATATATATATATATATATATATATATATATATATATACCTGCAACAGGGATCTGAAGACTTGACCCATTAAGTCACAAGATCTTCAGTCAGAGTAATCCGATCGCACAGCCTGGCGAGCAATGGTCAAGAACGGCATCAAATTAGTAGAAAGAAAGATAGTCCGAACAAAACAGAACCTACAGGCGACAGAGAATACAGTCGACCTTTGCCACATCACGATTCCAATCGGTGAATATAACTGCAGCACCTGCAAACGTAGCTGCAAATCTAAAATAAAATAATTTAGCGACGGCACACGCTGGAGTAAGTCA
Organism: Euprymna scolopes; assembly: GCF_053919585.1. Classification (NCBI taxonomy): domain Eukaryota; kingdom Metazoa; phylum Mollusca; class Cephalopoda; order Sepiida; family Sepiolidae; genus Euprymna; species Euprymna scolopes. The sequence goes on along the minus strand of NC_136523.1, from coordinate 9,326,227 downwards.
AAACTAGATTTAGAATGCTATCTTTCAAGAGACAAAAGGTTGCCAATATTATATATATACACACATATATATGTGTGTGGGATGTTTGTGTGTGTGAACCTTTTATACAATTCGAATATATTAGCCATGAATATATAGCTAAAAAATTATGACTGATAATTGGCACAGAATGATTGGTGAGATTCGTGAGATATACATACAATATATATATATATATACATACATATATATATATATATATAATGTAAATATATATTTTATTTATAATATTCCCAATTTTATGTTTATATGATTGAGAATACGGTAATTGTTCATATATCAATAAATTTTAAGTCATTATAAGGTGACTGTAAGCATCAAAATTACAAGTTTTTGTAATCTATCATTCATATATTGTTTTCAAAAAATCAATAAAAAAAGGTTGAATTGATAGCAACAAGTAGTGCATTTTCATTATTCGTTACAAATGTTTCGTGACCTTTCGGACAATTTCAAACCTTATATCGTTTGAAAAATATTCACAAGAATTCCCTCTCTTTTAAGACATTGAGAGAAAAACACTTTTTTAATGAACAATATGGAATCCCTCTCCCTTTTAAGGAAAACTATGCAATAAAAGAGTTAACTACATTTCGCCTTTTAGAGGTTTTTTTCTGGTTCAAATGATGGACTTAGTTCTTTTTTTGCATAGTGCAGAACTCAAATTTTCATATGTTAATGTTTTAAACTGCACCGTTTGTTCATTTTTACCAAGATTGGATGTCCCCTGGGGGCATTCGGGGTAAATGGGGCAAACGCTGAAAGTCATTTTTTTTATTCCTCGTTAACTGTGCACTCAATGGGGACTATGGGTGCTTCACGTGTTTTCTTAAAAATAGATCATGCCTTGTAATATTTGGGAGTTAGGCGATGAAAAGTATATGATAGTATTTTTACCTGAAATGCTATACATATATATGTGTGTGTGTGTGTGTGTGGGTGTGTGTGTGTGTGTGCGTGTGTGTGTGTGGGTGGGTGTATGTGTGGGTGTGCGCATATATATGTATTTGTATCAATCTATCTATCTATCTATCTAGCTCTCTCTCTCTATATATATATATATATGTATATATATATATATACAAATTTGAATAGGAATGTAAATAAAATAGGCAAATAAAAGGAAAAAACAATAGCATTCAAATAACATTAATTAATTTTTCGTATTACTTCCATTATTCGTTTTTATTTGTCTAATTTACGTTGTTTTTCTTACAACGTTGTGGCGGATGTAACCTCTGACAATATTATTTTTATTATTATTATTATTATTATTATTATTATTAATAATAATAATAATAATAATAATAATAATAATAATGGTATGCGGCTGTTGCGATGACGCAAATTAATTTGCAAATGCTATCGAAGGAGGTGGAGAGAGCTGGACGTCTGGGGAGACTTGTTGTCACTCAGCTTCCAGATAATACCACAGGTCTCCAAACCGATCGTTTGCTGACTTGTGTGAAAGCTACAGGTGAGCCAATAATAATAATAATAATAATAATAATAATAATAATAATAATAATAATAATAATAATAATCACTAGGGGGACCTGTGTAAAATACTGATATTTGCATTCTGTGTATGCTAAGCGTAAATTGGGACGCTCTGATATTATTGTAGCAAAATATTTATCGAAGCTAGCAGAGACGGCCGGTGTAGTCTGGTAGTAAAGTAAACTTAAATATGATCCTTTAATTCATGCAGATTTCAAATATATTATTTAATAATTAATCTTATATTGACTTTAGTATATTACTAATGGTGGGTTCCCGACGTTGCCCGGGTGTTTGGCGGTGTGTGTGTGTGTGTGTGTGTGTGTGTGGGTGTGTGTGTGTGGGGGGGGGTGTGGGTGTTAAAATGAGGTGTAAAAGAAAAAAAATAAAGTTTTGTTTGGAAGGTCGGATTGAACTCCGAAATCTTGACGCGGAGGTGGAAATGAAAGGGGAAAAGCCAGTTACCTAACCATCTGAGCCACGACAGGGAGGAACTCTTAATGACGTTATATGAATGTTTAGGAAGCGAAATAAACAGGTGCGAGGAAGTCTGACCTAATTTTGCAAGCCAAATCATACACGGACATACACAAGAAGAAACGAGCGAACACACATACACACACGTACGCACACACACACACACACACACACACATATATATATACACACATACACACATGCACACACTCACTTTCGCTTTTATAGATATAGATTCCCACCTGGTTTAGCTAATATATGACGAACAGAAATTTTCTATAAATGCAAACAGCGGATTTTATTTTGTCAACAAAATCAACCGGTAATTGTTATGGTTGCATTTGTTCTGTTAGTGTTCAATCTGGCGAAGAAATGAACCTATATTTGACTCCCCCTGGCAAGCAAAAAGATCCAAATATGTTTAATGTTTTTTTATCTGTCTGTTTTATGCGCATAAAATTGAAAGAATTAATGGCAAAAACTGGGGAAAAAACTGTTGGAAAGGGTGTTAAAAAATCGTTTGTAGGTGTGTAGGGCCCAAGCAAAAACAGTAAAAAAGGAAAAAAATGAAGGTAGTCCTGCATAATTAGACCCCAATTCGCGTGAATTCCCGCCAAGCGTTGGTCGTGCGAGTCCAACAATCATCGGTGTCAGCCTCAGAATACCGGAAAAAAACAAAACAAAAGAATACACAGGGGGGGGGGGCGGAATGAAAACCCCAAGAAACTTACCGTGTAAAATGCAAAAATGTTCATGGTATGTTATTATTTTTTTTTATTGTTGTTATTTTTTGCAATAAAATCGAATAAATAAAACAAACTGCAAAAAATACAAATGGAAATAAATAAATAAATAAAACCAGAAAACTGACGATGTATAATTAAAATATATTTAATAGACTTTAATTTTTTTTTAATGTTGGTTTGTTTTCTGCAAAAAAGTATGTTTTATCGTATAATTGTTAGGCGTAAGTACAACGGTTTGTTATGTGTTTAGTTTTGTTTTCTTTCTGGTATTGTTTTCTTTGTCGTCGCTTTTTACCAATTGGAATATCGTCTGATTCCATAGCGATAGCATAGTAGTAATTTGGCTAATGTAATACCGAGCAATTCAATGTATAGAAATATAAAATGAATAAGTAAGTAATCCTAAAATAAGAAGTCAGCTTCCCCCCCCGCTACGTACAAAAATCACTGCAAACATAATAGAAGGAAAAATACACTAATATGAAATATTAAATCGAGTAATCGTTTTAGCATGTGAAGAACGCTCGCGGCTGACTGGTATAGCTTGTTCTAAAATCTGGAATCCAAGGTTACTTCGTTTCGTTTAAGTAACCCCTCGACTCACCAAATCAAATCAAAAAGGAAAACCGGAGAAAAAATTTAAAAAAAGAAAAATAAATATAAAAAATGACATGATTAACCTATAGAATAGCTGTAATCGGAAATTGCGTTTCACCCAATGTAAAATGCCAATTCATTTTTTGTAAGCAACTAAGAACTCAAACCGGTGTTTCCTCGTAACTTCCCCTGTTAAGTGGGCGCGGGGGGAGAGTATGAATCTTATAGAGAAAAGATTTTACCACTTCCATTGATTGTAACAGATTTTTGCCGTGGACACTCAGCAGAAAAAAAATATAGGGATCTAAATTATCGAGGAAGTGGATAGGTAATAGGCCACACACCATAGATATCGTACTGCACTCCGTGCATAATACATTCGCATAAAATTTCTTGATTTTTTTTCCTATTTAGGTAAAACTCAGAGGGGAAAATGAGTTCATTTTATTTATATAGAGATAAAGTTTCGATTTTAAAAATATATATATATATATATATATCCACGTGCCTTGTATCCATCAGCTTGAATCGAAATCGAAACCAAGTCTTATGAAAAAGAATATATATATATATATATATATATATATATATATATATATATGTACTAGAATGAGTAGCCAGCGTTGCCTGGGTTGACATGAAGTTCTGTTTGAAACACACCGGTATACTAATTATTTTCATTATGGGCAACGTGGATACCCCCACAACAAAAATAAAAAGCGGGTGAAAACATGTAAATGTAATCGCCCCAAAAAAGAAGTATGTGATACCCTCTCCACCAGATATTTCGGCAGAAGGGCTACGAAGAGAAGAAACTATTCTCCGGATATTGAGCACTGGAAATGCCCCCCCAAAGAAACGATAATAAAAAATAAAGCATTACAACTTTTATTTCAATAAAAAATAACAGAGAATGCCCGTGCAATCGCAAAAAAAAAGAAAAAAAGATCTACCAAAAATTAATTCCAAAACCAATTAAATGACATTTTTCGTCATTTTATATTTCTAATGTAATCATCCCCCCCCTAAAAAAATTGAATTTGTCCTATTTTGGGGTTCGTTCTGTTTATAAAATTGTTAGGTGAAAGTATATAAGGATTTCATAAACATTAATTAAATTTATCGTTATTTTATGTTTCAAATGTAATTAATTAAATGTATCGTTATTTTATGTTTCAAATGTAATTAATTTAATTTATCGTTATTTTATGTTTCAAATGTAATTAATTAAATGTATCGTTATTTTATGTTTCAAATGTAATTAATTTAATTGATCGTTATTTTATGTTTCAAATGTAATTAATTAAATGTATCGTTATTTTATGTTTCAAATGTAATTAATTTAATTGATCGTTATTTTATGTTTCAAATGTAATTAATTTAATTTATCTTATTTTATGTTTCAAATGTAATTAATTAAATGTATCGTTATTTTATGTTTCAATGTAATTAATTAAATGTATCGTTATTTTATGTTTCAAATGTAATTAATTAAATGTATCGTTATTTTATGTTTCAAATGTAATTAATTAAATGTATCGTTATTTTATGTTTCAAATGTAATTAATTAAATGTATCGTTATTTTATGTTTCAAATGTAATAATTAAATTTAACGTTATTTTATGTTTCAAATGTAATTGCAGCCCCCCCACAACAAACTAAAAATGTTTGTATTTGTCATGTTTTATCCAGCCTAACTCGATCGCCATACTTGAAAAAATGCTAGAAAGGGTATGTCTGGTTGAACGCTTTGTGGCCACGTTAAAATGTTTAAAAACATTTTCAAAATTTCTTCTTCCATATTATTTATAAAGACTGATTAAACGTATTAGGCCACACAAACAATAGGTCTTAATTTTTTTGGTCAATTTCAAGTTCCTTTCCAACTCTCCCCAAAACATGACGACTTTTAATGGTTTTCGGTGGTGCTGAAAACGAATATTACGTTTAAATTTGGGGCAGATAAGTAGTTTTAATGATATGAAGGAATTACTTTTTCAAAAAGTGGGGGATCATTTTCCTATATAAACTTAACATAAAATGAGCACCCACTTTCTTGTCACCTAGTAGTTTCTTCGTATCATAAAAAAAATTTAACTGGTTTTTTTTTTCAGCACCTTCGAAAATTGCCGCTGTTTTTCTACTAAGAGATGCGTTCGTTTTTTCATCTCATTATTTAGGACGATAATTATGCTGTTAATAAATTTACAAAAGCATACCTCTGCAGTTTAACATTTCACATAAAATTTGTTTACATTAGGAGGCGGTTAAGTAAACTACAGACGCACCTGGTAAAATCTATAAAAATCATATAATTCAATACCCACCTCAAAAAAAAATAAAAAACAAATATATATTTTTGTAAACTCGTGTTTACTTAATGACAGCATTATTTACATCCTAAATTATGAAAAATAAACGAATGCCTTAGTAAAAAAAACAGCCCGGTTTTCGTTGGTGCTGAAAACGAATATCACAGTTTAAATTGTTTCATGATATGAAGAAATTATTAGGTTGTTATAAAGTGGGAGCTTATTTTACGTTAAATTTATATAGAAAAGTGATCCCCCACTTTTTGACATTTTTCATATTATCTGCTCCAAATTTAAATGTGATATTTTTAGCACTATCGAAAACCATTAAAAGTCGTAATTTTGAAGTTTTTGGAGGAGTTGGAAAGAAACTTGACATTGACCATTGTTTTTTTAGGGGTAAAACGACGCTGAAATTGACCATTTTTAATTTAAGATATAAAATAAATTATAAAGAAAATCTGTTTCGCAGGCAATTAAACACACTTGCTGTGGTATAATTATTATAATAAATCCTGGGCAAAACCGATTAAATTTATAAACAAAAATGAAAAAAGAGCAGGGGATGATGGATCTTGTTCACACCTTTCTTCATTTCAAAGTGATTTGTTTTTTGCCTATGATAGTGCTGCTCAAATAATACAGAATGATTTTTGGTATTTATAAATCATAAATGGAGTTTCATTTCAAATTGTGTTTGCTTCTGATCGAAAATCTCAAAAAATTCTTGGATCGTTGCCACTTTGGTAAAACTCCACTCGTCGTACTATACGGACATTCTTTGAGTAAATGTCTTTAGGGTTGACGATGGTGGCAGGTAATTCAACCCCTTCTGTGAAATCAACAATAAACCCAACCACAAAGAAGATAAAAACCACAATGTATAAGGGTTGGAATGGCAATATTTGTTATTGATATTAACTCGATTAAAAAAAATATATATATATTGTTATGGAAATAAAAAAAAGGTTACTTAAAACGTAAGAATAAGTGAAAAAATTTCCTCCAAATTAAAAGATAATTCAGCCTAGAATAATATTTCGAAATGAAAACAAAAACAGGAAATATTTAATAACGTGCTCAGTTTAAACCAATTTTTCAATTAAGCTATCACAGTTATTTCCCCTTTTGGTTTTCTGGTTTTTGCTTTGAAAATAAAACGATTTTAGATTTCAGATAAAATTAATTAAATGAAACATAACATGAAATTTAAATAAACTAAATATTTTTTTAATTAGTACAGTTGGTACAAAGCTATTATGTCGAATAAGTAATGTCATCGAGGTAATTAATTAAAGAGATTGCATTCAATGTTATATGTTAATGACCGTAACTCAGTAATGAAAAAGTGATTTAAAGAATGCTATATATTGGAAGTCCGTATATAATATAATATCTTTTTTTACAGAAGTATCCTAATATGGGCATTAATATTTCTTGATCAGGAGAGGTATACACATATATGACCTTTATATTTCTTTGGTGATTGGTAGTTGTACACACACACACGCACGCTACTAATGTATATATATATATATATATATATATATATATATATATATACATATATATATATATATATTCAGTTATTTATACTATAATCGAAACTGAAAACACAACTTATGAAGAAGTCTTCATACAATTATTTCTAAATATAAATGATGGCACTTTAGTAATGCTTATGGGGTTAAATGTTAATAAACGAAAAGGAACACAAGAATGTTACCAACGAATGTTTCGATGCCGGAAGTGACGTCATCATGGGAAGTGACATCATGAGATAGTCCATTAATCTCATGGAGGGGCGTGTCAAACAGTACTCTATATAGATTACAATTATTTATAAACTATAAATGATAGCACTCTCGTAGTCTATGGTATGTGCTCAGCTGAGTTTCAATCTATGGTCCCCCCTCGCCAAACTTTCACGACAAATACTCGTCTAGCCAAAACCACTATCAATAACTTTCCACACCTTTTATCTGTGGCTAAACCTAAACGTAGAATCCATGAACAACGCTTCTTTCTCAAAACTCCACGCCTGTGGAACTTTCTTCCGATTTCTTGCTTTCCAGCTGACTACAATCTGTCTTCAAGTCCAACGTAAACAAGTTCTTGATGAACCGTCCTCCTAAGTAATCCAATTTACAAAATTCCCACTACTTATGTTTACTACGTTATAATCAAATTGACTAATGCATACCCATTAACCCTTATCCTCGAGTGGCCTCCTAGCCTTGACAACTGGTGATCCCTGTGTCAGAAAAAAAGATTACTAGAGCGCCATCAGATATAATCGAAACCGAAACCAAAATCTATAAAGAATTTTTGGTAAAATTATTTATTACGTGTAATGGAACGCCATAACAATTAAACGACAGTCACTCAGATGTAAGAGTGACACAAATTAAATAACACACACGTTATCCTATAAGCATATAAGTAATAATGACAAAAAACTAAATATCCATCCTCATATTAACAGTATACAAACATCATATCAAATATAGGTTATTTGTTTACGTATGTAGCGCTTTTCAATAGAAATATAAGTAAACATACGGAGATGATAAATAAATAAAATGTGCTAATGAATTATTTTTTTACAAAATCCCCAGGTGTAACAGATGAAGGTTGGGTAAATTCTGTTCTATTAGACACTTTTGGAGCTTGAAGTTTTAATCCCCAGAGTAGGCTATACTAATATTGCGAACTGTTTAATACTTTTAACGGGTCATGGATGACGGGATGAGAACATGCTACCCACTGGATTAAGCAAAGGGTTCCGTTCGAAATTCTGCCCAGATTCCTGAATTTGACAGAAAGATTTCCGAATTTGACAAGGTACACCTAAGGTAGGTTAGAGATTACATCGGCTGAAAGTTTGTGGGAATAAAAGTCAAGATTGGAACAGTAGTCGGCCGAATAATCAAATTAATACGGATTGATTAAACGGGGCTTATTATGTCGTTTTTAAGAAACTGTCGATTCTTAACACGCTTCCAATGTAAGCGGTCGTCGATGCACGTGACTCGTGGCATTCGAA
>NC_136523.1:9267509-9315009 GCF_053919585.1 Euprymna scolopes | reverse complement strand
GTATGTGAGGTGGAGAGGGCTCCAGTAAGCCGTGATGAAAGCAACCCTTCTAGGGGAAGCAAATCTCTGATTATATAAAATATAAAGCGGGAGACTTTACCCGCATTAAGCTGATCTGCAGTTTAAGTTGTTTCTGGCTACTTTGCTCTTGCTTGTTGCTGGATCCTAATATTTTGAACCGAGAGAGATATTTTACTGTAGTACAAAGCTAAAACTCTGTAAAATCATCTTTGTATAGATACTCCCTCAGGCATTTGTTTATAAAAATATCTTATAGCAATGGAAAAGTTGTGACGCGTGTAGGCTTGTAACGCTGGAAGCATATAATTATGTAGTCGCTATCATTATATGTATCTGTGTGTGTATGTATATGTGTATGTATGTTTATATATGTACATGTGTATATATATGTGTGTATATGTATGGATATCTGTTTACGTGCGTGTGTATGTTTATATATATATATATGTTCGTGTGTGTATGTATACGTATGTGTATATATGTATATATGTATGTATGTGTATAAATGCATATATATATGTATGAATATGTAGTTAAATATATGGGTATGTATATATATGCATATATGTGTACGTATTTATATGTGTATGTGTATGTGTATGTGTGTTTGTATTTGGATATGTGTGTATATATGTGTATGTATTTGTGTATTTGTGTATGCATGCATGTGTGTATGTATGTGTATTATGTATGATGTATGTATATTAATTTGTGTATGTTTATGGAAATAAATATATATGTGTGTGTATATGTGTGTGCATTTATGCATATATATATATATATATATATATATATATATATATATATATATATAGCAATGACCGTCTTCAGTGTCATGTCTGCTTGAGCGTGTGAATTTGCCGGTAGGTCTAAAAAAACAATCATGTTTGCGCTCATGGATTTTAAGTGTCTGTGGCAGGGGCACTCGTCTGAAAAGACGTTTCATTCATCATATATGTTTGCGTGTGTTTGTATGCATATATGTATATATGCATATATGTTTGTGTGTGCATGTATGTAAATGTATATATATATGTGTTTGTATGTGTATGTATGTATATGTATGTGTATATATGTATATGCATGTGTATATATGTATGTGTGTAAATGAATGTATATGTATGTCTATGTATATGTAGGTAAATGTATGTGTATGTGTATATATATCTGTGCATATATGTGTACGTATTTGTATGTGTATATGTATACGTGTGTTTATATTTTTATATGTGTGTATATATGTGTATTTATGTGCATGTATGCATGTGTGTATGCATATGTATGTGTATTATGCAGTGTATATGCATGTATATATGTATATATTTGTGTATATGTATGTGTATATATGTGTACGTATGCTTGCATCTATATATATATATATATATATATATATATATATATATATATATATATATATATGCATACCAGTGACCGTCTTCAGTGGCATGTCCGCTTGAGCGAGTGAATTCACCAGCTAGACTAACAAAAAAAATAGTCATTTTCCGGCTCATGGACTTTCAGTGTCTGAGGGAGTCGCACTCGTCTGACAAGACGTTGCAAGCATGTGACGATGTGTCGGAAAACAGTATGTAAGGTGTATGCAAATACAAAAGATGATCGACAATTGTGTAGAAGGAAGCTCGTTCGTTTATGTAGGAAGATTTATATTCTGGAATAAAGGAATAATCAGTTCTCAGCCAATGAAATTTGGTGGAATATGAGAAGGGAGAAATCATTATTTTTGAAATCGACAAAAAGGAAAGATTATGTCATGTATATTAATATATGAGCCAGATATTCAGGGTGCAACCTCATATCTGACTAAAATGCAAATTACCTTTCGATGTAGACTGAAAACTTTTATTTAGAGGGGAAAATAGCCACTACTTCCACTATAAATGGTTGCGACTGGGATGATTTTGCTTCTAGGATGTAGTGTATGATTTTAATATAACGAATGTGTGTAAGATGGCATTCAAAAATTACGTTATATAGCGGCTACACAAGATATGCGTGTGTGGCATATGTTGGAACAAACTTAGGTCACTTCTATCCAGAGGGAAATTTCTGCAATCAAATTATGACGATATGTTCTGATAGATATGGACATACAACGATAAGCAGTAAAATTAAATTTAAAAAACCAAACAGGTGTTATGCTTCCAAAATTAATACTAGAATAGTCTGCAAGTACTTGGTAAAACTCAGTTGTCAAATTACACTTTTCTGGTGGTAAAATATTCGATCTTTTGTTCGAGCGAGCATCAAAATTCCGTTCTGAATTACTTGGGATTTTACCTAATCATAGCTGACGGAGTTAGATCGTTTCATTTCCGAACAAATTTCATTCACATTCCCGAGTTCGACAGAAAATTTTCCTAGCTCGGCAGAATGATTCAGTAGCATCGACGAACCCTTGCGATAACACGAGGTGCCTTAAATCCGTTCCCAGACTTTTTGGTACAATCATAAAAATGTATACTCTTGAAAATTCAGTATATTATTGCTATGCATCTTATGAGATGACTGACCAATTTTTATCATTTTTTTTAAATGAGAAGCTACAGCAGGAATTGGAATTTACTAAAGCCTGATTGTCGCAGCTGGTGACTTTTAAAAATGCAATCGGGACGGGAGAACACTTTCCAAGAACTATATGCTACAAATTCTGTTAAAAACCTGAAAAAAAAATTGCACTTAAACGTAGGGGATGCTTCAGACTGCTTTTAGACCACCTAGCATACATTTTGGAGTGTCGTAATAGATTCAAGGACGCAAGCAGTATGTAATGCATAATGAGAGGTGTAGGAGGAGTAAGGGAGTAAGAACACAATAGTTGACTGTCCAAAAAATGAATTTTATTGATAAAGACCGTCGTGTATCTATAGAGACAATAAGAGCACTGTTTTTTGTTAGTGTGAGAACTGTACACAGAATTAATTGCGAGGAACTGAAGATACGAAAGAGTTGCGCGTAGTTAGTCCCAAGGGTGCTCAGATTAGATCAGAAAGAAAAACATTGTCATTGGCATTGAGAAAGTTTTTCCCTCTTCCTATAGTCCAGATCTTGCTCCCTGTGAATTTCATTTTTTTTTTCTTTTGCTAAAGTCAAGGAAAACCTTATGAGAAAATTGAGGAGATGAAATAGGCAATTGCGGTTGTCATTGACGCAAACACACAAGAGGACGTCCATGGGCCTTTCCCGAAGTTGTTGGAACAACAGAGCATGTCCATTAAAGCCAGGGCAGATTACTTCGAAGACGACTGTGTGTGTACTATCAATGAAAGTGACCATATAAAAAAATCTGGAATCGTAACAATCAAGATGATTACAGTGGCGAAAGAATCAAAATAATATAAATACTCTTTCTTTACTCATAAAAAATATGCCTATAATATATATATATAATAAGAATATATATAATAAGAATATATATAATAAGAATATATATAATAATAATATATATAATAATAATATATATAATAATAATATATATAATAATAATATATATAATAAGAATATATATAATAATAATATATATAATAATAATATATATAATAAGAATATATATAATAAGAATATATATAATAATAATATATATAATAAGAATATATATAATAATAATATATATAATAATAATATATATAATAAGAATATATATAATAATATATATAATAATAATATATATAATAATAATATATATAATAATAATATATATAATAATAATATATATAATAAGAATATATATAATAATAATATATATAATAATAATATATATAATAAGAATATATATAATAATAATATATATAATAATAATATATATAATAAGAATATATATATAATAATATATATAATAAGAATATATATAATAAGAATATATATAATAATATATATAATAATAATATATATATAATAAGGACATATATAATAAGAATTAGTCGAATTTTATCAAAATTGTGTAACAACTTAATACATACAGCCCACAAATAACGGCATACTGTAACGGCTTATGTACTGTTTCTCACGTTACGTCTTATTTCTTATTTAAATAAACACTAATGCTCACTAGCGCATTAAATATAAATTCTTGTAAATCTTTATTAATATCTTACTTTGCCTCGAACAGACACTATAACACTTAGTTCGATGTACTTTATCATTGTGAATGGCCATATAAAATTTCAGCACGGCCATTAATTTTCGAGAAAAATTCTAGAATATCTGTGGCATTGTAATGAGTAATCCTTATTCATCCTGGATTATGCATCGAACGGATACAATACCGCTTATTTTACCGCACTGTATAATAGCAAAGTTCATTCATAATTTCAGCTCGATCGACTTAGTTAGTTCCGTTAAAAGTACTAGAGTAAATATAGTATTGGGCTGACTTATCCCAATGAATCTATTTATCTTTATCCATTACTGAAATGGATACAATACTCTTCATCCTATTAACAGACCATGCACAGTTTCAGCTAGAGCGGCATAGTAGTTTCTGAAAAAAAATTGACACAAACGGACACAAAGACAGGCAGGCAAGGAAACATATAGTATAGGTATAGTTAAAATCAATCTAAATGTCGCCCTGTAACAACGCGCTGACTCGTGTATGGCATAAGGTGCAGCACCAACATCAATGTATGCAAATGGCCTATTTCTGTGCAAGGTGACGTCACAGCGAGGAAGAGGAAAAGACAAGATTATAAAAGTCGAAAAAATGTTGTCCGAGAAGGACAGAAATAGACGTGTTTCACGCGCGGCCCGAGAAAGATAAGGAAAGATATGCCATAAACCTGGCTGGACAAAGATATTGTACCTCATGTACAGCACGATTAGTTTTTATATTAAAAAAATAGCCAAAAAACATTAATTCCTTCAACCTCAACTGGACATTTTCTACAGGAAGGGGCCGCTTTTTTTGCCGATATTTTCAAATGTCATCGCATCTTTTCGATTGTCTAGCCTTTATTTGAACTTACGTCACTTCCGGTTTGACAATCGCATCAGTTAACGCGTTACAATTTTTTTTTTTCATTTTCTTTTCTTCCTATCGGTACGGGTTCGAGCCTGCCTGCCTCCTACCAAGTTTTTGCGCTTGCAATTTTCCTTTTTTTTTTTTTTTTGTTGCTTAAACAACACTTACATACACCTCCACTTTTTTTTTCCGTTTTCGCGTCACGGAATAAAGTCTGCCTGGCTACTACAACGTTTTTTTCTTGGTTCAACACACACCTACAAACATCCGGACAACGCCGGGTACCCAGGCTTGTATATAATAAGCACGGGAAAGCAAAGTCGTATAGGGAGAATCGATATCCGATGGATCAATCAAGGTTGTTCATCGACTGAACAGACAACCCACTTTTTTGTACGTTCCTTTCAATACATTTAGTTACTCTATTCCCGTGTTCCGTCTTCCTTGCGACACATTAATCAGGGGCATAACAGAAAGAATTGTTGGAAATACGTATACAGAGTAACTATGCTATTCTTACGGCTACCTTTCTAGAAAACTTAACTGCTAAAACCTGCATAGCAATATAGGAAGAAAATATCAATCCTAGTTGATACAGCTTCCCTACCGATGCTGACTTGAAAAGCTGAGAGGGAAAGGATAACGATATACCAAGGTTGTATTTATATGAAAAGAAACTGGATTGTTAGGAAAATATATATCATTCCAGAAATAACAGGGGAGACCAAAATAATGAAAAGTGAATTACAAAAACTACTTGCTGATAATACTCGGTGAATCAAGTGCAAGATATATACAAACAATTGAACTTACAAAGGAAGGCTACGAATTTTGAAAACATCTCTTGTATGGAGAGTATGAAATTGTGGGTAAATGGTATCTTGTTCAGTGCCCCATCTCTTACAAAAAAAAATATGAATATTGCAAAGAAGAGACATTAAGATCATAGAGACAAAGGTGAGGAAATGTCGATAATGTACAGAGTAATGTATCTAAACCAGTGTCTATTAAGCCTTTTTTCGCCTAGAGGATGTATAATTCTCTCAGAAAATGATTGTCAGCATCGACTCACTATTTTGAATACATCTAGTAGTAATGCTTAGCCTTCGGGCTAAGATCAAAGTGTAGTATCTGTTCCGAGAGATACTGCAAGCTATGACTAGCTATGACTAGCAAAGACCAGATGTGGGGGCAACCCCACATGCCTGACCTTTAACCAGCTCCCATTTCCCACCTCTCGGGAGCTGGTCCCCTTTTTCCCTTCCCCCTCCCTTCACTCCTCACATTAAAAATTGGCCTTGTGCCTAATTTGCTCGGTGGGGGAGCAAATAAATACCATCTGTTCCGACAGATGCTGCACTTGGGATAGTTTGTACCAGTCAATGGAGGGAAACCCCTCTATACTGGGACAATTATTATTTTTGGTAGCCGGAGTGCCCCCTTTTTGCCTACTTTTAGGGGAGCTGGTTTTTGCCTCACATTAAAAACGGCCTTGTGCCTAATTTGCTCAGTGGGGGAGCAAATAAATACCATCTGTTCCGACAGATACTGCAAGCTATGACTAGCTATGACTAGCAAAGACCAGATGTGGGGGCAACCCCACATGCCTGACCTTTAACCAGCTCCCATTTCCCACCTCTCGGGAGCTGGTCCCCTTTTTCCCTTTCCCCTCCCTTCACTCCTAACATTAAAAATTGGCCTTGTGCCTAATTTGCTCGGTGGGGGAGCAAATAAATACCATCTGTTCCGACAGATACTGCAAGCTATGACTAGCAAAGACCAGATGTGGGGGCAACCCCACATGCATGACCCTTAACCAGCTCCCATTTCCCACCTCTCGGGAGCTGGTCCCCCTTTTTCCCTTCCCCCTCCCTTCACTCCTCACATTAAAAATCGGCCTTGTGCCTAATTTGCTCGGTGGGGGAGCAAATAAATACCATCTGTTCCGACAGATGCTGCAAGCTATGACTAGCAAAGACCAGATGTGGGGGCAACCCCACATGCCTGACCATTAACCAGCTCCCATTTCCCACCTCTCGGGAGCTGGTCCCCTTTTTCCCTTCCCCTCCCTTCACTCCTCACATTAAAAATCGGCCTTGTGCCTAATTTGCTCGGTGGGGGAGCAAATAAATACCACCTGTCTTTAGATGCTACACTTCAATGTCTTGTTCTCTTTCGGTGGACAAAAAATACTACACAACTGAGAAATATTTATATTTGTTTCTTAAAAAAAAGACCCAGATGTCTAGCTCTGTCCCGCGGGGAGCCATTATAAACAGGAACTCTAGTGGCAATCCTTAACTTTAAGGCCAAGATCAAAGTGTAGTATTTGTCTTCAGATGCTGCAATTCAATTTCTTGTTCTTTCTCAGTGGATGAGAGATCCTTTACAACTGAGCCATTTTTTTATATTTTAGTTCCATTTTTCCACATTAAAAAAGGACCTGGTGTCTAACTCTGACCCCTGGGGAGGCATTGTAAGTACGAACTCTAGCTGTAATGTCACAAATAACCTTACCGCAAAGAGACAAAGGGTGTGTTCCTTCCCCCGCTCGCGAATAGAAAGAAGAAAAATAAAGAGAAAACGTACGACATGTACCTCGATTTTTGAAAATAGACGTGAACAACGTGATAAGCGCACGTGAGTGACGAGATTTGAGGTAGATAAAATAACCTGATTTGGAGAGAAATTCTGCAGTATTTCTTTACGTATTGCGTCGATTGAAACGTTACGATTAGTCGCGATCTTGCAGAACAGTAACGGGCAATATCAGATAGGCTACTCGAATGCAAACCTTAAGACTATACACTAACTTTTAGAAACATATTCAAGTAAAAAATACCATAGTCACAAAACTAGCCAGAAATTTCAGACAAGACTGTTTTATTAGAATAGATAGACGCCTAAAACAAGACTTCAATGGAAATAGCCCCCCCCCCATAAAAAAGGCAGCCAGAATTTACTATGAACTTCCATTGCAGAAAACTTAGATGAATAAGCTAATCAACAAGACTAACTCTTAAAGGAATATATAGAATCGAAAGGTTCTGGCTACTGGCCCAGAAAACATCGCTCTAATATGTTCAGGAAAAGGATGATAATGGGTATGATTTTAAATAAAATAATAAATAAATTTAAATAAAATAAGTGGTCTTAGCAACGTCAAAGCTAGGTTCTAGCACACGGAAATTAAAAGAGCGAGGCATCTGACATCAAGTTCTAAGGTTCTGCTAGAGGGCGGCTACTATACAATGTGACACTATGAAATGTAAACATCTTGATTGGTCATCTTTAACCGCTGAATAGATAATCAGCAAATCGTGGGAACACATACTAGAAAAAGCTGTTGGAAATAAGTCCTACATAATCCACTATGAGTATTATATTTCTACAGTTGTATATATAGAAAAGTTAGCTGTTAAGACTAGAAAAGTGATATAATAAAAGGGTGAGAAATTAACACCACTTGTTGAAGTTGGGGTCCTTAATTATGCTGAGTTAAACAGGGTTGAGAAAACATTACGAAAGACCGATATGTTTGTACGACTTCAAAAGAAGATGGAATCTTAGAAATATCTTCACGATTTCAGTAATTACAGTTGCAAGGTTCTTTTCGGAAATGACTACTACACAGCGAGCTATGATGTAAGTACCTCAACTGGGGCGTCTGTAAAAAGGTAAACACCAAGTGTTCCAGCAAGGAAACATAAACCTGAAAGAACATTTGAAAATTACTTATAAACCATCCATTTAGACCACGTAAGTCCTACAGCCACCTACCAAAAAAACAAACGCTGCAATCAAACCTGACATACTTATATGAAAGAAGTCAGAGAGAGGGGTAACCTTGGTTGAAGTGAGTGTTTCTAATGATGGAGGTTTGAACAGAGCTGAAATGGAGAAACAGACGGAATATCAAGGTCGCATGTATGATATAAAAAAAACTGGAATCTTAAGTAGATATAAATCATACCAGTTATTATATGGGCCACAGGGCTTATGAAGAAGACCTGAAATCTTACGTAATAATATTCCTGGTGAACAAAGTACAAAGGAGATCTAGACAATTACACTTAAGAGAACAACGAGGATAATAAAAAGAGCTTTCGGTTGGTTTCAATAAAAATGCAGGAGAATGTCGGTACCTGATTTAGCTGCCCCATAGTTATTATTACCATATTCAAAGAAAGAAAATTAACACACAACCAAAAAATGAAAAATAAGTTCAAAATCTACCTGGCGAATATACAGGAAAATAGAAACAATTGCGTTTGAAGGAAAAACTAGAAATGATCAGAAGTAAAAGATGAAGAATGTACAGAATGGGAGATTTGCATTTGAATAGCATCCTAAAAATATGTGATGAAATATTTGATTAAGTCTGCATTTTTATCATTGATATATCAGGTTTACAAGAAAGTTCTTACAATGATTAACTTTTATATTCAGATGGGCATATCTCGGCTCAAACAAAAATTTATTGATTGAAATAACCACCATCAAAATCAAAACACATTTGCCACAGCAAAACAAGTGTATTTACGCCAGTAACGTTAAAATTTTGTATTTTGGTGGCGATGAAGTCGAGGAAACGTTTTTGATATCGCTTAGGTTTTTGAAGAACTTCTCCCGGAAAAAGTTGTCGAGATGCTTGAAAAAGTGGTAGTCGGTAAGTGATAGAGTATGTCAGCTGAGGCAGAGTTTCGTAGGCTAATTTGTTCAACTTTTGACTGGTCGTTTTAGTAACGTGGGGTCGGGCGTTTTCGTTGAGCAGAATTAAACCTTTTCTGTTGACTAATACAGGGGGGTTGTCGAAGTTTCTGGTGAATTTCATCAAATTGTTGATAGTACTTTTCCACGTAATGGTTTTGCCTGTATTTAAAAGAAATGTAGTTTATGGGGCCGTCTGCAGGCACAAAAAGTCGACATGACTTTCTTCTGTTGCAATTCCTGCTTCAGAAAGTGTAGTGAAGCTTCGTATGCGTCTAAAGTCTCTGAGTGTCGCCGGTTGTCGGGAAGAACCCACGTTTCATCACAACCATGTCCAGAAACCGGTTGTTTTGGTGCGTAAAAATAGGATATGACACTTCATAATGACGGCTTTGTTAATGGTGTTGTTGTTGTTGTTGTTGTTGTTGTTGTTCCGTTCGTAGACCACTCACTTATCCAGTTTTTTGGCCTGACTTGAATTGTGAATTGAAAAAATAAATTTGTACAAATTTCCATTTTTTCGATTTTGCATTCAACGTACGAAACAGAAAACGTAATAGTTTTTAAACGATTCGAATTAAAATGATTTGATGGAGCGAAAAACGCCCTTTAAAATGGTATATAAAGTAAAGTATTTTAAAGTAAATTTATTTTAAAAAATACATCATTTGAAATCAAAATTAAAATTCCGCAAGAACTTTCTCGTCAAGTGAAAATAAATTTATACGATAAGATTAACAGATAAATAAATTTATATCTAACGATTGAATGTAGCAAAAATTGTCGTGATGTGCGAACGTGGTTGTAATGTTTGCCTTTTTCTCAGTGTAATTTATTTTTGTTATTGTAGTTGTTTAATAACCAGGAGAAGTCCCACATGCCATAATCAAAGGGTTCTCCTTGAGAACAACTTGTGGTGTTTTCTGGAGTCCGAGTAGCAACAAGTCTCCCTAGCTTTTTAATACTCGCCACCACTTTAGGTAACATTTGCAGATCATTTGCGTTATCGCAACTGCAGCTTATCATTTACTTCTTGTTGGCAGGGTTCACTGGCATTTACTGAAAACGGCATGTGTATTATTAGTACGAAAGGAAGAATTTAATAAAGTAAGAAATACTTATCTTGATAGATATTGTAATATGGCACTATATATTAGTGTCAGGGTTGTGGTGGTTGTAAACATCTTCCCCCTGCATGGCAAGAAGGTGATTTGACCGGAAATGGAGGGATCCATAATAGCCAGAATGCAATCCCACAATTCGCTTCCGCATAGGGTAAGGCGTATATTTTTGCTTCTCCGTAAATGAGAGGAGGGGGCACCCCCTCCTCAGTATTAGTTACGGTTAGTTAGTTTTAATTGTGACAGCTAATTATCACTTGTAAATTGTTTTTGTAAAAATATTGTAATATTTTCTTGTAAAAAAAGATTAATATTTAATTATATTTCTCATGTATTACGATTGTGTCGTGCGTCGCTTTTGTGTCTGTCTTAAATGTCTACATTAATAAACGAAGCGGACCTGAAGATGAAGAGTCCAACCATGTCAAATTCTCAAGGAAGAAGACGTCATTCTAGGAGAAGAACGAGGCAGCCACACCCAACATTGCAGGCATGCCTTTAATCTTACCTAGAGAGAAAGACGGTTAATCGACAGATCTTGCTAGGCCGGTCATTTCCAACACATTTAGTGTAACGCGTGTGCCGGTCATACACAAATGACCACCAATAGGTGTACAGTAAGATATATATTGACACAAATATTTCAAATAGCAAGAAAACCCCATATATTTCTGAATGGCTACCGTTTTATATTGAGCTCGTGGTGCAATGGGTTAACGGTGGACTTTAATGCATCCACAACCGAGTCTATATCTATATAAACGCTATGATTTCAATTCGGCCCAAATTAAAATTAATGCCTTGCGTCATAAGTTTGGTTTATTTTATTGGTGTTTTATAGCATATAAACTACTGTGGGTCATTTCAGGCAAAATGATTTATTGAATTGGAGAAGATTTGTATATGTATATATATATATATATATATATATATATATTAAGCCCCCCTCTTTGGGTAGAGCACTGTCGTAAATAATCTCACCCGCAACTTAATTGGCTGAAAATGCGAAGCTCATTCTTTGTTTGTTTACGAACAGGCGATTTGAGCACTACAAAATGGTGGCGGATGTCTATTTAAATAGACATTCCGACGAGTTATTTACGGGCGTTGATTCCATGGTCGAGTGGGAGAACTGCCGACTGTTAACACGACGGTTCTGGGATCAATCCTGGGCTTGGGAGAGATGCTAGTCTTGCGGCACTGATGAGTTGTGATGCAACGAAATAGGGGTGTATGTCGATGACTACAAATATATATATATATATATATATATATATATATTTGTGCAACCTTAAAAATATATATATATATATATATATGTATTTTAACGTTGCACAAATTTTTAAGTGTTATCAAAGTTCTGTGACTTTAAACTTTTGAGCAATAGTTTTGCAAATACTCGATAATCTCGTGTGCGTCCAGCTTATGATAAAAATCCTCAGTTTCATTAGAATTATCATGAGGACATACACTACTATTATACGCTTCTGGTACTGAGCTTTACTGAAATCGATAATTTACATTAAATATATTACCAAAGTGTCTGGGAAAATGGTTAGATCATTCTGCTGCTCCAGAGATGCATCTTACTCTACACGCAATTTCTTACGTATATGAAAGACAAATACGTAAAAAAAATAGAATAATGTTGCCATATTTGTGCAGGTGTCGCTTCAAACACGTTTCCGACCGGGCAGAGAAAAGGGCCTCACCCACTAGGTTACATAGTCTCTTTTGAACTCAGTCACTGCAGGATAGGTTTTTCTAGCAGTTGCCCAGATGTGGCAACAATACTCCATCCTTGGACATACCTAGCTCTAATATATGGCTCTTATATAGGTAGAGAATTGCATCAGCAGCTAGATATATACTGAATCGATAGGAGGATCCCACCATTTTTCCAGTGACCTTGGCAACGGATGTGATGTACGTGTTTCATTTTTAAACATATCAAACTCTTAGTGTCAACACATGGAGTCAATTGCATTTACCCTCAATCTATACTGAGGAGAGGGCTTTACTATCTAGGAGATGACTCTTTATGAAGAAACCAATGCGTTAACTTTTGTTAATCCTAAAAAAAATTACATAATTATTGAATTTTAATTAAATTTCCAGCATATTTCTATAAAATCTCAAAAAATTTCATGCTTGTACAATTTTTAAAAGACTGGATTATCTGATCGCAATAAAACAAAAATGAATTTAAAAAATGTTTTATGGTCTGCGTAAAATAATCAAACTAAACTACACTTGCTTGGTCTTCAAATTAGAATCAAAGTATAAGACAGAGGATGACCAACCACATCCCCATCCATTCCTCACATTTTTATGCCCTTGTGCCTTATTTTTTTAAATATATTTGGATATTAAAAAATTGAAAGTGTAGTATCTGTTCATTGTAAAGATAAGAGTCTGTTTTGATGGCATTGATGATCGCAGTTTTAATGTCAAGTCTGTCACATTGTACTGTGTTATGAGACAATGAAGAAACTCAAGGACAACGGCATTATGGTTTTGGAATCTAGTATGTGATGTTTTTTCTCGTCCTTTCAACCTATTTACTAACAGAAGTGGCATTTTTTATGTATAACAATGAATTTAAAAAATGTTTTATGGTCTGCGTAAAATAATCAAACTAAACTACACTTGCTTGGTCTTCAAATTAGAATCAAAGTATAAGACAGAGGATGACCAACCACATCCCCATCCATTCCTCACATTTTTATGCCCTTGTGCCTTATTTGTTTAAATATATTTGGATATTAAAAAATTGAAAGTGTAGTATCTGTTCATTGTAAAGATAAGAGTCTGTTTTGATGGCATTGATGATCGCAGTTTTAATGTCAAGTCTGTCACATTGTACTGTGTTATGAGACAATGAAGAAACTCAAGGACAACAACGTTATGGTTTTGGAATCTAGTATGTGATGTTTTTTCTCGTCCTTTCAACCTATTTACTAACAGAAGTGGCATTTTTTTATGTATAACATTAACAACAACACTTGTTTACCTACAGCCACTGTTAATTTTCACTACTGTCTATATGTGTCGAACCCTAATGCAAAATCCAGTTTATTTCAAGTTTATTTCCTATAACCTCCCACTTATAGAACTTTATATCGCGGGATCGCCCTCCAACTTACTACAACATGGTTGTTTTTAAGTCTCTTTGAAATGATAAAATTCCACCCAATTTTCAGCACTACCGATAATTACACTGTTGTCTCAACCACCTCCTGACACTCGTATACAACCATCCTCCAGTAGATTATGGGCCTTCATAAGCGTTGACTCCTTTGTAAAAAAAACATGCCAGTATCAAATCTTAATCTTCTTCGCATTCGAGAATGAGATATTCATTGACATTATTAATGTTCAGAGGATCTGTTTGTGATAAAAAAAATATATATATCAGTGTATTTGTTTTAGATAAACTTTATACATAACATCTTCCATTTGTGTTATTATTCATCGGACTACTCTTCTCGCCTTGAGGGTGATTTTCATAACGTTTCGGTGTATCTAACCTTCGATCTTCTTTAGGTGTATCTTGTTAAAATCGGGAATTTGGACGGAATTTCGAGCGGAACCCTTTATTTACTCCACAGCATTTGTTCCGTCAGCATCGACTGGATAGAGCTCCCAAGTAATTTGCAAATGTATTTATCGGTCGCCCACACTAAGGATTGAACCTTCAAGAGAATATCACTTTTACAACTGATTTTTCCCAGTATTCTAACCACTGTGCCACGGGTCCTTGCGGACAATTCTAGTACTGACAATTTAAGTAAACAAAGATTTTCGCTCGAAATCCCGTCTAAATTTCCGAGTTCGACAGAAACATTGCGTAGTTCGACAAGATGCACCTGAAAAAGGTCGGAGGTTATATCGACCGAAACGTTGTGGAAATCACATCAAGATGAGAACAGTAGTCTGATGAATCAAACCCTAACAAACAAATAACCAATCCTCATCTCCAGAATTCGGATACGTCATAATATCTCCCATTATTGTTATTTCATTCGGAAAACCTAAAGAGAAGAAAGAAGTTTATTCAATGGTTGCACAAATGATCATGATCTGTGCTGTCATTCAGAGTCAATTGGAATGTGTGTGTGTTTTTTTTGTTTGCGTGTGTGTGCGTTTTTTTTTTCTTTGTTTATTTTTTTTTTTTTTTCGGTAAAGGACCACGGGCTGGGAATAGTCCGAATAATCAAATGCATTTGGTTGACTTTCAGAACCGGATATCTCTTTGTTGCAGGATGTCTAATTTGAGAAAACTGTCAATTTTTATGGTAATTTCATGATGCTACCTGTCGTTTATGGAAATGTTAGGTGTTTTTTTTTGTTTTTTTGCTGATGCTAAATTCGAGTTTTGGCAAGATGGGTTTTGTGAACAATTCAAGTCAAAAAAATTATGGGAAAAGAAATACACTAGAAATGTCCACAGGCCTTCGTACAAAACGAGCAAAAATATGCGGAAGAAATAAAGCAGTAAGAAGCACAAAGAAAGTCGGATGAGAAAAAATAGCTGATGATAATGAATATGATTTTTTTACGGGAAACGTATCACTAATAAGAATGAGAGAGAGAGAGAGAGAGTATGGAGCAAAATATGAACAAGAAAGAAAAAAGAAGAGAAAATGATGAGGGCGATCAGGAAGATGAACAGCATTCTCATGATGATGACGACGATGATTGTGCATTGTAATTAAAACGATGAAAAGATGGATAGATAGGTATAATGTAAAAAAAGGGAAGAACAGAAATAAAAATAAAATTAATCATCCGCCATGATGATAAGGGATTGAGAATAAGAACAAGATGATGGTGGGGGACAAAAAAAAACAATTAAAGTAGAAAAAAAGAAGTATGTAAGTATAAAAGAGAAATAAAAGAAAAAAGATTTTGTTCATTCAGTCATTTTATATGGATCAAATGTTTTTTTTTTATTGGCATTTGCTTCCCTGGTATCTTTCTAGTTACAATTCTTTCTAAAAGGACATTGCGTACTTACAGGAGGAACCATATAAAGTTTGCCAACATCCATAAATGAAACTCTCTGTGGAACGAACTGGATTCGAACTTGTCCCGCCCAGGTTGTCAGTGCATGTCGTTACGCACTTAGACATTGTCACTTCTCTGATACTGTTGTTGCATGGTTAGAGATGTGTTTTAACCTTTTATGAGAAGGGTGGTATATTACCATGTTAAGTAACACGCTATCTAAAATCTGAAAAAACAAACATATATAAAAATAAAACCATGAACACCAAACGAACAAGAATGAAGAATAAGGAAAACAAAAAGAACAATTCGACGAATAAAACACTCATATATATATATATATATATATATAAAATATATTTTAGTCATCGACATACAGACCTGTTTCGTTGTATCACAACTCATCAGTGCCGCTAGACTAACACCTCTCCCAAGCCGAGGATCGAACCTAGAACCGTCGTGATGACAGTCGGCAGTCCTATCCCCTTGACTACGGAATCGGTGGCCGAAATTAACTTGTCAGAACGATTATTTAAATAAACATTCGTCTGCTACTCGTAGAGGGCTCAAACGTTTGTTTGTAAACAAATCGCGAGCTTCGCATTATTTCAGCTAAATTAAGTAGCGAGTAAGATAATTTACAAGAGTGCTCTACCAAAGAGGGGAGCTTTATAAAATATATTTTAGTCATCGACATACAGACCTGTTTCGTTGTATCACAACTCATCAGTGCCGCTAGACTAACACCTCTCCCAAGCCGAGGATCGAACCTAGAACCGTCGTGATGACAGTCGGCAGTCCTATCCCCTTGACTACGGAATCGGTGGCCGAAATTAACTTGTCAGAACGATTATTTAAATAAACATTCGTCTGCTACTCGTAGAGGGCTCAAACGTTTGTTTGTAAACAAATCGCGAGCTTCGCATTATTTCAGCTAAATTAAGTAGCGAGTAAGATAATTTACAAGAGTGCTCTACCAAAGAGGGGAGCTTTATAAAATATATATATATATATATGTATGTGTGTGTGTGTGAGTGTGTGTTTGTCTGTGCGTGTGGCGGGTGTATGTGTTCGGCGGGTGTGTGTGTATGTGTGTGTGTGGGTGTGGGGCGGGTGTGTGCGTCGCGGGGGGTTGTTGTGTGTGTGTGTGTGTTGTGTGTGTTGCGTGTGTGTGCGTGTGTGTGAGTGTGAGTGTGTGTGTGTGTGTGTGTGTGGCGGGTGGGTGTGTGGGTGTGTGTGTGGCGAGTGGGTGCGCGTGTGTGTGTGTGGCGGGTGTGTGTGTGTGTGCGGGTGTGTGTGCGTGTGCCAAAACATCGTTAATTCACTACCCAAACAGCAGCAGCCATTTAGCGTAATGGTTACAAGCCTTGAATGTCAATCTTACCTTGTGGTAGTTGCCTGACTAGCCGCACTGATGAGCTGTGATACAGCGAAACAGCATTGCATGTGGATGACTATACATATATATATACATATATGTGTGTGTATGTGTGTGTATGGGTGTGTGTTTGTGTGGGTGTGTTTGCTTGTGAGCTTTTTCTTTAAACAACTGCACGTTTATAATGTATGTATTCAATACGTATCTGTAAATTTCAATGGTTTATTAAACTCAATGAAAATAGATTTCCAGGTATATTTCAAAGTCACAAGTATCTACACTTACGTCGGATTGTTTAAATTATTGCGTCTTGTTTTGAAATGTTTAATAAAGCTATACATAAATATATATATATATATATATATATATATATATATATAATAACGTCAGCCCCTTTAAGAAACTTGTTTTTTTATCGTTGCACACATTCAGTCGTAATAAAGTCGGTCAACTTAGCTCATATGCATAGATCGTCATATAATGATTAGATCACTCTGATTGACGTTAAAAGCATTTAATAAGAATAAATGTTTAAATTAAACTGTATCTCTCTCTCTCTCTCGGTTGACGGTAACGTAGTGGTTCGGGTCCTTACTAATGAAGCCAAACATGACTTCTGCTGACGGTGTTCGAGTCTCTCGACTGCCGTTAATCGTGACAACATGCACTGATGATTCCCGAAAGGATGAAACACTAGTATCTCTAGGTATTTAATAATTGTTATAGAAAATAAGAAGAAGAAGAGGAAGAATATATAAATTTATATATAGAAAGAGAATAAATGTCAAAAACTTATATTCCAAAATTTATGATCTTGACCATCTTATAATGGATTCCTTTAATTCAGTTGACTTATACAATTCCTGACAGTATCTGTTTTGTAGCGAAAAATCAATCCTTTAATTAATATCAATCATTGAATCTATTATGCCCTTAACTCATCAGGAGAAATAGCAACAATCAATCTGTCAAAAGGAAATGAAGTGAGATTTGACATGATAAAAATCCGAAAAGTATAGCATAAATGGTTCACTGATTGATATAATAATAAAGCGATTGATTTTGCGCTACGAAACAGATACTGTCAAGAATTGTATACGTCAACTGAATTAAAGGAATAAATAATTAGATGGTCAAGATCACGAATTTCGTAATATAACTTTTTGTCATTTATTGCTCTGTAATTATATTGAGCTTCTTAAATAAGGATTGATATATATTATAAGAAAATATATTTCTACAGAAATATATGTATTTGTTGTATTATATTTATTGTATTTAGGTGGTGTAAACGTATTAATGTTATTAAAGCATTTCTTATGCTGTTTATCGAAAATAGAATAATTGATCAGAAGTCAAATAGCAAATATATAAAATAGCAATATATAAAGTTTCTCCCTTAAATAGCAAATATATAAAATAGCAAATATATAAAGTTTCTCCTTCAAATAGCAAATATATAAATTAGCAAATATATAAAGTTTCTCCCTCAAATAGCAAATATATAAATTAGCAAATATATAAAGTTTCTCCCTCAAATAGCAAATATATAAAATAGCAAATATATAAAGTTTCTCCCTTAAATAGCAAATATATAAATTAGCAAATATATAAAGTTTCTCCCTCAAATAGCAAATATATAAAATAGCAAATATATAAAGTTTCTCCCTCAAATAGCAAATATATAAATTAGCAAATATATAAAGTTTCTCCCTCAAATAGCAAATATATAAAATAGCAAATATATAAAGTTTCTCCCTCAAATAGCAAATATATAAATTAGCAAATATATAAAGTTTCTCCCTTAAATAGCAAATATATAAATTAGCAAATATATAAAGTTTATCCTTCAAATAGCAAATATATAAATTAGCAAATATATAAAGTTTCTCCCTTAAATAGCAAATATATAAATTAGCAAATATATAATTTTCTCCTTCAAATAGCAAATATATAAATTAGCAAATATATAAAATTTCTCCTTCAAATAGCAAATATATAAAATAGCAAATATGTAAAGTTTCTCCTTCAAATAGCAAATATATAAATTAGCAAATATATAAAGTTTATCCTTCAAATAGCAAATATATAAATTAGCAAATATATAAAGTTTCTCCCTTAAATAGCAAATATATAAATTAGCAAATATATAATTTTCTCCTTCAAATAGCAAATATATAAATTAGCAAATATATAAAATTTCTCCTTCAAATAGCAAATATATAAAATAGCAAATATGTAAAGTTTATCCTTCAAATAGCAAATATATAAATTAGCAAATATATAAAGTTTCTCCCTTAAATAGCAAATATATAAATTAGCAAATATATAATTTTCTCCTTCAAATAGCAAATATATAAATTAGCAAATATATAAAATTTCTCCTTCAAATAGCAAATATATAAAATAGCAAATATATAAAGTTTCTCCTTCAAATAGCAAATATATAAATTAGCAAATATATAAAGTTTCTCCCTCAAATAGCAAATATATAAAATAGCAAATATGTAAAGTTTCTCCTTCAAATAGCAAATATATAAATTAGCAAATATACAAAGTGTCTCCCTCAAATAGCAAATATATAAATTAGCAAATATATAAAATTTCTTCCTCAAATAGCAAATATATAAAATAGCAAATATATAAAGTTTCTCCTTCAAATAGAAAATATATAAATTAGCAAATATATAAAGTTTCTCCCTCAAATAGCAAATATATAAAATAGCAAATATATAAAGTTTCTCCCTCAAATAGCAAATATATAAAATAGCAAATATATAAAGTTTCTCCCTCAAATAGCAAATATATAAATTAGCAAATATATAAAGTGTCTCCCTCAAATAGCAAATATATAAAATAGCAAATATATAAAGTTTCTCCTTCAAATAGCAAATATATAAATTAGCAAACATATAAAGTGTCTCCTTCAAATAGCAAATATACAAAATAGCAAATATATAAAGTTTCTCCCTCAAATAGCAAATATATAAATTAGCAAATATACAAAGTTTCTCCCTCAAATAGCAAATATATAAAATAGCAAATATATAAAGTTTCTCCTTCAAATAGCAAATATATAAATTAGCAAATATATAAAGTTTCTCTTTCAAATAGCAAATATATAAAATAGCAAATATATAAAGTTTCTCCTTCAAATAGCAAATATATAAAGTGTCTCCCTCAAATAGCAAATATACAAAATAGCAAATATATAAAGTTTCTCTTTCAAATAGCAAATATACAAAATAGCAATATATAAAGTTTCTCTTTCAAATAGCAAATATATAAAATAGCAAATATATAAAGTGTCTCCCTCAAATAGCAAATATACAAAATAGCAAATATATAAAGTTTCTCTTTCAAATAGCAAATATATAAAATAGCAAGTATATAAAGTTTCTCCTTCAAATAGCAAATATATAAAATTGCAAGTATATAAAGTTTCTCCTTCAAATAGCAAATATATAAAATAGCAAGTATATAAAGTTTCTCCTTCAAATAGCAAATATATAAAATAGCAAATATATAAAGTTTCTCCTTCAAATAGCAAATATATAAAATAGCAAGTATATAAAGTTTCTCTTTCAAATAGCAAATATATAAAATAGCAAGTATATAAAGTTTCTCCTTCAAATAGCAAATATATAAATTAGCAAATATATAAAGTTTCTCCTTCAAATAGCAAATATATAAAATAGCAAATATATAAAGTTTCTCTTTCAAATAGCAAATATATAAAATAGCAAGTATATAAAGTTTCTCCTTCAAATAGCAAATATATAAAATAGCAAGTATATAAAGTTTCTCCTTCAAATAGCAAATATATAAATTAGCAAATATACAAAGTTTCTCCTTCAAATAGCAAATATATAAATTAGCAAATATACAAAGTTTCTCCCTCAAATAGCAAATATATAAAATAGCAAATATATAAAGTTTCTCCCTCAAATAGCAAATATATAAATTAGCAAATATACAAAGTTTCTCCCTCAAATAGCAAATATATAAAATAGCAAATATACAAAGTTTCTCCTTCAAATAGCAAATATATAAATTAGCAAATATACAAAGTTTCTCCTTCAAATAGCAAATATATAAAATAGCAAGTATATAAAGTTTCTCCTTCAAATAGCAAATATATAAAATAGCAAGTATATAAAGTTTCTCCTTCAAATAGCAAATATATAAATTAGCAAATATACAAAGTTTCTCCCTCAAATAGCAAATATATAAATTAGCAAATATACAAAGTTTCTCCCTCAAATAGCAAATATATAAAATAGCAAATATACAAAGTTTCTCCTTCAAATAGCAAATATATAAAATAGCAAATATACAAAGTTTCTCCTTCAAATAGCAAATATATAAAATAGCAAGTATATAAAGTTTCTCCTTCAAATAGCAAATATATAAAATTGCAAGTATATAAAGTTTCTCCTTCAAATAGCAAATATACAAAGTTTCTCCCTCAAATAGCAAATATATAAAATAGCAAATATATAAAGTTTCTCTTTCAAATAGCAAATATATAAAATAGCAAGTATATAAAGTTTCTCCTTCAAATAGCAAATATATAAAATTGCAAGTATATAAAGTTTCTCCTTCAAATAGCAAATATATAAAATAGCAAGTATATAAAGTTTCTCCTTCAAATAGCAAATATATAAAGTTTCTCCTTCAAATAGCAAATATATAAATTAGCAAATATATAAAGTTTCTCCTTCAAATAGCAAATATATAAAGTTTCTCCTTCAAATAGCAAATATATAAATTAGCAAATATATAAAGTTTCTCCTTCAAATAGCAAATATATAAAATAGCAAATATATAAAGTTTCTCCTTCAAATAGCAAATATATAAATTAGCAAATATATAAAGTTTCTCCTTCAAATAGCAAATATATAAAATAGCAAATATATAAAGTTTCTCCCTCAAATAGCAAATATATAAATTAGCAAATATATAAAGTTTCTCCTTCAAATAGCAAATATATAAAATAGCAAGTATATAAAGTTTCTCTTTCAAATAGCAAATATATAAAATAGCAAATATATAAAGTTTCTCCTTCAAATAGCAAATATATAAATTAGCAAATATATAAAGTTTCTCCTTCAAATAGCAAATATATAAATTAGCAAATATATAAAGTTTCTCCTTCAAATAGCAAATATATAAAATAGCAAATATATAAAATTTCTCCTTCAAATAGCAAATATATAAATTAGCAAATATATAAAGTTTCTCCCTCAAATAGCAAATATATAAAATAGCAAATATATAAAGTTTCTCCTTCAAATAGAAAATATATAAATTAGCAAATATATAAAGTTTCTCCCTCAAATAGCAAATATATAAAATAGCAAATATATAAAGTTTCTCCCTCAAATAGCAAATATATAAAATAGCAAATATATAAAGTTTCTCCTTCAAATAGCAAATATATAAATTAGCAAATATATAAAGTTTCTCCTTCAAATAGCAAATATACAAAATAGCAAATATATAAAGTTTCTCCCTCAAATAGCAAATATATAAATTAGCAAATATATAAAGTTTCTCCCTCAAATAGCAAATATATAAAATAGCAAATATATAAAGTTTCTCCTTCAAATAGCAAATATATAAATTAGCAAATATATAAAGTTTCTCCTTCAAATAGCAAATATATAAAATAGCAAATATATAAAGTTTATCCTTCAAATAGCAAATATATAAATTAGCAAATATATAAAGTTTCTCCCTCAAATAGCAAATATATAAAATAGCAAGTATATAAAGTTTCTCCCTTTTCGTTGGAAAAGGGAGAAACTCAAAAAAAGCAAAATAACAAAAGAAAAAGAAGAACGAAATCCAGTAGTAAAAAGCATAAAAATAATTAAAGAATAAAGAGGGAATGATTTTTTTTTTTTTTAAATATGTAGAAACACAAAATGGAGAATATAAGAAAGGCGTAGAAATAGAACATGCACGGTGGAACGATAAATTTGTCGCCCTACAGAAGACAACACTATGGCTTTATTTTAAAACTTTTATTGATGAAATCTATTTATGTAACTTGGTTATGTAGTAGAGCTGACATCTATTCAATGTTGCCGCTGTCAACCGCAATCACCGCTATCTACGGGTCCGGAAGTGAAAGCATATCGGTGGGAGCTGGACTTATACTCGACGGATGGAGGAAATCATGCTTGGTTTGGTGTTGTGGGAGGTCATCTTGGTTATTTTCTTGACGTATGACCAAACGAAATTGCCCAACGGATTCAGATCGAGGACGGGGTGGGTCAGTGATAGACGGCTAAAAAGTCGTAGCACTTCTTCTGAAGACAACCCTGGGTCTCTTTGGACTTGAGGACAGGAATCGAGTCCTGCTGCCACACCTAGAGTCTTTCCTCGGCTACTTAATGGCACCTCGGAATCCCCACACTCTTAAGCACATCCAGGTACACTTTGGCGTTAACTTTGAAGCCGACTTTGGAGGTGTAAGGTGGCATTATTCGGCCCTTAATTGAACCCACACTAAATACGTTAATCGTGGCTTGAAACTTCGTTTTCATCACCCTGGTCACGTTTTCGTTATTCATGGCAATATAGCGAAACATTTTGTGAGGCCTGGCAATGATCGTTTTGTCATAAATTGGATTAGTAGAGAGCAGCAGTTATACAGTGGCCCATCTCCGATCTGTCTCATTGAACAGTGTGTTATTTTCAGACCTGATAGAAGGCTCCTATTGCCCTTGGCATTTGTACACAACTGGTCTGTCTACAAAATAGAAAACTATGGATTTCTAATGAATGCCTCATTTTATCTTATGAAAGTTTGTTAGTAAAATCGATGTGCGTAAATGTTCGTATAGAAAATCTTACAGAACGTGTGAAAAAATATCGGTCTCGTCAGTTTCAGATACGATATAAGGGGACGGTAAATAAATGTTAGATTGATTTTGGCCTCTGTTTTTATCTATTTTGCCCAGAAATTTCGGTTTGGAAACCGACGTTACCGATGTTGTCTGAAATTCTGAAAAATTTAAAAATAAATAAAGTTCTATTATATTGATTTGTTTTTCATTATAGTCGAGTGGCTTCTCCCCAACATAAACACTAGCCAATTATATATATATATATATATATATATATATATATAGAGAGAGAGAGAGAGAGAGAGAGAGAGAGAAAGGGTGTGTGTGTGTGAAACAGAGAGAAATAGAAAGATAGATATACAAATAGAAATAGAAATATATATATATATAGAGAGAGAGGGGGAGAGAAAGAGAGTGAGCGTAAGAAAGAGAGAGAAATTGGCAGATAGATACACACACACACACACACACACACACACACACACACACACACATATATATATATATATATATATATGCATTTTTGGAGTTAGATAATTATATATCTGTTATGGTGTTAAATGGTAATAAAACGAAAGGAGCACAGGACTTTTAGAAACAAACATGTATTCACATATATATTACAGGCAAGGCGGGTTGAGCAATACCATTCCTCAACTCTTAGGCGTTTGCACACGACCTCCTTAGCCGCGTACCAATCTCTGACTGCCGGGCACCGGTACTCGTTACCGGAAGTGATGTCACCAGAGGAAGTGACGTCATGAAATAGTCCATTTATCCCATCTTTATCAACACCTTACCCTTTTCAGTTTCTTGATTTATTTCAACATTTTTTTTTTATGTTGTTCTCTATCAAAATAATTTGTTTTGTCAGAAATCCGTGATGGTATAAAGTCATGAATATATTTAGTTTCTTATTAATAACACTAATGTACGTTAAGTCCAGAGAAAAAAAATGTGATGCCATAACAAATACTTATTTAATCCTTGGTCCGGCTTTTAAATTGGGCAAATTTACCTCTTCAACGTAACTACCCCCGACAAACCCGACAAGCAACTAAGTTTCACCCCTTTACAGTAGAGATCCCTAGGTGCAAAAAATCGTTTTACTCCAATAGTTTCTTCCTAAGAACTGCAAGTCTTTGGAATTCCCTTCCGGGATTTTGTTTTCGCAACTGTACTGATATGCAGAAGTTCAAGTGTAATGTGAACAAATATATTTCTACTCATCTCTCTTAATAATGCCCCCACAAATTATGTCCCTGATAGTAACCCACTACTTCAAAGGGGCACTTGCCTTGTTTGGGGTGAAAATTGAATTAAAAAAAAAAGAAATTAAAAAATACAAACGAATTCGTGACATAAACTTTCTCAAAGCACCAATACTGAATGAAGGTGTTTTCTTTGCCATACGTGTGGGCAGAGTTCGCCACAACCGGGTATTATTTTCCTTCTACTAAATCTATGTTATTCAACGTTCGTTTTCCTAAGACTTTTCCTGTATATTTTTATGTCGAAACATGCATGCAAATATAATCACTTCTTTCTGTGATTTCCTCATGTAAAAACCACATTGGTGTACATTATTCTAACCAACACAAAGCCACCTTCTCTCACGCGGCTGTGTATCTATTTATCTAGCTTTATCGTATGGTCTTAGCAGATACAGTTGTCTTTAGATATCGCTTATTGACTTAATTGCATCAATAATCGATTTTATTATGCCTTACTTTTCGCTTGGAACAACTGAATTTATGTTTACAAATTGAAATATATATATATATATATATATATATATATATATATATATATATTGTTATTTACAAACAACCAAACTAAGTCGTGAAGCAACAACTAAGAAAGATGAGGATAATAGTCCGCAATAAATAATTAATGAAAATAATACTCATCTAAATAATGTATGTGTGCAGTCAGCACCAACTCTATTCAGGGTTTATCCGGCTTCCTCCGAGGGAGGAAGTTTCATGGGAGTATGAAATTCACAAGCGGTCCTCATTCGCATGTATATCCCCGTTAGTGGAGATGCCGACGTTAGGTTTTTGCAACTTTTTGCAGGGAGGTGTCGACGTCCTCCTACATACAGCACCTGTACTTCCCAAATTGGTCACCCATTTTAGTAATAACCATGCTCAACGTTGCTTAACTTCGGTGATCTTACGGGAAACGATGTATCAACGTGATTATTCCGTTCTAAATAATGAATTCCAATTAAATAATATATAAACTAAACTAAGCCTTATCAATTATATCAATTGGTCGATCTTCCAAAATGGCAACCTCAACTTAGTAGAGTGACCAATACCGGGGGCTGTTTCCTTGTTTTAATTCACAATTCAAGAATTTTAAAGATCATTTACTAAGGCATAATTACAATATATTTTTTATTACATCAATAACCTTCTGTATCAGCCATTCAAATACAAAAAAAACAAAAACAAATAACTATATGACATAAAATTTACGTTTGTAAATCAGAAACCCCAATTAGTTGAGGTCCTGGATATGACCTAAAACTCTATCCGATGGTGAGGCCCCACCTTGCGGGCCTTGGGGAGTGTGGAGCCACCATTTAATTGCCATTGCTCCCAGGTCCACTCTGACCCGGAGTGGTAGTACCTGTTAGGTTCCCATGCTAGAAGCATTTTATCCTGCCTTGACAGAGTTCAAAATATTCTTCGTAGCTTTGTGGGGGGGATGCTATTTTCTCTTCCAATCAACCTCTTCCCAGAGAAGAGACGTTGCGAGCTTGTCTTTGCTTTATCGTTATTTCCATGGGAATTGGTTGTCTGAGCTTCAATCTCTGGTACCCCCTCACTAAACTTTCACGAGGAGCACTTGTCTGGCCAAAACCACTATCAATAATTTCCCACACTCTTTATCTGTGCCTAAACCAAAACGTAGATTCCATGAACAGAGCTTCTTTCTTAGAACTGCACGCCTGTGGAACTCTCTTCCGTTTGCCTACTTTCCAGCCGACTACAATCTGATTGTCTTCACGTCCATCGTAAACAAGTAATTCAATTTACAAAATTCCCACTATTACACTAGAATCGCATTGATTGATGTATACCCATTAAGGGAATAGCTTATTCTGTCGTGACACTCGACAGAGTTCAAACCAGACTTCACAGCTTAGTGGGGAGATGCCATTTTCGCTTCCCTGCAACGTCTTTTCTCACAGAAGACACGTCGCAAGCTTTTCTCTGCTTTATCGTTGTTTCCATGGAAAATGCTCGTCTGAGCTCCAATCAATGTCAATAATTTCCCTACTCTTTATCTGTGCCTAAACCAAAACTCCTATAAACAAAGCTTCTTTCTTAGAACTGCACGCCCGTGGAACTCTTCCGTTTGCCAGTTTTTTCATCTGACTACAATTTTGTTGTCTTCCAGTCCAACGTAAACAAATTCTTGATGAATCGTCCCCTTAAGTAAGACAATTAACCAAATTTCCGCTACTAACGATTATTATATTATCCCATTTACATCTGTACACTCAGTAGCATTTATCCTCGAATGGCTTTCATGCCTTGATTATTGTTGACACTGACACCTATGTAAAAAAAATTACTGTTTTATGAGTCAGAATCTATACATATCACGTGTATTGTAAGCTGCGTTATTACCTTGAGATAGTATTTATTTTTTACTTATTTATGCACTTTTTTTATTTTCTGGTATGAACCCTAACCCTAACTTTGTCTAGAGCGAATTGTATTTGTTAAACTCCCATGAAAAACATTTGATATGCATGAAGATATCGTATTAAGAGTGGCAACTTATCGATAGATGCCCCCATCAAGGGAGGTGTATCTTTGCTAGTACGCATATTGATAAATAACTCGTTGCATAATGTTAGCTATTATTGTCAACCCAGTTTGTTGCGTATGTTGACGCATCATTAAATTTCGAAGGCAGCAACGATTTGTATCGTGTCTAATTCAATAAATTCCTATGATGCTACAAATTCAGAAAAAATAGCCATTTAGATCTCTAAAAAAAACAGCAACGTTCAAGCCGAGATCATTTTTTCGGATAATCGCATTTTACGAAACACTAAAGAGAACGTTTTCGCATAATTAAATTGGTATTTTGCAAGGACAAATCTGATTACGTTGGAAAAACGACAGGCGTATTTTGATTTCAGCGCAGAAATCGCCATTATTTGTACAAAATTTGGCACTCATAGAGAGAATGACCCACTTTTCTTGGAAGTTGCCTCGACATATATCCTCAACTAATGTCAACCTGGCGAGCACTGAGCAATTTTTAAACTCTAGTAAAAAAAAAAAAAAAAGCGTGATGAAATAATAGATAGTAATTGAAAGTTCCAAAATAAATATTACTTTTTGTAAAATAATAGAGGAAAACCAATTTGGAGGATGGGATACTTTTATGTTTCTGAATTTTTTTAGATGAGGATCGTTTACTTGTAGTGTTTGGATTCATCGGACTACTGTTCTCATCATGAGTGTCATTTTACAAAGTTTCTGTTGATGCAGCCTCCAATTTCTTCAGGTATACCTTCTTGAACTCTGGAATGTTTCTGGCATTTAGATGTACATACATGATGATTACACCGTCTTGTCAGACGAGTGCCACTCCCTCAGACATTTAAAATCCATGAGCCCAAATGCCTGAGCGAGTATCTATACAAAGGTGATGTTACAGAGTCTTAGCTTTGTACGACAGCTAAGTTTCTCTCTCTCGGTTCCAAATGTTGAAATCCAGCAACAAGCAAGAGCAAGATAGCCAGCAACAAATTAAACTGCAGACCAGCTTAATGCGGGTACTGGTCTTCCGCTTTATGTTTTTTAAAAAATCAGAGATTTGCTTCTCCTAGAAAGGTTGCCTTAACCACGGCTTAGGGGAGCCCTCTCAACCCCAATAAACATATATACACACACACACACACACACACACAAATATACATGGTGCTAGTTAGCCGTTGACCTAGAAAAAGAGTTCATTCGCCCTTTGGAAGGTCTTGTTTTTAATCCCTTCAGGGAGAATAGCCGCCCTCCTCACCAAACAAGTCTGGTGGGGGAACAAGTTTAGTCGCCGGTATACATACATACATACATACATACATACACAAATATATATATATATATATATATATATATATATATATATATATATATATATATATATATATATATATTTAAAGGAGATTAGAATAATAGTCTAAAGAGCTAAGTGTATTTTAATGTAATAGTGAAATTACTAGTTTAATTAAAATACAGGAAATGCTCGTTGTAATTTAGATATATAATAAGCTCGATAGTTAAATGTCCTAGAGGTAATTCAATATTAAGTAATGTGATTTATAATTTAAAAATTTTAAAAGAATTTTTAAAATTTAAAAATCAAATTTTAATTAAATTAAAAATCATATAATATGGCAATGTCTTCCCGTATACGAGTTAAGAAAAATAACCAGGAGACAAAAAAAGATAAAACCAAACTACAAATATTAGATAATAATATAAATAAACAACAAACTAAAACCCGCAAACGTAAGAATAGACACAAGGAGATCCTATGGTTCAACCCCCCGTATTCCAAAAACCTAGAAACAAACATAGCTAGAATTTTTTTTAAAATATTAGATAAGAACTTTAAAGCCCCCCATAGATATAATAAGATTTTCAATAAGAACACAATTAAAGTCTCTTACTCTACTATACCTAACCTTCATCAGAAAATAATTAGCTCTAATAATAATAAAATTAATAAACTACAAAATACAACTATACAAAATACATCGGACTGTAACTGTAGAAGAAAAAATAAATGTCCCCTACAAGGCTCATGTAAAATTAAAAATGCTATCTATAGCTGCACAGTATCAAAAAACTCCAAATATACAAGAACCTATCAACAGCCATAACTCAACTACCAGATTAAATAATAACACCAACTTAAATCAATCTACCGATCAATTACTAATCAACCCACCACATTATAATCCAACAATAGACCTAACGGAAAATAATCATAATAATCAAGAGGTAATATATATTGGTTCCACATCTGGCCCAATAAAACATAGAATTTCAACGCACAAACATTCTTTTAAAAATAACTCTCTATCAAACCAAACTACTCTATCCAACTATATTTGGCAACTAAAAAATAGCAATATTTCTTTCAACTTAGAATGGCAAATAATTGAGACTTGCAAATCATATAAACCAGGAGATAAATTTTGTACAGTATGTACAAAAGAAACCCTAAAAATTTTAAAATATGAAGATATAAAAAGCACAACCAAATTAGTAAATTCAAGACATGAGCTTCTATCATGTAATCATAAACGTTGGTTTAAATTTAATAAATATAAACCATCTTAAATCATTAAAAATTACTCATTAGTAAAAATAGATTACTTTTTTTTTTTTAATAAATTAAGTTAGACCAATTACCGCCCTTAGACTCGTAAATCAAATAATAAATAAAGCCAATAACACATGACAATTATCTCCCCTTAAAATCTTGCAAAATAAATATTCTCTCTATATAGATATTAACTGTAGCGTCTTTAAATCGAAATACGCTAACGGAAACAATTTACTGCACGAGCGTCGCCCTTTTTAAATTCATCATTCAATAAAATAAAAAGCTATAGCAAACATCTAAGGGACTACTTTAAATGCAGTTCCTGATTTCAAAAAAAGAAAAACTAAAAGGTAACTATATCTATATATTTTTAAATCAAATTTATTATGTAAATTCAAAAAAAATATATATTTTTCTACTCATTTCTATCTCTAACCTATACTAATTTTCTTATAAATTTTAAATCCAAACCTTTTACTTCAATTTTTCAGATTCATCTGCCTTACTTTTAATACTAGGTTTATTTTTGGTGTCTTTTCAATTCAATAGAAATCCTCCTAAATTTGCTGATGAGGAGACCGTGCTTACCAAAAAAACTATGTATAATTGTTCTCCGTGACTTCATGTATACCACAAATAAAAAGCACGGATTTCCGAAACGATCGTACAGATAATTGACTTTGTTGTTGTTCCTTCTTATGAAACTGATTTTTAATTTAATTAAAATTTGATTTTTAAATTTAAAAATTTTTTTTTTAATTTTTAAATTATAAATCACATTACTTAATATTAATATATATATATATATATATATATATATATATATATATATATATATATATATATATATATATATATATTAAAGGAGATTCGAACAATAGTCTAAAGAGCAGGGTGTATTTTAATGTAATAGTGAAATTACTAGTTTAATTAAAATACAGGGAAAGAAAAAGTGTTCGTTGTAAATTATCAATCACATTACTTAATATATATATATATATATATATATATATATATATATATATATATATATATATATAGTAATCATATTTAGTAATTAATAGTGATATTTAGAATTAGAAATAATATAGGTATTAGGCTATAAACCTTCGTAGTAGAACTGGACATACGAATCCGTGGTGCAAAAGTTAGAGTACTTGGAAAAATCAATTGCAAAACATAATATTCTCCTAAATGTTGCGGGTTTAATACTCGGAGTGAAGACCGAAATATATAGCTGTAAATTACTTAGGCCGTCTATCTTGTCCTGGCTTTTTTTTTACACAGTGATCGCCATTTATCAAGGCCCGGAAGCCACTCAGGGATGAGGGTTATTGCAAGTACATTACGTTAGTGTGGGGATTTGATGAAGTGTTTACTTAAGGGGGCGGTTCATTAGGAATTTGTTAACATTGGACTTGAAGACATCCAAGTTGTAGTCCGGAGGGAAGCAGGCAGACGGAACAGAGTTCTACAGGCGTGCAGTTCTAAGAAAGAAGCTTTGTTCATAGAATCCGCGTTTTGATTTAGGCACAGATATAGAGTGGGGGAAACTTTTCACAGTGGATTCAGCTAGACGGGTGTTTTTCGTGAAAGATTGGCGAGGGGGGACCATAGATTGGAGTTAAGACGAGTTTTGAAACGAGAGCAAGTTTCCCCCGCTCGAAATTCTGTCAAAATTTTTGAGTTCGATGCCCTGAAGATAAACTGAAAAAGATTGGGGCTTACATTGATTGAAACTTTGTGGAAATTACACTCAAAATGGGGTAATTTTGTAAGAATTTTTTTTTCTCTGTTTCAGTTTTTTTTTTTTTTTTTTGTAATTGTGTTGTTTTAATTTCTTTTTTGCGAGAGGACTATTTATTACGAACCGGTCGTAGGATATCTTCTATAATATAAATCGCACCTGTCTGTTTAAATGTATGTATGTATGTATGTATGTATGTATTTATGTATGTATTTATGTCAGTCTAAAACTTTCGACAGAGTCGACGGATATTCACGAGATAGGTATCATTCTTAAGTCGGAACTTAGGACGACAAATATGGAAAAATTGGCCATAAAAATTTATTCCTTCTCTCTCAAGTGGGTATTTTTTTTTATAGGGAGAGTCGCTTTTTCGCTGACATTTTTTGCAAGTAATTCAACTCTCGCGTCAACGACGTCGCATAGCAGGTGTTATTTCAACCGTCTGTGACGTCAAAGCCGTGGGGGACACATCGATAAGATCTTTTGTTTTTTGTGTTTCTTTTCACCGCGTTGGGTCTAAACACTTGACATTTTAGATGTAGGTTATCTGGACATGAATCAAACATTTTAATATATATATATATATATATATATATATATATATATATATATATATATATATATATATATATATATATAATAAATTTCACAGCCAAACGACGTCGCAACCCACAAGAGCCAAGACAGTCAAAAATGTATGGAATATTTCAGACTGATGTTAGACTATCTTGTATTAACCGATCATCAGTTTTTGAATGATTTGAGATAATCAAGGAAGGCAGGGATTCTGTGCGTGATGATGAGAGCTGTGAGAGATGTTCGGAAGTCAGAAATGTAGAGTTTATTAGTCAAATAAAGAATGTCATGAATAAGTATCTATGTATCTATAGAGACTTTAAGTGCACAATTTGATGTCAGTGTGGGAACTATACACACAATTATTCACAAGGACCTGGAGATGCGAAAGATTTTCGAGAAGTTTGTCCCAAGGTTGCTCAGAGAAAATTAGAAAGACGTTGTCCTGACATCAGGGAGAGCGTCGAACTAGTCACTTAAGGTCATCACCCTCTTTATAGTCCAGGCCTTACTCGCTGTGACTTTTGTTTGGTCCCTAAGCTCAAGAAATACTTAGAGTCTGTCGTTACACAAGAAGGCTTCTATGGGGCCTTCCAGAAGTTGTATTAACGATATAATAAATGCATTGCAGCCGGAGGAGATTACTCCTAACGGGCCTAGAGTTCCATATATATACTATGAATAAAAATGACCATATAGAAATGTCCGGAAACTTATTTAAGGCAGCTTGTACATATGAACGGCAATTGGTGAAACCTTAAAAATGACACCCATTCTGTAATTGATTAAGGCCGTAGATTGATTGTAACGTTTAATTCTACTAAGCCAATGTCTTTTTCCTATAACAATTACAAGAAAGATTTTTCACCCCAGATTTTCGCGGCTGATAATTCGCTATCATCATTCAACCTTCTCAACTTACTATTCACGGGAAACGTCGATCGGACTGCTGCAAAGAATGTTGGCTCCAATTATCGTGCTAGAAAACTGATCAAACCTAAGCGTGTCTTATAACCTTGCAAAACCACTATTCGTCTATGCATGACGTATTTTTCAATACCTGGGCTGATGCATCTATACTAGTCTTATACTGGTCTAATCTTAGAGAGGGTCTAATACAGAGTCTAATAAGCCCCGCATTACCAACCGATCTTCATCAACTGTCTCATCGCCGTAATCTTGCATATATGTGCTTGGTTTACAAATACGTTTCTCATAATAGATTCTTTCCTTGGATTCCTAGATTTGGGAATTCACTCTATGCTTCCTGCTCTCCTGATCGCACTTACATGCATATGTTTAAATAGAATGTAAACAGATGCGTCGCTTTCTCCTCACAGACATAGTCTCAAATAGTAGCCTACAGACAACTGAAGCTGCCTTGCTGATAACTTGTTCACTTTCATGACACGACTATGTTCTGACACATTCATCTTACTGCCTATGATTTAAATCAGAGAAAACCTAAGATTTTAAACGGTCTCTTTTATTTCGTCTATAATTTGACAGAGTTTCT
Organism: Euprymna scolopes; assembly: GCF_053919585.1. Classification (NCBI taxonomy): domain Eukaryota; kingdom Metazoa; phylum Mollusca; class Cephalopoda; order Sepiida; family Sepiolidae; genus Euprymna; species Euprymna scolopes. Next base: position 9,280,732 of record NC_136523.1, on the reverse strand, counting down.
ATGACAAATAGTCTGAGGCCATAATATCGATTTTTTGTGAATCAATCCATTTATTTCATTTCTAGATGTCGCTTTTAATTCTCTTTAAGCTTGTTGGTTCTCCTACTTTTAGACGACACGCAAATTTCACTTAAAATACGATACTCACTCAATCAATAATAATTAGTGTTTACAGTGCTTGTCGACTTAATGAAGTCATTCAAAATTATTAATGGAATTTCTAAATATGGAGCACATCTGGTTTTGCACTAAACATTTAATCTAGTTCGCAATTTTCTAGTATCTATATATTAATACGATAGTGTGTTATTTTGTGTCAGGCTTACATTTTTTCCGAGTGACTATCGCTAAATTGTTCTGATTTTCTATTTCTTGTCAGAAATAATCTTATTATGAACTAGCATTTCAGCCCGGCGTTGCCCGGGTGTTTGAAGGTGCATGATGAGCAAAAAAAAAGGTAATTTCTTTTAATTTGGCCCCTATTATGACCGCTAAACATTTATTGTTTTGAGCTCTAATCAAGTTATTAAGTAAGATCCATGTCCAAGGAACCTATATCTAAAATTTCAAGTGTTTAGACCCAAAATTGAGGGAGGAGTTCGGTAGAGTTCTCAAAACTCAAGTCCTTGAACTTTCAATCTTTTACAGGCAAATTTCTGGCCGAAAAAGGATTACAAAAATTTTCCAAAATCTCAGTGCCCGGTATATCAAATTTCGAGTCTATAGACTAAAAATTGACAGAGTTATTGCGTTGGAAAATGTCCACACAGAGATACACGCAGACACACACAGAGCCACGTTCACTTATATATATATATATATATATATATATATATATATATATATATAGAGAGAGAGAGAGAGAGAGAGAGAGATTATACATAAGTTTTGGTTTCGGTTTCGATTATAGCTGATGGCACTAAATCTGTTTTTTAATAAATAATTTTACCAAGAATTCTTCGACCGGTGTTGGTTTCTGTTTCGATTATAGCTGAAGGAACTAAAGTTGTATATATATATATATATATATATATATATATATATATATATATATATATATATATATATATATATATTCTCCATAAGTTTTAGTTTCGGTTTCAATTAAAGCTGATGCACCCAAGTCATATGGATGTGTATATTTTTTATATTTTTGACATCACAACTTTATAATATATAAGAATCGATAGAAAATTGACTCCATAATAATATACACGAAATTTGCATGAATTAAACCATCATATTTAAAGGTATTTTACGCTCGGGTTTTCCAGGCGTCCGTGCTAGCTTAGAAACTTATTTTGTAGTTTACGATGAACTTCTACAGAAGTTCAATATTAGTATATTACATATGAAAGACTTCGCCGTGGAATTTGCGCAAGTTCCGCTGGTTTATTTATTAATTTCGTATTAATCAGATTATTCTATAGTTATCATTGGTTTCCCTGATTCATTTATAGTTAGAACATTACACAAATTTTTAACCACGTATAGCCAACACGCTGTAGCAGACTACGTCGCAGGACACATAGGACAAATAATTAATCGATTCTTTTCTTTTTATAGTAACAACGACATTTATTTCCTTATTCGGCCTCCACGCGTGACTTCTCGTAACCGCCGTGTCGTCACGCACGTCTCCAACTTGATCCTAGTAAGAGCTCTAGAACGTGATCTCCAACGTGCTCTCGAACGTGATCGCCGGTCTATGCATACGCTCTTTTATAGTCTTCGGGATTTGCATATGCGCGTTCACGGTCTGTTACATTGTTTAAATACTTTTTAGGAAAATAACACATGCTTGTAAACATCTAAAATGAAAGTTTTCCATACAGGACGATAGAATTTCGGTTCGTAGCATTTACTACTGAGCCACTGTCAACTTTTAATATGCTAAATGAAAGTTTTTTCTGTGAAACGAACAAGATTTGAACCCAGCACACCAATTCATCAATCCGTTCCGTAAAACACCTAGCCAACGTCACCTTGCAACATCACTCCGTGTCGTTAACGATTAGCCAGCATCAACTTACAAGATCCTAAGTGTAAGTGCTTTTGTGGAAGAAAAGGAATTCGAACGTGGCACATCAAGACCTGCAGTTCGTGTTGTTAACCATTGTAGCACAATGGCTAGCCCCTTTTTAAGGGAGCTGGGGGCTTCTATATTAATAACCCCTATATCTAGCTTCTAACCTTGTGATTAACTTTTTGATGAAGTTAAAAACGTTTCATGCAGGTGTTTTGTGGGCTTGGGAACGTTAGATCATGTCGGTTGGGGTTGAATGACAGGTGTTATGGAACTTTTAGCAGTGTCAAAATCATTCAAGAAAGGTCAAACTTACACGCGGATATCTGAATTGAAAAATAAAACATTGCGTGAAACGCATATTTCTCTCTCTCTATCTCTCTCTCTCTCTCTCTCTGTTTCCTTCTCTATTTCTCTCTTTCACTCCCTTTCTCTCTCTTTCTTCATTGAAAGAGAGAAATGAAATATAATTTAACTAGCAGGGGTGCCCGGCGTTGCTCGGGTGTTTGGAGGTGCATGCTGTGCAAAAAAGCAAAAAAAAACAAAAAAAATGGTTAATTTTTTTAAACTTTGACCCCTATTATGACCCCTTAAAATTTATAGTTTCGGGCTCAAATCACTTTATTAAGTTAGATCCAGGTTCAAGGAACGTATATCTAAAATTTCAAGTGTCTAGACCCAAAATTGTCGGAGGAGTTTGGTAGAGTTCTTAAAGGTCAAATCGTTGAAATTTGACCCCTTAACAGCCAAATTTCTGGCTGACACCCGTTACATCGATTTTCCCAAATCTCAGTACCCGATATTTCAAATTTCGAGTCTATAGACTAAAAATTGACAGAGTTATTGCGTAGAGAAAATGTACACAGACAGACACACAGACACACAGACAGACAGACAGACAGACACGTTCACTTTTATAGATATAATAGATTGTTTAAAAACAGTTGAGACTTTGCGCGCTATACGCGATGGGTTGATTAAATGTGCTGCTGATTGTTAAATCTTAAATAAATTATATTTTAAAAAAATGTATTTGTCGCTATTTTTATTATTTGTATTTGATTTGAGCATGCAATTAATGCCGACGATGGGAAGATGCCTGCAATGACCACACATAATGCGACCCATGCCAGACAGTTATAGCCGATGACGTATCGACCCGTTTTCGTTGATGTTTCTAGCATGTGCCTATCGTTTAGATACCGTTGGATATCGTTCATTCCCCGGGGAGCTGGTTGCGTTCCCAAGACGTTTACCAACCAAGTAACCCTCCCGGGGGGGGGGGGCGATAGCATCACACCATCTTACATCCTAAACCCCTACATCCTATGTGAATATCTAAAATATATAGATTTATTAAAAATAAAAATACACGTAAAAGTAGGGTATATGTTCTAAGGAACGAACTAGATTCGAACTTGGAACGTCCAGATTGCCAGTCCGTGTATTTGCACGTTATCTTAATATATTTGTTAAAAAATAAATAATTCGCTTAAATAGCTTTAATTTAAATAATTTAAGTATGATTTAAATGTATTTTATATATTTAGAAATAATGATAAATGCATGAAATAGTGCAGGTTTGGAAATCATGTCTTTTTATTTTTGTCTAATAAATTTCTGAAATAGAATAGTGATTATTATGGAAACGTTTTTGATTAGTTCAAAAAATATTTTTGATTAATTATTGAAATCGTATAAAGTCTTTATTGACATTCGCTAAATATCGCAAATAAAGAGTAAGCTGTGCCTTTATTCATATTCAAATAAACACTATTTTAATGTCGCTACACAATTATAATCATGTTTCGGTCCAATTTGTTATAGCAAATCACAAACCGACTTCCATCGGTCAAAAAAAAAATGTTAATCTCTTTTAGAAAAACGCCATATTCTCAAATGAATACAAAAAAAGTAATAAACAACCGTACAAATTATTGAAGCTGCTTCCTTTTTTATGTTATTACACAGAGGAGTAGGGATGGGTGCCAATCTCTTTTCCCGCAATTCACCCTATATAACCATGATCTCCTCTTTATACTGCTGAATAATTCTGCAATTAGGTAGCAAATTCCATGTCCATCTTTCAAACTCCTTGGCCTAACGTTCACAGGAAACATGAGTTGGAACAATTCCATTGAAGGCATTGCCAGGGCCGCTGCAAGAAAGGTGGGCTCTCTCTACCGTGCTAGAAAACTACAAACACCCGAAAGTATCCTGTACCTCTATAAGGCAACCATTCGCCCATGTATGGAGTGTTGCTGCCACATCTGGGCTGGTGCATCTGCTACTAGTCTCTCGCTCCTTGACAAGGTTCAAAAGAGAGTCGCAAACCTGATAGGCCCTGAACTGGCATCTAAGCTTCAGCCTCTGTCCCATCGACGAAATGTTGCATCCCTCTGCCTTTTCTACAAGTATTTTAGTGGTGAATGCTCTGACGAACTGCAATCACTTGTGCCCCCACGACGTGAGCACCCTCGACAAACCCGACAGGCTGCTAAATCCCACCCCCACACTGTAGAGATCCCTAGATGTAAAAGATCTTTTTACTCCAATAGTTTCTTCCCCGGAACCGCTAGACTCTGGAATTCCATTCCAGGTCCCTGCTTCCCCAACAGTACTGACGTGCAGAAGTTCAACTGTAATGTGAACCGACACCTTGCTGCCCAAATCTCTACATAGTACCCCAGTAGTTGTTGCCCCTAATAGTAGCCCCTACACCAAAGTGGCAATTTGCCTTGTTTGGGGTGAAAATGTAATAAAAAAAAAAGTATTTGGCATTATGACAGAGGATTTTACCCAACCCATGAGCGAAAGCTCTTAACTTTATGCCATATAGGCCTGTATATGCAGTACTACATGTTAGGAAGCCTTACGTCAGTGGCGATTAAGTTAGCTAGAGTGAATTTTACAAAGGTCACATGTTTAAATTCTGTAGAAGTATAAAAGAGGAGAATGAAAGTGAGTCAGAAGACACCACTCGATTTTTCTACATAGTAAAATAATTAAGCACATCGAAAAAAGAAACACGTGTAAGACGTATTAGATTTACACATGACTAAAAAACTATGTTATGAATTTGTTATTTCTTTTTTTTTTCTGGCTTATAAGAAAGCGTTAAATAATTAATGTTGATTTTTATTTAATTGTAATGCAATCAATTTTATTTTTCTTGTCTGTTATTACTTGAAAACCTTATTTTAAAAATATATAAACTGTATAAAAAAGTATAAAGATAAAATAAAATAAACTTGATAGGAACCATATCTATATATTATTACGCTTATTGCTTTGGACGTTATGATGCTGACCCTTAAAAAGAAGTGGAATATTCCAAATAGCTTATACATATTTGAGTTTAATAAAACACAAAGAAATTAGTGTCGTTTAAAAGGAAAGACTAGCTACATTCTGATTGGGTGATGATTGGATAACGTTACGTTCATCTCATCAATTACGAACTTAATTTTCAGATTAAAACAAAAAATCTAATTAGTTTTCAATTATAACGTTCTACTAACTTAACAAATACTTTCCGACCATCTCTCTTACTTGACCGGAAATATTCCCGCCAAAAAAGGGTGGTTCGGAAGGAAACTTTCTTACTCTCCTGTCTCTCTTATCTATTTGAAAAAATCTTAACTGTAAGAAATTTTAAAAATGAGGCACCTTTCCAAATAAGAACAGAAATCCCTGGAAAAATCACTAACAGCCAACACAGCCCTGTCAATATCACAAGAGGAATAAGAATTCCTTTATCACAAGTCCGTCCGAGTGACCCGATGGAATTTCTGCAGAGCGAATTGGGCAGCCTACGCTTCCTATATAGACAACACCTGCCGCAGAATACTGCAAAATAGCAAAAACACAACGTTTATGCGTCTTATGCTCAAAAGTGCTCAAAATAATATAACCAGAGGGGTAAGGACGATTTATGTTCGTTTTGGATGGAAAGGACGCAAAAGCTCATTGAAGAATTCGACCAAACACAAAGTCCAAACATTGATGAAGAACTGCTACAAGGCGTCCAAAAGACCAAGCAGAAGGAAGGACGGAAGTGGTTGAAAATCCTGGCATTACTAGATTTAACCGACATGCCTTGCAGCTGATCAAAAAATAGATCCCGAAAAGTTCAACGCAAAATAACATCTCTTATAGGAGCTGACAAATTTACCTTGGAAATTAAGTCCATGGGGTAACACATTCCCGACAACAACTTTGTGACATCTATCACAAAGCTTCTCAGAGAACCCCTCAAAACGACACAAGCGGAAAACTATACTCTGACTGCACCCTAATAAAAGGAAAGGAGCAGTCAACAACAATCAACAGAAGGCCTTAAAATGGTTCGCTGACGCAATGACCAACATAATTGATACGGCAGATAACCCCCAGCACTAGAGACAGGCTAAAATAATAGCGATTCTAAAGCACGGAAAACCAGCGTCTGACCCAGCAAGCAACAGGCCTATCTCCCTGCTATGCTGCCTCTACAAACTACTAGAGAGAATCACCCTCACCAGACTGACTCTTATCCTGGACGCACACCTCTCAAAAGAACAAGCAGGCTTCTGAGAGAAGAGGAGTACTGAAGAGCAAGTTATCGCCTACACAATGCATAGAGGCGGGCTACGACTGAAAACCGAACTAGCGACTATCGGAATTTCTGCAGCGTACGGCACTGTTTAGACAGGATGACTTGTGTTCAAACTCACAGCGCAAATCTCTTGCAGAAATACATTACGTTTACTTGCAAACATGACGGGGGCCAGATACTAGCATATCATTCTGGGAAGAAAATAAGAGAAAGACGGGGGAAATAAAGAATGGAGTCCTCCAATGGTTTGGTGCCTGCGCCAATACTTTTTTAACATTTACATCAGCCACATGCCCACAACTACCTCAGTAAAGTGGGGATACAAAAACGACTGGATTTTTACTCATAAATTAGAGATAAACTGGAAAAGCCGCTGACTGAGGAGATTACCTTTATGAAAACCTTCTTTGACATATGGTACTTAAGGATGAACACCAAAACAGTTGCATATATCTTCCATCTCAACAACTAATAGGCCAGACAAACCCTTCAGGTAAAACTGATGAAGCAGCGCTCCCTTTGGTCAATTCCTCAAGTACCTGGCAATCACCCTTGATAGAACGCTATCCTATACGATGCACCTAAGGGGATGTGCAAATAAGATTGCCAAACGAAACAACCTCCTAAAATATAGCTGAAACGCGAGCGTGGGTCACAAAGAGTCCTTAAAACTATATTACCGTGCTGCTGAATACCCAGTATGGTCTCAGAGCCAAAACAGGATCAAATGACAAGAGACTTCGAGAAACCATGCGTATTATCACGGGATATTTGAAGTCAACTTCAATATTATGGCTACTAGTAGCAAGCTCAATCGCGCCACATAAGCAGGAAGGAGACAACCCAAAAATAGATTCAAAACGTTGAGAGCGAAACCAGAGACTTATCTATCCAACACATTTTAAAGATACTCCAAATACATCCAGAATCAAGTATTGAAACCCCTGTTACAACTAGAAAATAAAAAAAGTCATGTTGAAACATGGAAGGAGAAATAGAGAAAACAATACTTCCAAAGAAGGAGACAACATTTAAAGACCAACTTTGCGTCGCCCAGGGTTTGCTACCAAATTAGTAGATAGCAGTGCGTAGCTGCAAACCGCACCAGAAAAGGACACTGCAGGATTGCAGTAAACAAAGACAGATAGAGAAAAATAGACTCCCAATTCTTTCCAAAGTGCAAAAAAAGCCTCCAGGACACAGACCACTATATCCTATACTGTCCAGTTACCCAACTGGAAGGAGACCTTGCGACAGACCATATATGTGGAGACAATTTCTCAAACTAGCTGAACAAATAGCTGTGTGGTGGTATAATCCATACGATACTACTACTACTGGACTTCAAATAATATTATAAATTTCAATGACCACAGTACCGAATTTACCTCTAATTTATACAGGTAACGTCTTTCCATTTTCACGTAGAACCTAATATTCTTGAAAATACCTACATTCATAACATTTATTTTTAATAGAATGAAGACCCAACATTGTTCGTGATTGAATGTGTATCATTACTTTTGTAAAGGACTATGGTTTATAATGTGTTATCGCGGCTTAACCCCTCTCCCTTCCTTACAATATCCCAAACTCAGATTTTTTAAGCAATTAAATCGATTTTTCTTGGGAGGTACTTAGTTCCCGACTCTTTGTTTTAAACAGAATGTAAGCTTCTTTATCCTGTATTTTAAAAAAAATGTATTTACTTGCTCATCTATGTACAAATGGTGAACAGTCGGTAAATTGCAAAAACAGAACCAACATAAAAAATCTATACTGAACGTAGAATTTAATTATGTATTTACCTGTATATTTTTAACACACTGAAACTTTTTTTTACAGAATTTTATTCCGTATATAGCAGTCTTTACCTGCACAAGAAAAAAATAGCCGCTTATCTAATACATATTGTTTGTGGGGTTAATAGCATAGTACTTGGTTTGTTTTACAATTCCCCATTCTAACACCGTTTAGATCTTTTATGTTACACTGCCGATTGGCTAGTCCCGATGGCTCCTCTCTGTGGCTATATGGAAGATTCAGTCTCAAGCCTAAACTAGTTACTATAATACATACATTAGCGATATGTCAAATAGTAAGTATCAGAGCCGGTATATGTGTGTTTGGTTTCATAACTATGCAAAAAGGGCAAATGATATTTGCTTGGTTAAATGTATTTCCGGGCTGGAGGAGGAGGTTTTGATTTGCTTTGGGATTTCGATTGATATGCGTGTTCGCGTAAAGGAATTGAACGCAGCAACCAAACAAAAAATAAGAACAAGTATTGTTTTATGAAGTGTGTTTTCGGAACAAGAGAAATAGAAATTAATTTAGAAAAAAAGAAAAAAATCGACTTTTTATCAACGTAAACTTGCGATGACGAGAGAAAAGGCAATAGCCCCCGTCACTGAAGTTTGTTGACTATAACGTCCGTACACACATTTTTGTTGTTTGTGGACTATTTTTTACTCCCACTTTCTTTATATCGTTATGATTATGCTATGATTTGACATATTACGTTTGTTTTTAAATACGAATGTTTGAAGTTCAAACCACGGATTACATCCTTTGTTACCATTGCGAGCGTGCCTGCTGTGATTTGCTTCTGATTGTGGACATGTCGTCCCACTGTGTGAAGCTATCGCATTTTCAGGGCGAGAGGGTAAGGAAATCACCAGAACATTTTTCTTTCTTTTCTTTTACTTGTAACGCTGTTTATATCTCGCATGTTACATAGTCGCTTGGTCTGGTTGTCCGTTTGAGATAATATACTCATAACAGCACACTACTTTCTTTGTTTTTACTATTATCAATTCTACCACTGTTTATATCTCTTATGTTACATAGTCGCTTGGTCTGAACACCGATAGCTTCTCGTTGTGGCTGCTTCCGGAAAATCCAGTGTCCACTCCAAACTAGTTGCTATAATACATACATTAGCGATATGTCAAAAAGTAAATATTAGACCTGGTGTGGAGCAATGGTGTATCACCTTTTGAGGGAGCTGGAGGCTTCTACATCAATGGAGCTTGTGCCTTACTTGATCTACACTCGTGCGGTGCAAATGTGTTAAACAAGTGTTTGTGATTTTGAAAATGTTCTGTTATGACGAAAGCCAAGAATGACAGTTTGTTTATAATATTGAACCAGGGTAAAACGATATAAGACCTTAAAATTTGAAGGTGAAACCCGAAAGAACTCATGGATACAAAAACAAAACAATGTTTAAACGTTATGTATGAATGCCCCCTCTTTCTCTCTCTCACTCTCTCTCTCTCACTCTCTCTCACTCTCTCTCACTCTCTCACTCTTTCTCTATTTCTCCCTTTCACTCCCCTTCTCTCTCTTTCAATGAAGGTAGAGAGAATCAAATATAATTTCATTGTTTTAAACAGTTGATGCTTGCAATTTGCGGTAGGCAGACGCGACATAGCATGCGTCTGATTTCAGCTGGTTTTCTACAAATATGTTCCTCATTGTTTAATCTTAAATAAATTATATATTTCTATAAAAATGCATTTGTTCGCTATTTTTGTACAAGCGTTCGATTTCAGCATGTCATTAATGCCGACGATGGGAAGATGCCTGTAACGACACAATGAAGAAACGACCCATGCCAGCCAGTTATAACCGACGACATATCGACCAGTTTTTATTGATGCTTCCAACAGATGCCTATCGTTAGATACCGTTGATTATCGTTTATTCCCCCGGGGTGCTGGTTGTGTACCCAGGACTTTCCTCAACCAAGTAATTCTCCCAGGGAAGCGATGGTATTATACTGGTTTATGTGTGTGTTTGGTTTGATAACTATGCAAATATACCAAATAATATTTCTATGGTTAAATGTATTTCCGGGGTGGAGGGAGAGTTCTTGATTTGCTTTGGGATTTCGATTGACATGTGTCTGAGTAAACGAATTGAACGCAGCAACCAAACAACGAATAAGAATACGTATTGTTTTATGAAGGGTATTTTCTGCGCAAGGGAAAGGGAAATGAAAATAGAGAAAACCAAAAAGATCGATTTTCTAACAACGCAAACTTGCGATGACGTCACTGAATCTTATTGAAGATAACGTTCGTACAAATTTTTGTTTGATTGTTTCTGTTGACTATATTTTTACTCGCACTTTCCTTTTATCCTTCGAATCATACTATGATTTGACCTATTCAGATTGTTTTTAAATCCGTACGTTTGAAATTCAAACCACGTCTTACATTATATGTTACGATTAAGAGCCTGTCTGCTGTCATTTGTTTCTGATTGAGGACATATCGGCGCACTGAGTAAAGCTATTGCATTTTCAGGGCGAGCAAAGTTTGGACATCACTAGAACTTCTTTCTTTTTTTTTTCTTTTACTTGTAAATACTGCGCGGCTAGTTGTCGGTTTGAGATCACAGCCGAGTCACTTGTCGGAGTGACAAACCAGAACGGTCACCCTCGGATATTATTCCTTATATATTAGGAAAACGTAAATTATTTAAAAAAATCTTTTATATAATAACTTATACATATTATTTCACTTTTATTCGAATAAAATATACGTATTCTTCGGCGTCATGTAAACAGTTCTTACAATGCATGTGTAAATACATCGCCGTCATCTTTGTGCGTATATACGGTGTTCATATAAAAAATGTGTATATATAACGTGTAACAGTAAATGGTGCAGACCGGATATATATATATATATATATATATATATATATATATATATATATATATATATATATATATATATATATATATATATATTCAGAATGTAGGAGATTTTATAATTATTTCCACAGCCAAATAACGTCGCAGCCCACAAGAGCCATGAAAGTCAACAAATCGGAAGTCCAAGACTCGAGTTTCGCCCCCATTTCGTCTCATCAATTAATCATATCTGAACCCGAGATTCGAAACCTGACGAAGTAGATCCATTCCACAGTAGGATTTAACTGTGGTTTGCTTGATCTGTGTTAGTTAATAGACTTTCTTGTGTGCGGGGCGTTTTTCCAGTTGGTAGAGTGCTTGTAGCGCGTGCAAGTGGTTCGGGTTTCAAATCTCGGGTTCTGGTATGTCTAACTGATGAGTCCAAATGAGGGCACAACTCGAGTCTTGGATTTCCGAGTTGTTGGCTTCCATAGATCTTGTGAGCTTTTTTTTTTTACAGTGATCACCACTTATCAAGGCCCGGAAGCCACTCAGGGATAAGGGTTATTGCAAGTACATTACGTTAGTGTGAAAATTTGATGAAGTGTTTACTTAAGGGGGCGGTTCATTAGGAATTTGTTAACATTGGACTTGAAGATATCCAAGTTGTAGTCCGGTGGGAAGCAGGCAGGCGGAACAGAATTCCACAGGCGTTCAGTTCTAAGAAAGAAGCTTTGTTCATGAAATCCGCGTTTTGATTTAGGCACAGATATAGAGTGGAGGAAATTTTTCACAGTGCATTCAGCTAGACTTGTGTTTTTCGTAAAAGATTGGCGAGGGGGGACCAGAGATTGGAGTTCAGACGAGCACCTGCCATGGGAATAACGATAAAACAAGGATAGGCTCGCAACGTCTCTTCTGTGGAGAGAGGTTGCAGGGAAGAGAAAAGGGCATCCCCCACTAAGCCACGAAGTCTATTTTGTACTCTGTCAAGGCAGGATAGGCTGTTTTTAGCAGCTCCTGCCCAGATATGGCAACAGTATTCCATCCTTGGACGTACTTGGCTTTTATATAGATAGAGAATTGCATCAGTAGTGAGTAGCTACGACCGTTGTTTGGCTGTGGAAATAATTATATATAAATATATATATATATATATATATATATATATATATATATATATATATATATATATATATATAAGATTTTTTATTCTTACACGTCAACAAATAGAAAATAAATACAGAACTGAAAAAATTACACTTTCATACAATGAAATGTCGTCTATATGCCGCTTATATAACAGGATTAATTTATCTTCATCTTAACATCATTTAAAATATAATCAATAAAAGCTGAATCCAACAAAAGTGAGAACACTTCTTCGGGAAAGTTGTTAAGAGTCACAAACACTATATCAACTGCCAATATTTTGTGTAGATACCATCAATATCCAGCACTGCCATAAGACTCCTGGTAATAGAGTTTACCAGAGCTGCACAGGTAGCCACTGGATTACTTTTCTACTCTTTCATGACGATGTAACGGAGCTGGCGGATATTTGAGACTTTACGCACCTACACCATTCGCTTGAGAATCTCCTAAACATGTTCTATTATGTTAAAGTCTAGAAACATGATAAGCCAATCCATAACCTTTACTATCAACTTCTTCAGTAAAGCAGTGGTCGACTTATAGGTGTGTTTGGTATCATTGTCATGCTTGAGCAATACCCCGCAATCAGTTTCGGGGGGGGGAGGGGATCATGATTTGCTGCAATATTTCACAGTACATGCTGGAATTCATGTTTTCCTCAATAAAATGTAATTTTTCAACACCTGTGGACTCATGCAGCCACAAACCATGAAATTCCCACCATCATGGTTGAATGTAGGCATGATACACCCATCTTTGTTTCCCTCACCTAGTCGCTTCCACACATGCTTGAAGCAACC
>NC_136523.1:9222509-9262509 GCF_053919585.1 Euprymna scolopes | reverse complement strand
GTTTACTAACTTTTTTTACCAACTTTTTTTACTTTTTTTACTAATTTTTTACTAACTTTTTACTAATTTTCTTTTACTAACTTTTTACTATCTTATTTTACTAACTTATTTTTTACTAACTTTTTTACTAACTTGTTTACTAACTTTTTTCTTACTTTTTACTGACTTTTTTACTAACTTTTTTACCAACTTTTTTACTAACTTTTTTACTAACGTTTTGTACTAACTTTTTTACTAACCTCTTTTATTAACTTTTTTACTAACTTATTTTTACTAATTTTTTTACTAACTTTTTTACTAACTTTTGTTACTAACTTTTTCTTTTATTAATTTTTTTACTAACTTTTTTTACTAACTTTTTTTACTAAAAATTTTTTTTTACTAATTCAGTAATTTAGTCGTTTAGTAATTCACTAAAATCGAAAAAAAATATTAGTTATATAATAGGGGCCTAAGTTTTTATGAATCATCTTAGACATGGTCAATCTGAAATGAATAGCTAGCACTTTGTTTTCATCCCAAATTCTGTCAAGCGTGCGAGGTGTGAATTTGTTTTACAGACGTAGCTTCACGCAGCTGTCGAACCTAGAAAAGGTGATGAAAAAGAAAGATTCCCCAAGAATACCAGAAGATGCCTCGTACAAGACTCTTAAAATACCAGTTCTTCTTAAGTGGTATTATTTCGATTATTCGGACTATTGTTCTCATCTAAGATAATATTCTCACAATATTTCAGTCGATGCTTTCTCCAAATTTTATAAGTTTTTTTTTCCTGTTGAAACCAACAAACTTTACGTGGAGCTCCGAAATCTTTGAAAAAAATTTTTTTATAGAATATATTTGTTTTCTTTTTGTGTGTGTGCGTGTGTGTGTGTGTGTGTGTGTGTGTGTGTGTGTGTGTTTTTCAAGTCGGTTTCTATTTAACCCATACTTGGGACCCAAACAGGCACTACCACTCCGGGTCAAAATAGACCTGGGAGCAATGGCAATTAAAGGGGGTGCTTCACCCCCCCCAAAGCCCGCAATCTGGAGCCTCACTATCGGATATAGGTTAAGGTCATATCCAGGACCCTGTACTTTAGGACAGGATTATATTCATTATTCGTAGGGGATTATAATACTTATTAATCGACGTTTGTAGCTTGCTCTATACCCGCAAACGATAACCGGCTAGAAGTTTTCAGAAATTAAAAATTATATTCCGTTTTAATCCCCGCTTAATTTTACCCTCCAGAGAGAATAAACTATTATTCAATTTTAGTTTTTCGATACCCGTGTTAAGAATGGCTTTCTAAAATCTTTTCATTTTGGCTTTCATATTATGCTCTTATGGTATAACTATTGTTTTTGTCTTTTTATAGCCATTTTTGTTTGTCCGCACTAAAAGGTTAATTCCTGCCAATTATAACATTTCTACAACGGTTTCGTATAACTACTAGGTCGGTCGTAAAATTGATCAACGCAGATTTTGTACTTATCATTATATTATATCGAATCCAATATACTGTAATGATTTTAAAAGTTTTTTAAAAAATGACTCGTGCGCCAATATCGAGAATCGAAACCAAAACTTTTAGCTTACGGTTTACTTTTTCCTTTGACGTTAATGGCTGATTATGTAGGTGTGTTTGCTGCAGAGATAAAAATCAAGACATGAACCAATAGATATTACGTTACGCATGCATAATCCTAATCCCATTGTTCGGCCTTCACTTGACAAATTCCATTTCTTTAATTTTCACAATTTTGCAATAATTTTCCCCGGTTTAAACCCAAATATAAATTTTCGCATGGGTTCGAATACCCTATATGTTAAGTTTAATGTCTGCACAACAAAAACTGGTAGAGGAGTTTGGTAGGTAATTTTTTAAACAAGCATATATATATATATAAATAAATAAAGGAAGAGGGTTGTGTTTACTATAACCTTTTTACGCAAAAATTACGCAATTATAAATCATGTAGACTATCTGCATCAATATAATTACACGTAATTGTTAACTAAAAATGATTTTCCCGTAAGAAAACAAAAAAAACTGATAGGAAATTAGTTAAAATGAATGTTTAAAAGAATATGCAAATAAGCTAGATCTTTTCAAACGAAGGCAATCTCACGACCCGTATATAACAAACTTGTATTTTCTTTTCAAACAAATAGAAATTAAAATTAAGAACGACACATTTTGCTTTTGTGGGGAAATAAATATTAATAAAAAACAAGTGAAGTATGCATGGTCCCCCATGAGTGCCCAGTTTATGAGACAAAAAAAAATTACAGTTCAGCATTTGCCCCCCCCCATTCAGTCGCAAAAGTCCCCAGGGGACGTAAAATCCTTGTGAAAATGAACAAACGGGTCAGTTTTAGGCCTTAACATATGTAAATTTGAGTTCTGCACCATGCAAAAAAATAAATGACTAAGTCCATCATTTCAACTCTTCCATTTAGCCCCAAATGTCCCCAAGGCCATTTTAGTTTAGCACCATACAAAACTGCTAAATAGTTATACACAGAGAATTTAGGACAAATATGGTAAAATAGTCCCAAAAATGGAATGTTTTTATTAGCCTTAAAAGAGCCCCTGGGACACACCTAAGAGTTATCACGAAGTATAGACAAACAAAATTATATAGAAATCAGTTAGTCACAATTTTTCAGAAAGTTTTATAAAAATCCAAGGCATTAATTTTTTTTAATAAGCACAAATGTGTCAATTTTAATCCGAAAGGAATCACTAGGGGCCAACAGAAAGTTTCCCGGAAAATACGTTCTGTTACTTTTTACTCATATCATGTTTAATGTTTGCGCAAAACTTCAAAAAATTCCAGGACGTAATTATTGAAAAAAGCGCGGACAGACGAACGGGCGATCAGACAAGAGTGAATTTACAGGTCCATCCTCTTTTTGTCGGGGGACCAAAAATTTATAGGAGTATAAATTTTGTATTTATGTTTTCTTTCTCGCTAATGTGAGGTCATGCTTTGCATATTTTGTTGTCTTTTTTCCATTCTTTTTGTTTAATTCCTTATTTTTTTCTTTCCTTCTGATACGAGCACTTGTTTCACTTTCGCTTATTTGTTATGCAAATTTGCGTGATCTATCTTTCCTGCATTTGTTTTTCTAGCCTATTTCACTGTCACCATGTTCTTCAGTTTGTATCTGGAACTAAAACTAAAACAAAGTACTCTGAAGGTTCTTTCTAGAACCATATGCCGTTGTAACTCATATCGCGGGGCTGGTTCCCAGCTGACAGCAACAGGATAGTTTCCTACTCCATTGTAACGAGGTCTGTGTTAGTTGTCCTCTTAAAAAATATCACTCCATCCAATTTCCACTATTACGATTCATCACGCCGATTAGTTATTAATCCGAACCCTAACGCCGATTACTTATTTATCTTTTTGTTAAGCGAAGAGTCTATATGTAAAAAAAAAAATGTTGCGCCATTTTTTACAACAATTTATTTCCTAAATTTAAGCGATTTTTTAACATCTAGAACAATGGTTTCCAAACTTTTTAAATTGTTTCACATCAGGTTTTTTCACCTATTAAAATATTTTTAATCTGTTACAAATTTTTGCAATAAAATAATCAAAAAAAAAACAAAGATAATGTAAAAAGAAATATAACATTAATCAATCAAAATAGACAACATGCGAGCATGAAAAGTAATATGGTTAAGCTTAAACATGGAAAAGTACAGGAGCAGTTGTTTAAACTGGGAAAGGAAAGGACAAGATATTCTAGTTAAAACTATAATGGATTTACAACTTAAAATATTGCAGCATTGGGAATTGATTATATAATGCTATAAATTGAATTATTAAAAAAAAATTTAATGCGTCAATATGTTAAGTTAAAATTTGTATTTTTTACTAGAAAACCTTGTCCTTTTCTTTTCCAGTTTTAACAACTAGGCGTTTACTTTTCCATGTTAAAGCTTAACCATGCTCGTATTTTTTTCTTGTAATCCATGATTTTTCCAGGCTTCCAATGAATTCACTTGTCTTTGTTTAATTTCAGTCTTATTCTTTTGCCCCCGTAAACAGATATGTAATAATAGTGTACGGCACTCGTCTGATTTCAATAACATCCCCCAATTATCTCCCTTTCATGCTTTCATTCTCACTGTTACACTTGTTTTCTCTTTTCTCAACAGCATTGAATTAGTACAAACACTATTCACTGAAGCGACCAGTCATTAAAAGAATCGCTCACCTCCTTACATTTTTTTACGATTTTTAACACAAGAAAATTCATCATAACATTTGTTTTACTGAACGAAAACTATTTTTTTCACGATATAGCTGAGAAGCTGATCTATAAACTGTAATAATTGTTTGAAATTTGGTCAGAGTATGAATGAGCGGTGAAGCTTTAAAGCAGTTCTAAATGACTAAAACTACCAGGTAACCATATATTCAAATACAGTAGTGTTTGAATGACGTATACTCTATTCAATATTTGGTATTGTTTTGGTATCGAAATCAAATGTCGATTTCCGATACTTATAAAAACAACCTTGTATTCGGATGAGTCGCCTTATCTTTTATAAAAGGTGGGACAGAGCAAATTACTTATTTTAATTTGGCGCTGTTTGTTCCACTGTAGTTTTTACTTATTTTAAAGGGTGGGGCTGAAAGTTGTGTGGGTAAGGTAGGTTTTTCATGACAGACATAGCGTGTGCGTCAATGATTTTTTTTTCTTTTTGTTTTCTATTTTTTCTTGCGGCAGAACTTCCCAGGACACCTCATCTCCTTGAAGGGCGGTATATATTGACAAGCACGGTCCCCTGATTTATTACCATGTGACTATTTTTTATGAGCATATCTAAGCTTAATTGTTTACAACAATCGTCTTAGTAACTTGACTCACCGGAAAAAAACAACATTCGTCGAGCTGCGGCCAACATACCCATCGATATACTGGAAAGAGTTGACCGAAACTCCAGAGTTCGGTTAACTCAGTGTATAGAGAAGAATGGACAGCTTCTTACGGATATCATCTTTAAAATAAGTCAAAAATAAAATTTAAATCTGGTACTAGTTGGAGTAAAAAGAATTACATGTGTAACTGCATTACTTGTGTTTTAATTGGAATTAAGTTGCTCTGCCCTACCCAGTATAAACGATAAAACAGCTTGCCAATTTGTATGCCCGAAAGGTTTAGATGCCAGAAATTCAGCGATTTGGAATTGAACGGTGTCTTCATAATAAAGTAATTAAATGTCGTTATTAAATAAAATAAAATTTAATGGCGTCTAGCTATTATCTCTACGCGGCGCACCTGTAATCGTTTTGCAGCCGACTAATGTATCGCGGCAGTGTTTGGAAACCATTGCTCTAGAAAGGTTGACATTATTTCTTCAAACACGATGCAGATCAAATTATAAATTTTACACATCTTTTCTATTTTCAGGGAAGATTGTTTATCGCCACAATGACAAATCATTAATCCTTATCCTTGAATATGCTTCAGGCCTTAGTAAAGAAAATAGTTCGTTATTGTGAAATGAACAAGTGAGCACATATATGACTGTGAGCTTTTCGCCGGGTTTATTGATAAACATTTCTTATTACGTGCTTTCTATGGGCCTCATGTAAAACATTCGCAAAAAAACACTCGTCTACCTACCACCATTGCCTACAGTTTCTCATACACTCTATCTGCGCTTAAAACAAAGCATAAATCCCATGAGCAACGTTTCTTACTTAAAACTTTCCCATCTGTGAAACTCTGTACCTCGGGGTTGCTTCCAATCTGACTAAAACATGGTAGCTTTCAATTTCAAAGTAAACAAATTTGTTGTTGAGATTTCCTCTTAAATACTCTGTTCCATAGAGATGTCAGCACTATCAGTCAGTACGGTTTTGTCGACTACCTTACACTCATAAATTCTAATACTCGCCTGACCATCAGAATTGATAAGTTATGACAGCTTTGTAAAATAAACGTTCGCAAGAAAAAATGCGTTTTTTTTGTTTGATTGTTTGCACAACAACGCTACTTTCTAACTGTTGAACGATTTTTTCTGCCTGTGACAAGAATTAAATTATTGTATAAAACTCAACGCAGATCGAATCAGACGATGCAATTGCCTATTTTACCCACCGTTTCTAGTTGACAAGGAAGGTTGACAAATACAAAAGTTAACAATCAAAAGTTGACAAATAAAAAGTTGACAAATAAAAAGTTGACAAATAAAAAATTTGACAAATAAAAAGTTGACAAATAAAAACGTGGACAAATACAAAAGTTGACTAATAAAAAGTTGACAAATAAAAGGTGACAAATAAAAACGTTGACAAATAAAAAGTTGACAAATAAAAAGTTGAAAAATAAAAAAGTTGACAAATAAAAAGTTGACAAATAAAAAAAGTTGAGAAATACAAAAGTTGACAAATAAAAACGTTGACAAATAAAAAAGTTGACAAATACAAACGTTGACAAATAAAAAAGTTGACAAATACAAAAGTTGACAAATACAAAAGTTGACAAATAAAAAAGTTGACAAATACAAAAGTTGACAAATAAAAAAGTTGACAAATAAAAAAAGTTGACAAATAAAAAGTTGACAAATAAAAACGTTGAAAAATAAAAACGTTGACAAATACAAAAGTTGACAAATACAAAAGTTGACAAATAAAAAAGTTGAGAAATAAAAAAGTTGACAAATACAAAAGTTGACAAATAAAAAAGTTGACAAATAAAAAAGTTGACAAATAAAAAGTTGACAAATAAAAACGTTGAAAAATAAAAACGTTGACAAATACAAAAGTTGACAAATACAAAAGTTGAGAAATAAAAAAGTTGACAATACAAAAGTTGACAAATAAAAAAGTTGACAAATAAAAAGTTGACAAATACAAAAGTTTACAAATAAAAAGTTGAAAAATAAAAACGTTGACAAATACGAAAGTTCACAAATAAAAAAAGTTGACAAATACAAAAGTTGGCAAATACAAAAGTTGAGAAATAAAAAAGTTGACAAATGAAAAAAGTTGGCAAATACAAAAGTTGACAAATAAAAAAGTTGACAAATAAAAAAGTTGACAGATAAAAAAGTTGACAAATAAAAAGTTGACAAATAAAAAGTTGAAAAATAAAAACGTTGACAAATACAAAAGTTGACAAATACAAAAGTTGACAAATACAAAAGTTGACAAATAAAAAAGTTAACAAATAAAAATGTTGACAAATAAAAAAAGTTGACAAATAAAAAAGTTGACAAATACAAAAATTAACAAATAAAAAAGTTGACAAATACAAAAGTTGACAAATACAAAAGTTGAAAATAACATGTTGACCAATACAAAAGTTGACAAATAAAAAAGTTGACAAATAAAAATGTTGCCAAATGCAAAAGTTGCCAAATGCAAAAGTTGACAAATAAAAAAGTTGACAAATAAAAAAGTTGACAAATAAAAAAGTTGACAAACAAAAAGGTCATTAAATCTTATCCTCGACTGGCATTTCGGCCTTGATAAAAGTAACTCAGTATTATAAAAGAACATTTTCGGAAAAAAAATTGCACTATTCACTTGCGGTTTCCTTCAAGATTTTTTTTTGTAAACTTATCAAGAAAAGTACACGCGTTTTATTAAAAAATAACAACAACGCCATTTTGCAACTTTTTAAATGTTTATAAACTATTCCCTAGCCTTATTGTAAAACAACAACAAAACATGCTAATGTTATCAATTGTTTCTGATTCTATAAGAGGATAGTTTATTGCCCAACTGTCTGCAAGTGACCGTTAAGCCTTGGTAAAAAGTTACTTTTTGTTGTGATAAAATATTCTAAACATTTTGCAGCGTTATCTCGACGTTTTCGATTAGTTTAGTTATACAGAAATCCCCCGCGATACGGTGGTCCTAGGATATGTTTTTGTTTCAGATATTTATATGGAATACAATGTTTTTCCGGCCTCTCGGTATGATATTTACCCGGGCCTCGGTGTTATTTATAATGTTGTTAGATTATATACCTGTGTATAATATTAATATACTGTATGTACTGTTTTTGTTACTAATTTGTAATATGTACTGTATAGAATTTTTCTTAGGCCCCACCATACGGCGATTTCACCTTACGATTCTAACACCGAAACTGATTAATGCCGTATCCCAGGGTTCTATTTATAAGTTTGTTGTTAACTTGGGGCAGTTGAATTACATAGAAAAATAGCACGCCCGTTATTGGCAAAACAACACTATGCTGGGACTTACCAAATGTTAATAAATTATTTCTTTGTTATTTTGTTTAACACTAAAATTATGATAATTTTATCCATCGTCTCTAGTTGTAGCAGAAAGTAGTTTTTTTTTTATCCAACTGTCGATCTCATTGATTCAACTTTTATCCGCGAGTGGGCTTTATGCCTTGATAAGAAGTTACACGTCATTGTAATAAAATATGCAGTGCACCGCAAGGAATTCGCCGAGTTTATTTATATGTATTAGTTGTTAATCCGTCGCAGTTGGAGTATCATAAAAAATAGCACGCCCTTCATTCGCAAAATAACATTCTTTTCTAAAGCTTGAACGATATTTGTAGCCTCTAGAAAGAATGAAATTATCTTATCAAACTCGATGCAGATTAAATCAGTCAACGCAATGATCAGAGCGCTCGTTAACACCGCGTTAGCGATGCTGTTCGATAAGGCCAGTATAAACTGGAGTCAGTTTTCTGATATCAAAGATTAAAAAATCAATGAGAACCCCGGAAGCGATTCGAAATTTGATCAAATTAAAAAGCTGAAATCTCTGATAAATTACAACCTGTATCTCCAGACTTCTTTGCTCGAATCCAGGCTTAAAATAGTTTCTATGTCTTTTTTTTTCCTCCGAACGAGTGATGACATGGTCTCATTGAATACGACAAACTTCAATTCGTATTTTTGATAAGTGAGTCACAAACTATCAATAACTGAAGGTCACTCAATTATGATGATTAATGAGTGTAAAGAGGTCAGTAAAACAATATGATAGAGATTGGTAGAGATGCACATTGGGTAGAATTTGATTATTTAGTAAGACGACTCAAAAAGAAATTGTTTACATTGGACTTGAAAATAATGAGCTTGCCGTAAGCCAGAAAATAAAACAACAGTGAGTGTTCCAAAGTTGGGAAGATGTAAGAAGGAAAATTTGTTCATGGAATTTGTGTGTACATTTAGACTTAGATCGAGAATAGGTGAAATTGTTGAAAGTGGTTGTAGCTAGTCGAGTGTGTTTGTTGATTTGAATGATTTGGTTGTTGGTTGTTTTTTTATGGCATATCAACCCTTTTCAGGTTATTCAATGCCGAATCCGGTGATTTTGAAGAAATTTTTTTTAATAGAATATATTTGTTTTTTGCAAGTCGGTTTCTATTTAACCCATAGTTGGAACCCTAACAGGTACTACCACTCCGGGTCAGAGTGGACTTTTTTTTCTTTTTTTTTACACTGATCACCACTTATCAAGGCCCGGAAGCCACTCAGGGATAAGGGTTATTGCAAGTACATTACATTAGTGTGGAGATTTGATGAATTGTTTACTTAAAGGGGCGATTCATTTGGAATTTGTTAACGTTGGACTTGAAGACATCCAAGTTGTAGTCCGGTGGGAAGCAGGCAGATGGAACAGAGTTCCACAGGCGTGCAGTTCTAAGAAAGAAACTTTGTTCATGGAATCATCTAGGGAAGTGGTCGGCCCTATTCCAGTTTCACTTAGAAATAATATGTTCGGTTTCGTCTCCTGTAATTGGGTTTCAACCTCTGGAAGGTTGGAACGTAGACCCCTAATGTTGGAGAAGGAGACCTGGTAGTAGGGGTCTACGTCGGAAGATGGGATTCTACGTTTAACCAGGTTTTTATTCTGGAGATATTTCATGTTGAGGTTTTGGGATTTGTGGAATAGGTCGGCATACTTGGTTAGAGCAGTACAGAGAGGGAAAGTAAGAGAGAAAAAGATAGGAAATTTTTTTTGTAGCACACGAAAAGGTAAAGACGTAACAATTACCCACTAGTATGGCATCGAGCAATGGCAATTAAACGGTGGCTCCACACTCCCCAGAGCCCGCAAGCTGGGGCCTTACCATTGGATATAGTGTAAGGTCATATCCAGGACCATGATTTGAATGGGGACGGTACCACTTATTCTAGTATTTTCTATGCTGATAAAGATGGACATGAGATAGATTCGCCAAGTCTTTTCTGTGAGAAAGAGGCTGCTAGGACACTATGTTTCGACGTCGGTTCTGAACGCTGTTTATGCAGGAAAAGTTACTGAGCAATTCGCGTCTGCATCTAACAACAGGACTCCATTGCCATCGATGTTGATTGTATAACAACTGGCAATGACAATTTCTATGTTTACCTAACTTCAACCGCTAAGAATTTGGTACAAAGGAAACAATTGTTTACCGTCGTGTAAAATAAAACGCTATTTTCCTATACAGCACACGACGAGCGTTCCAAAAGTAACGCTTCCTTTTTTTTATTACACTCGAATGGATCAAAGGGGGTCGTAAATTATTTTTTTATGATAACTGAACGTAAGTATACATGACATGAGATTTGTATTTCTTCCTTGCAGATATAAACGGCGTGAGGTTCTAAGAAAGCAATTCCTGCCATAGACGTGCCATACTTAAACGATTTGTAATAATTTTTAATCCTCGACTGCGTGCCAACAAATTTTTCTCCAAACCATGGATTACACATATCTTAGATTATTGCACACATTTTGGATTTTAATTTGAGTTTATAAGTAAACAGTTTAAATCCGGTTTCTCTTTATGGGGGCATTGAATGTTGCAATCGTCTTGTTTTAAAATACCTCTCCATATAATTTACATCTGGATTTTAATCTTAGATGTTTAATGCACTCTTTTCATTTCGTTTCCCTATTTTATAAACATTTCACCCTAAAAACATTTTTGCATCTATAAATAGTTTTAATATAATGTTGTTTCAATAAATGCCAAAACCAGCAAATTCATAGCTTCGCTATAATATACATTTATTTCTTCTAATGAGAAGAACGCATTTCTTGAAACTCCCTTGATTAAGGAAATGTTTATATATCTTATTTGAGTATTCTGTCGAACAATAAATTTATGTGAAATATGAAAAACAGTCTAACATTTGTGTTCTTCCATAAGAGCTCTATTTTCTATCTTGGTTGTATTGAGCTTTTTTATGTGGCTAGGGTTTACAATAGAAATTTAATAATTATATTCACGGCAAGTTTGCAGAAGCTTCTGCTTATAAACTCCATTTTTACTTGTTGAATTATATACACACACACACAACCACACACACACCCACACACACACACACACATATATATATATATATATATATATATATATATATATATAGAGAGAGAGAGAGAGAGAGAGAGAGAGAGAGATAGAGATAGAGATAAATTAAGGAAGGATAAGAATAAAAATTACAAAAACATGTAATCAGATCAATAAAGACGAAATAATAATTTTGTTAATACGATGTTTTTTTTTTAATTTCCGCGATAATTTTAAGCTGCTTTCTGGTTTTTACGACTTGGCTGTTTTATTCAACAAGAATTGTTTCAACAATATTCTACATTGTTACAGCATCTGATATTTTTTTGTAATACATTTGCATTTCCTTCCTAATGAATATTCTTTGATTTGATTATCTCTCCCATACAAAATAAATTTTTACATCACCATAAACTTTAATGTTCGCAGTATTTTTATTATTAACTTTATTATTTCTTAATTAATATGTTAACTTTAAAAGTGAAAAATCAGAATACAAACAGAAAACAAATTATATTTGCAAAATAATTCACAAAACCCAGAATAGAAATTAATATTTTCATAATCAAATTTTTTTTAAAAAATATCAAAAATAATTTCGATCACAAATTTACACGGTGGATCAATTTGCTATTTCGCTGCAGATCTAATCGAAAATTTCAGCAGCCATTTTAAGAGCTTACAACTTCAAAATAAATGTAACACGAACCAATTAGACACATCTAACCTTTGCTGGAGATGGGAGGTTACAAGAATTCTGAATGATGACTGCCGATGGGTATATTCTCAACTATTTCTGTATTTTACCAGCGTGCTGCCTGAGGTTAACTTGGGATTCCTGTTTTTTTTTTCTGTGATAGGAAGCAATCAAATAATACAAGCTTTCAGTGTATCTAGACGTTTTTTTTTCTGTAGATTACGCGTGATTGAAATCATCCAGTAAATGGCATGGATCAATAGCTGGGTTTGCAACATTATGTACATGTAGTTGTAATGTTATCAGAATATGTTTGCAATGATATTAGCCTTTACAAAAAGGGATTATAGATGATCGTGCCCAGATTGAAAAGGGAATTTTTCGCAGATTTTGTAGTAGTAGTAGTAGTAGTAGTAGTAGTAGTAAACATGCTAGAAAGTTACTTACGCCTGAGGGTATCCTGTATGGAGTATTGCTAGTCACAATTGTACTGCTCCTAGTCTCTCACTCTTTGACAGGGTTCAAAAGAGAGTTACTAACTTAATAGGTCCCTCATTGTCAGCTAGGCTCCAAACTCTGTCCCATCGATGACATGTTGCATGTTTTACAAGTATTTTCCTGCTAGATGCTCCGACGAACTACAACTCTTTCTACCGCTTTAAATGTGGCAAGCAGCTAAATCCCACCCCTCTGGAGTAAAAATCCCTTCTGCTTTAATAATTTCTCTCCTTCGTACTGTTATACATTGGAATTCCCTTCCGGGTGCCTTTTTCCCTGTCTGTACTGACATGGAGTAGTTTAAGTGTGATGTAAACAGACATCTTGCTGCTCAACACCCTACATAGTATCCCTGCGAATTATGTCCCAATTAGGAGGTCCGTTCCTCAAAGTGACACTGTGCATTGTTTGTGCCTTATGGAAATGCAATAATTAAAAAAAAAAAACGTCCAGTCGTCTTAGCGGTTTAGTTGAAATAGTTAACACCAAAAATACACAAATAGATACGTTCTATAAAATATACTGTTCTTTTTAGTTTAACTTTTTAGCTGTCGTTTGAGATGAATATACGCTTAACAAAATACCTCATACGCTATGAGGGTGCATGGGTATGTGGACAGATGTAGATGGAGTGGTTGTTTCCCCCTCAAGAAATATTACTTTTGTTTATTTTTTTTAATTGAGGGTCACCACTAATCAATGCCAGAATGCAATTCAAAGATGAAGGTTACTATATGTTAGATAGATAGTGAGATAACACAATTATTATCAGTAAAGGTGAAACTCGAATAGGGCTTAATAATTTAAGAGGATGGCTCAATAAAAACTTGTTTCCATTGGGCTTGAAAATACCCATGTTATAGTCGACTGTAAAGCATTCTCACACTATTTTGTTCACCAGGCGCAGAGTTTTATAAACGAAACGTAGTATTAGGCAGAAATAGAGAGAAATGAAATGGTTGGTAGCTGTTGTAGCCAGACGAGTATTTGTTACGAATATTTCACTGGGGGGGGAATAGATTGGAGGTCAGTCGAGAACCAACATAAGTAACGATAGAGCAGAGATAGTCTCGAAACGGTTGTACACTATAGATGTAGAAACGGGTACTCTTTGGAACTTTACTCCAGATATGGCACCAATACTCAATTCTGGGACGCATTTGAGGCTTGTCCAAGAAGAGATTGTACCGTAGGTGACATAGATTTAGAAACTGTAGAATAATCCCACTATTTTTCTAGTTAGATGCACTACCTGATCTGATGTATTAGGAGAGAAAGGTGGCTTGTTCGCCTTTATTGCGACGACTGTATTTGGCTGAGTCTTCATTAGTCCGTCTATTCATCTTTTTTCATGTGCTCATATAAACATCTGTTGGTTCGTTTTCTATAGAATTACTTTCAGAACAAATTTCGGGTGTGTATTACTGTACACATAGATTCGAAAAAGTTGTCAAAAAACAAATATATAACAAATAAATGTTATCAAAGGCAAGATAAGTTACATTTCTACCAAACTGGATATATTTTTCCTGTTTTTATTCAATGTAACATGTTTATTCAGCTCGAAAACCATGCAGTTTTTACCGATGTATTGGAACATTCAAGATGGCGTCTGATTCTCTCTTTAACACGGTAAGTTTGGGAAAAGACGTTATAAATAAAAAACCGGATAAAATATTGTTAAAAACTCGCTCAATATATGTTACCGTGACATAGGTTGACATATATTGGCGGGTGTTTAATAGTATTGTGTATAGTTTTTTTATTTGTAACACCTTCTTCCAAACTTACGGTGTTAAAGAGGGTGTGAGACGCCATCTTGAATTTTCGAATACATCGGTAAACACTGTATGTTTTTCGAGCTGAATAAATATGTTACATTGAATAAAAACACAAAAAATATATCCAGTTTGGCAGAAAAGCAACGTATCTTGCCTTTGATAACATTTATTTATATATTTGTTTTTTGACAACTTTTTCGAATCTATGTGTACAGTAATACAAACCCCAAATTTCATATCTTAATGTTTACTTGTTTTCTCTTTCATGCCTACGTTTCTGTTGGTATTTAAATCGACGCTGATCGTTTTGTTTTGGAATAACTTCCATTCAATATTTCTTTTTTATTAAATACTCGTTGATTAGCTAATATTTATTTTCTCGGGATACGTAATCAAATAATGAGGACGACGAATCGAAATATTATATTCCATCTATACATTTTAGATACACACTTTTACACAATGTATACACTCTGACAGCCGTGGTTTTTGTAATCAGCAATAACTTGTTAAATCCACAAAGTTTTATTTATTTTACACAATAATAATCTTACAAACGCGTAAGTTCGGGTCGGTATAGGAGATTGTGTGTGTTAGCCGATTGCACGACGGCAAGAAGGGTGTTCCTAACGATTCCCTTATCTCTGTCTAGTTGTCTTTTGTTTTGGCTAGTGTTTTTTAATACTTACATCGCCCTAGATTCCTTGATCGAATTTAATTGTTTATTTATTTCGACCTTTTACTTAAACTACTTTTAGTCGTTTCAATTCAGAGTTAAATATGGTCTCATTGTTTATGGTCCCGATTTACAACTGTTTTTGAACGGCTCCGATATTTTCCGGTGTTGGCCATCACCTATGCAATAGAAAAATGAAATATATATAACCATTTTACTAACAAAGTTATTATCACAAAGCCATCTGAAAAAATGGCAATAGAGTTTAGCGAGGTCCGTTGGTCGCAGTCGATACTCAGATAGCACGTGTCGTTTGCCTTTTGGACGTCAACCGGTTTTATGCTCTTTGCTCTTTGTGTAAGTCGATTGATATGTAAATTAAGTTAACTCTCGCTCGATCTTGTAGGGAGATCTCTTGTCTGCTACAGGGCTCGACAATAAGAACGATTGTGGGAATATCACCACAGTTTGACTGATGCGTCTGTAGCAGAAGGTGATCGTAGAATTTAGGTACAATAATCTCTTGCGATTTTCTTGGGTTAGTGACCTGTCCTCCATGCTCTCATTTTGTATGGTTGAGTGGTGCTTGTTCAGTTGTTTTTATCGGTGACAGCAAAGGGTTGAAAATGTATGTCGTCAAGATATTTGTCGAGATTGGCGGTATGCTGTGGTTGAAGTCAGTTACACAAAGGTTTGCAAGCGAGTCTGCATTGCCGAGTCCAGGCGAATTTGTACCCATGTCAGTGTGCATTGTTCGTGTTCAGCGAGTTCCCTATGAGTTTGTTGAATCAACGAACGTCCAGTTGTCGAGTTTTTTAATGTGCTTGTAGCAGCTAACTCGTTTTAAACTGGTGACTTCTTCAATAACGTCCAGTCGTTGAGGTTTTTAAATGTCCGTGTTGCAGCTTAACTCGTTGTGACTTCTATGGTTGTTGTTATTGATGTCTGTGGATTTTATGTTCTTTACGAAAATCCGTGAGAGTTTGGGTTTGTTGAATCTGTCGTGAGAGAAAGTTGGAAAGTCCTGAAGAGTATTGTCAATATTTAGCAGAACCCGACTTTTTACATCTCGTATGAAGTCAAGAGTTCGGTGTTCATGTTGTATTAGTGCTCGGAATTTTCTCTCCTCTGAAGCAGTGTTTCGTTTTAGCGCCTCTGTTTTAAGTCTTCGTTCGCCATTCTTGGAGGTGGGCTAGTTATTACATTCCGAACTGTTTTAGCTAATGGTGCCGGCATGCCACAACACAAAATGCGTAGTTGATTATGTTATGTGAGGGTACATCGTGAATTTAAAAAGAAAAAAAGGCGCCCACTTGTGCAAACCATAATTTCGCATCTTCTGCGAATTGCGGTAGAGATATAAAACTCATTTTCAGTGAGAAAAAAAAACGAACGAACAAAATGAACAAAAGAAGCTTTTATGTACTAGCTGGCCAAGATAAATTTGCACACAAAACAAACGTTTTTTTTTTTTTGTCCAAAATATAAAATGTCACAATTAATAAAAGGAAAAATCGTTTTTTTTTGTTTTTTTTTTTAAAGATAAAAGGAGTTTATCAGGCGTTGTTCAATTGTTTTTTTTTATTTTAATAAATAAATAAATTTCAACAGCCAAGCCTAAGAAGACACAAATACTTTTTCTTCGTCTGTAGTACTACTATGCAGTATTTTTTTAATTGAAGGAAAAACATGCTATCAAAACTAAAGCAAAATATTCAATGTAGGTTAAGTATAAACTTACTACAACGAATAATCTGTTCGTCCGAAACAATTTTTTTAGCCAGTTCTTTTGTAATTCCAGT
The DNA here is from genome assembly GCF_053919585.1 of Euprymna scolopes. Classification (NCBI taxonomy): domain Eukaryota; kingdom Metazoa; phylum Mollusca; class Cephalopoda; order Sepiida; family Sepiolidae; genus Euprymna; species Euprymna scolopes. The sequence goes on along the minus strand of NC_136523.1, from coordinate 9,245,768 downwards.
AGGATGTTTAAGCCAATGTTAGGTTGAATTGTGTGTGTTTTTTATCTACGGATAATATGTTCGTCGAAGAAGGAGTCACCGCTTTAGCGAGGTCCGTTCGTCGCAGTCGATATTCAGATAACATGTGTCGTTTGTCTTTTAGACGTCAACCGGTTTTATGCCCTTTGCTCTTTGTGGTGTATATGTGAATTAGCTTAACTTTTGCTCGATCCACCATGAAGATCTCTTCTCTGCTACAAGAGCAACAATTATTGAGACACTTAATAAACCTACTACACGACAAAGACCCAATAGGAAAATATATTTTATCCCGTTTATCATCTTATTCTTTACGTTTTAAATATAGCAAATAATGCTTCCAATACACATTAGGTTTTGCATTAGCTTCCAAAAAAAGTAAGTTCGTATAGGACCCAAACTCTAATTTTTTGTGTGGATCCACTGACTGAAGGTCGCGTGAAATTGTCACAAAATCACACTTCACCTAATTCTCTGCATCATCAATGCTATGATCCCTATTTGGCATCAATTGAAATCGATGGTTCTCGTCTTGGGGAGGCTCCATGTTTTGACAAGCACCTGGGGTTGACCTTTACGCCTGATGTGAAATGGAACACGTACATCAAGTCTGTTGCCAAGGTCGTTGGGAAAATGGTGGGATCCTTCTACCGCTCCAGAGTATATATCACTACTGATGCAATTCTCTATCTGTATTTGACATAGTAAAAAATAGACTTCCTGGCTTAGTGGGGGATGCCCTTTTCTCTTCCCTGCAACCTCTCTCACACAGAAGAAACGCTGCGAGCCTGTTTTGTTTTATCATGATTTCATTGACAAGTGCTCGTCCGAGCTTTAATTTCTGGTCCTTCTTCGCCAATCATTCACGATAAACACCCGTTTATCGGAAACCACTGTCAATAATTTTCCCTACTCTTTATCTGTACCTAAATCAAAATGTAGTTTCCATGAACAAAGCGTCTTTCTCAGAAGTGCACGCCTGTGGAATTCCCTTCCGTTTGCCTGTTTCCCACCTGACTACAACTTGGATGTCTTCCTGATGAACCGCCCCCTTAAGTAAGACACTTTATCAAATCTCCAATACTAACAATTATTACGATACTATCCCATTGATTTCTGTACACGCAATAACCCTTATCTCCGAGTGGCTTGATAAGGGGTGACTTTCATGTAAAAAAAATGTCTGATAGACATCTTTCTTCAAAATAATCCTGAGTTAGTCTTTACTTATTTTAATTTGTCTTCCGGGAAGCGGCGTGACAGTAAGGTCAAAATTACCGCGTTTGAATCCGGTAAACTAATCTCTAACAGTTCTCTCAGCTATGGTGTTTTGTCCATATACGACAGCGATACCCTTGATCACTTCACTCGCTTTTTGACTTTGATTAAAGGTGAAAAGAAAAGGGTCTCGAAAATGTGATTTCTTATCTACTTGGCAATCTATTTGACGGTTCTGAAAAACGAGAAATATATATGAACACAAAACGATGAGCATTACCTTGCAGAACGCAATAATGCCAAATATCAAAACATGTTTTAGAATAACTTTTTTTATAAAACGGCGAGAACTTATTCAACAACCTGTTATATAAGCAATTTCGACCATACAATAAGCTTTTACAATGTTTCCATATACAGATTGTCAAAACAGGTTATCCCTGGTATATGTCGTTAAGATCCTTATTATTTTAAAAGGTAATCTTTAAATAAATCCCTAAAATTCACATCTGCTTATGTAGAAAAGGTTACGATTGCTTCCTATGAGAGGGGTGTACAATCAAATTAATAGTGTATGAAGCCAATAATATATAAGGTATCTGCCCTAGTAATGAAAACATTTACTTCGAACAGAGGCTCTACACCACCAATAATATTTTTAAATAGTAGTAGTAGTTAACCACTTTGTAGTAATAACAATATGAGATCTTAAAGAGTCTAATACACCCTACAAAATTAATTCGATTAGATTAATCAGCAAACGAAATTTTATAAACTTATCTCCAGGAACTGTTCACTATGAACTTTTGAAATTCAAGATCTTACAAGCGATTAATATCTTCTCCCTAAACTGTACGAACATTAACACTCAGTTTGTAAATCATACCTCTACAGAAAAAAAATAAACTTCTACTAGTTGAATGGGCTAAAAAAGAAATTACATAAGTTACTGAAAAATATCCATCCCTGAAACTTACCACTAAGTCTTAGTGGTAAATTATTTCAAACAATATATCCTCGTAAATTACATCCTAAGATTAAGTTACCGTTACACATTAGTTTACACGCGGGGCCTACACGTTGTATGCAGTCTACGTCGCAAAGAAGACCAAGAAAAAAGATTAACTCGAACTCACTTTTTTTATTTGTAATAACATTTATTTCTTCATTCCTACGCCACGCGTGACTTCTCATTACGGATGTGACGTCTCCCACGTGATCGTCTTCTATAATTGCACTCTCTTCTTTTTATAGTATTTTCCTTGCAGTGACGTCATTCGGCATTTCGTGTGCAGTTGCATACGCGCGTCTGCTCTCTGTTACAGGAGTACTGTTTCCAAATATGAGTAGGAACTGTTTATGGCACTCCTTATTAGTTATGCAGGATAGAAAACTGGCTTCGAAATTAGTGTTAAATGCTTCCTTTCTCTCCCCAGCCTCAACTTATTCACAGTGGACACATTGCAAGTGTATCTCTGATTTATCGTTATTTCATGGCAGATGCTCGAATAAGATTCAGTCTTTGCACTCCTAGTAAAACATTCATAAAATCTCTCATCTACCTTCAACTTTTATCAACATTTTTCTTACTCACTATCTCTTTCTAAAACAAAACGCAAATTCCATGAGCAAAGTTTGTTATCTAGAAGTACTTCTTTCTCACAGACAGTATATATTTTTGCTATGTCTTTATTTGCTTGACAGGTGCTCAACTGAGCTTTAAACCTGGATTCCTCCGTAAAATATCCGCAATAAACACTTGTCTAGCTACAATCAGTATCAACATTTTCCTTGCCCTCTATCTGTGCCGTACACTGAACGAAACTTTCATGGGCAAAGTTTTTTTTCCTAGAGCTACCCGTATGTGGAACACAATACACCAAGGCTGCTTCTCAGCTTACTACAATTTGCTCCTATATAAATAAGATATTGCTGAGCTGTCCACTTGAGTAATCAAATCCTGCACAATTTCAACCATTACCGGTAATCGCTGCTATGTCGAACACTTATCAACGAGTGGCTTTTGAGCCTTGATAAGCGATGATTCCCTTACGCATAACAATCATGCGTACCCTCGTAAAAAGTAGGTCGTCCAAATTTGATTAGCTACTCAGAAACGCAAGGATACCATTAAAGAAATAAGAAACTGGAAAACAGAAGGTAATCTGAGACACCTCCGGTAATTGCTGATCGAAAGCAAACGCCATAGAAAAAAAAAGAAAACAAAAAAGACACTGTCTTCTAATTGTTGATCTAAACTGAAATGAAGCAATCATCTCGACCACCATTATCGGCTTTCGGATGTCAATAAGACAGCTTTCATCTGTAAAAAAAAATAAATAAATAAAATAAATAAAAATCTTACAAACATATTAAACACGTAAAACTGTACGGTTTTGGTCGAGTATATGTATCTAATGTTTTCGTTATCTATGTGTCTATAAAAGTGAAAATGTGTGTGCGAAGACAGTTCTAAACCTAACTCCTGGAAACACTGTCAATCATTTTTTTTTTTTTTTTTTACATTTTCACCCCAAACAAGGCAAATTGCCACTTTGGTGTAGGGGGCTACTATCAGGGGCAACAACTACTGGGGTACTATGTAGGGATTTGGGCAGCAAGGTGTCGGTTCACGTTACACTTGAACTTCTGCACGTCAGTACTGTTGGGGAAGCAGGGACCTGGAATGGAATTCCAGAGTCTAGCGGTTCTGGGGAAGAAACTATTGGAGTAAAAAGATCTTTTACATCTAGGGATCTCTACAGTGTGGGGGTGGGATTTAGCAGCCTGTCGGGTTTGTCGAGGGTGCTCACGTCGTGGGGGCACAAGTGATTGCAGTTCGTCAGAGCATTCGCCACTAAAATACTTGTAGAAAAGGCAGAGGGATGCAACATTTCGTCGATGGGACAGAGGCTGAAGCTTAGATGCCAGTTCAGGGCCTATCCGGTTTGCGACTCTCTTTTGAACCTTGTCAAGGAGCGATAGACTAGTAGCAGATGCACCAGCCCAGATGTGGCAGCAATACTCCATACATGGGCGAATGGTGGCCTTATAGAGGTACAGGATACTTTCGGGTGTTAGTATTTTCCGCAATCTTTATCTGTGCCTAACTCTATACATAGATTCCATGAACAAAGCTTCTTTCTTAGGAGTGCACGCCTGTGGATTTCTCTTCCGTTTGCCTGTTTCCCACCTGACTACAACTTGGATGTCTTCAAGTCCAACATAAACAAATTCCTGATAAACCACCCCCTTAAGTAAGACACTTTATCAAATCTCCATTACTAACGATCACTACGATATTATCCCATTGATTATTGTACACGCAATAACCTTTATCCCCGAGTGGCTTCCGGGCTTTGATAAGTTGTGACTACCATGTAAAACAAATAAATAAATAAATACTCACCGAATTTTTAAGATACAGACTTGAAATATAGTATACAAGGTATTCAGACATGTGGAAATGTTTTTAATCAGAAAAAAGGGCGTCCAAAGGAACATTAACAAACTGGTACGCAGGGAGTCGTGGAATTTTAATTTTGTCAACTGTTTCACGACTATGCATGCGCGGTTTAGAAATATGAGAGCTTCGTTATGTTAAGAATAAGATTTTTGAAAACACTTTGTAAATGTCGTGTCAACCGGGCGTAATGATGATCGTACTTGGCTCCGTGTCTTCAGGTTTTGATTTCAATTTCAGCTCAAGTATTTCTTTTTTATTTACAAGAAGTTAACCGTTAAGAAAAAATACAATTTTACGATATATATGTAGGTAATCTTTTACGATATATATGTAGCTAATCTTACAGAAAACGTTTGATTTTACGTATTTTGATTATTGGTAAAGTGAAATTTACAGCAACACAAATACATCTTATATAATGAAGGCTGGTTATAACCCCCAATGTATATATGTCGATTACCTCCGCCAGAGGACCGTTTATGTACCTTTTTGCAAAATACTACTTGTTAGCCAGAGGCTATTACAGCTCAGATCGCTATTAGTGGCACCCATAAAGATAATGCTTGTTGCTGCCGTCAGAAGACAGATATGATTGTGTGATTTTTACGATGTATACGTAGATAATCTGACAGAAAACGTGTGACTTGACACATGTTCATTATTGATAAATTTGGATGAATGATCGCAATGTAGGAACTGGAAAATCATTTATGTGAATCCGGAAGAGTGTCCAGTGAAAAGTGACTCTCCGAGGTGAGTCGAAGTTGAACTTGGAAATTTTGATCGGTAACAATTATTTTAATCGACGCATCATGAAGGCATTCCTATGTGTGTTACAGCCAGTCAGTTTTTCTTCACACATAATGTATTTCTGATTGAGTTGAAATAAAATTGTTTTTTTTTTTAAATTTAAATTCTATCTTTTTGTTTAAAGATTAATATTAATCAATATCGGGTAAACATTTTGTTGAACATTTTTCTGTTGAGGTAAGAATCTTATAAGAAAATAAAAGTATTTGTAAAACACGCACAGGGGTGCGACATTGCGGTGATGTAACAGAGGTTGGAGCTTGGCCGATTATGCGGAAACTATTAGATTTGAAAAAATGGGGGGAGGGGGCTCTGTAAACGATTAATAAATTAGCGGTAGATACTGCAGCGTATATGTACAGAAAATATTACACGCGTAAACGAACCGTGTGTTTGCATAGATATAAGATGCTCTTTGGTGTGAATAATTTTCTAAAAACATAGTTTTACTCTCATTCACTTACAACCCGACATACTGCGACTTGATTACAATCAGCTACTATTAGGACAATTACGTTTCTGATTTTTTTTAGATGAGGATAAGTAATTTGTATTATTATTATTCATTCGGACTACTGTTCTCATCTTGAGTGTGATTTTCTTAACGTCTTGTAGATATAACCTGGGAACTTCTTCTTACTCGGGAATGTTTCTGTCTAAATCGAGAATTTGGACGGAATTTCGAGCAGAACCCTTTATTTACGTCACGGGGGTGGCGTGCTCTTTTTCCGTCAACCATGACTGGATAGAAGTCCAAAGTAATTCGCAAATGTATTTTTCGGTCACCCACTGAGGATTGAACCTTCAACCTTCAAGAAAGTATCACTTATACAATTGATTTTCCCAGTACGCTAATCACTGCGCCACGCGTCCTTGCGGACAATTCTAATACGAATTTTAGGAGCCTAAAACTTATTTTTATTTCTAGTTTTAATATTATTATTAATTATTTCTATATATAAATGTGTATATATATATATTATATATTATTACTTGTATATATTACTGTTTTTACTTATTACTTATATATATATTATATATTTTTTATAATTACTGGTTCCCATATCGTATTAAATTCTATACTTGGTATACTTTCAGTCATCTTAGTCATTACCCTTCTTCTCTGTCTATAAGTTTTACTTCGTTCAGTGAAAGTTGGATTTCGGTATACAGATGACATAAACGCTTGACCTGTGCTAGGATTATGCATAAAGTGACAATATATAGGGGGTCTTAAATATTAGTACAATCAGCTAAGGAGGAGACAGGGGGGTGTCTTATGTTTAGAAAGTCGTGTGAAGAAATTACTAGAAGAGAAGAGTTTTATTCGAAAAAGAAGGGGTTATATTTGTTACTTTCCGGATAGTTTAGATAAACAGGCTGTCCTAAAAGTCACTAAAGGTTTCAAAATATTTGTCATTTTAACATTAATGATTATTTTCTTCTCTATTTAAGACATATTACGGATAATGTTTTGGAAATTAATTTTGGGTGAGGAAAGCATTGAATAGCGAAGGCAAGTTGTGAAAGACACCATGAAGCTTCCCAGGCAATACTTTGGCGACATCATTATTTCTCGCTATGGAAATATCAAATGGCCACCACTTTCCCCAGACTTGACTGGCCCCGATTTTTTCTGGTAGGGATATCTTAAAGAAAGAGTCTATGTTAACAAACGCTCAAACCCCACAAGAAGTGAAGAATAACATCCAGAACGAGATTCTGCAATGTGTAAGGAATAACGTTTTGAAAATAGCACACATGTGCGAAGCTGAAAATTGGCAATATTTAAAAAAACATTATTTTTTTAATAAGTAAAGATTATTTGAATTTTGCATATTCTTTTTAAATGTCCAAATATCTTAGTCAGATTGTGTTAAAATTACAGACAAATATTATCAAAAATAAATAATGTATTTAAATGAGATTTTGGACACCCAGTATTTCCCTCGACGAGGCACAACTGCTGCAAGTTCTTTAGCGCATTGTGTATGAAATAGTGGTTCCTGTTGGGATTACAGCAGCACATTCGGATGTGTACAGTATATGTGTGTATAATCTTCGTTGGAATGTTTTGGATTGTATTAAGTACTCAATACACACAATTACCCAATCAGATGTGATATAGGACATATCCGGTTTTAAAAATTGTGTTCAGAGGAATATATGTAAAAAATGATAAGCCGTTCCAAACAGCCATTGTAAATCCCAAAACTCTGCGCTAGAATGCAGCATTAGAAAATGTGCTAAACTTCGGTTTAATCTTAATCGAAACAAATGAGTAAAAGAATGATTCCAGTGGAGGCAGAATACTAACTATGTACTAAAATGTAAGCCGCCAGAGAAATATAAAACTGGCTAACGAAATGCACATCATAATCTGATACTCTAACAATCTGAGTAAAGTCATATAGAAAACCCATTAATGGTAATTGGGGCACAGGTCGTGTGTCTGTTTATAACGCGGTTTCTTATTCTATATACTAGCACGACGCCCGGCTTGGCCCGGACCTACAATACGCTTAAACATCGTATTTTGATTCACGAAGATTGCGTATGTATTATTATAGAATCAATACTCTATTGAATATTATTATAGTACGAGGAATACCGGTGGACTAATTCGCATATATATATATATATATATATATATATATATATATATATATATATATATATATATATATATATATAATGATAATATCGTTTATCAAATTGAGTTTATGTTCGTTTAAAATATCACGTCAGCTGATATTTGGGCTTAACGATCTTCAAAATTATTTTTTTTTAAATGTTTCTACGAGAATACTTTAAGTAACTCCAGCTAAGGATACACAGGATTACCGTAAGATGTAAAAAAAAATCGTTTTATTTATAAGAGACTAGCCTGGGTGTGTGTCCGGCGTTGCCCCGGGTGATTTGAAGTGTGTGTTGAGAAAAAAAAAATGTAGTAGTCGGCAGGCAGGCTCGAACCCGTACCGCGAACGCGGAAAAGAACATGTAAAAAAAAAAAAAACGTGGCGTCTTTGCTGTTGCGTTCATCGCCAAACAGGAAGTGGCATAGGTTTAAAGTAAAACATGGAAACTATCTTTTGTTGGTTACTAAAGGTTTAACATATTTGGCGAATGACTTAATAGCGCTGGAAGAAACTCCACTCATCAACAGTTTTGTAAAATGGACTAAACATTCAACATTAAGAAGGTGGAAGTTGCCACATACATGATTGCTATGAAAATGAGTACTCAGTAAGGTTCTTGTATACTCAGAGATTTGCACACTAACAGTGACCCTTTTGGTGACGAAACGAAAATAGGCAAATATAAAAGCTATTCAACCATGTAAACGCGTTAAACAAAGAAACGTATTAGGGGGATCCTGATTTTTATTAGAATTATAAGATACTTCTAATAAGAAAACACGCAAAGCCACCCCTAGTAAAACGATTCTATTTTCGTGACTATGGCTGCATTAGATGGCGTGTTAAGAGGTCATATTTGGACAACCAGTGATCATGAAGTCATCTATTGTAAGTGATGGACCAATGTCAGTTAAGTACAGATACAACAAGTCAACTTCAGTGTCCTCTGAAGGGTGAATCGTAAAACATAAACGGTGTTGAAATGATGTCCGTTAGAACTTTTTGTTCTGTGTTTATGCTTAAGTGTTTATTTTTAAATTTTCATGATAGGAGGGGGGTTCCTTCGTCTAAAGAGTAAGCGGAACCCACGGGGAGCCAGTAAGAGAAAGGTAATTTTTTGTGAATGATTGAAGATAAACACTGTAGCATAGCGTCTCCACCAAATAGCAATAGATGACAACTTTTGGGGAGTAAATACTGTAATGTAGCCCGGAAACCAACGCAGTGGGGTCTCAGTCGCAAAGGGGACAAAGAATAGGAAAGAAGTTCAACTCGAGTTTTCTTTGTAACCGCGGTATTTATTCTCTCGTGGTTACGGTCGTTACGTCACGCACGTGATTTCGGATGTTATTTACGCTTCTAACGTGATCTCGAACGTGATCCTGTGTTGTTCTCCACGTCTCACGTTATGTCGTCTTCTTTGGTCATCAGACAGGTAACATTAGCCCATGCAAAACGTTTACCTCCAGCAACCTTAATAATGACATGGTTACAAAAATTGAAAAAAGCTAAAATACTCAAGCTAATACCACACTCTACTTCCACTAGACAACTGCTGATCAAAAAATACCTACTTATCTTCAAATTCTTAATGAAAAGTAAGAACTATAAGACGAATTAAAGAAAGTGAGTGTTACAATCCATTTCCTTCTCTTCTATTAGTTTTCTTTTAATGTACATAAGATGGCGATGTAAAAATGTGTAAGTATCTATTTAGTGGAAGTTTTGCTTGCTTTTCAAAAATTGTAGTTACATTATATTTCAACATATTTAGGAAAGGTGTTTTGAAAAATATATTTACAAAAAAATTGTCTGATAATTTCTCAACCGACTTACCATATTTGGTCCGTTGTTTTTAAACATTCAAGCCAAAAACTTGTTTTCTCTAAGCAGTGGAAAGAACATGCCCTTTCTCCATTTTTATGTCTAGGGTCAGGTTGAATTTCTATGAACAGAGATTTCTTCGAAACCTTCTCATATGTCAAACACTTTAAGAGCAGAAAGCTTCCATAACACATTCCGCAGGTTCGTGTTTAATCTCACCGAATAGCATTCATTAACAGTTTGTATACGTAATTGATCGCGTAGATTGAATTGGCCGTACCTTGAGATTCATTACTTGAGACCGTTTTCAAATGCATCACTGTCACAAAAGTAAGCCGGCCACTGATATTGAAGGTCAAATTGAAGATAACTCACATCTCATGATCTGCGCAGGCGTTTGTTGTTGTTGATACTGCGTTTCCATAAAGGTCATTTGTGTACTTAATGCTATTGCATTTCGGTTCAAGAGAGTAAGAACTTGTCAAAGACCTCGAATAAAATAGAACGTATTTCGATTTTTCTAGATGACGATTAATAATTCCGACTACTTTGTGTCATCTTGGGTAACATTCTAACACGTACACTTGAGAGAAACGGATATAGTAACTAGTTATACATTACAAATAATACAGAATGGAAGGATGAAAATGTCCTCGTAAGGAATACAACACTACAGTTTATTTTGAAACTTTTATCAAAAAAATCAATTCAGGAAACTTTATTATGTAGCAGAACGTACATCGATTCAATGTAGTCGCCTTCTGTTTCAATCTCAGCCTCGATATGGGTCTTGAACTAGGAGCATGCCTTTTCCTCAAGCACCGGTTGGAGATCGGCGAATACTCGGCGGATGGCGACGATTAGGATTACTGTGATGTTGTTGCAGGTCTTGTCAGTGATGTTTCCGACGTATGACCAAACGAAGAAGTCCAGCGGGTTCAGGTCGGGTGAGTAGAGGGTCAGCTGGATAAAGGTACAAAATCATAGCATTTCTTTCTGAAGCCAAGCCTGGATGTCTTAAGGGTTGTGGGGCCGCACCGAGTCCAACTTTTACATCCAGGGTCTGCCAGAAGCCACCTGATCGCACCAAGGGATATTCACACTTTTAATCACATCTAGGTAGACTTTTGAGTTGACTTGCAAGGCGACTGCGAAAATGTTAGGTGGCATAATGGGGCCCTCACTTGAAACAAAATACCATAACTGTGGCCGAATACATTGTATTCATCAGTCTAGACACGTCCCTATTATTGATGGCAATCCATCGATGACTTTTAATCGTGCTGGCAATGGTCCGATTGTCATAACTTCAATCAGTAAAAACCATGATTTGTACAGCGGTGCTTCTCTAATCTCGCTCGTTCAACACTGTGTCACTTTCAGACATGATAGAGAGTTGCTATCGCTCTTGGGATTTGTACACAAGTGGTTAACTAGTAGATAGTCTGCAACGACAAAAAGAAAAGCGGTTTTAATTAAACAGAAATGGAATAATGTTGTTTTTCTAAGACGACAATTTTATCCTTACACTCTGTACAAAAAAAAACTATTAAACATGTTCTATTTGAAACAAGCCTAGCATGCCCGCTCTCCCTCCACTAGTGCAAAAATAACTTTCACTATGAGTAATGTATTTACAAATTAAAAAAAAATATTCAAGACTTGGTTATTGTGAAAAGTGCGAACAAACGAATAGTTGAACGATTTGGGAGACATTTTACCCCTTTAATACGCTTTAGGGGAGTAAGTAGAGTTATTCCGGAAATATTCAGAAGTAATATTTGTGAATGTTTTTTGTTATCCTAGACCTGGTCAATGAGAAAAGTGCGAAACAGGAACGAACAAGCTGTTACTTATTGCAAAGATCCATACAAAAATTCTGCCAGATTAGCCAGGAAAAACTGGAACAGACATACAGATTAAGAGAAATATGAGATATATTGTGACGTGACCGTCCTAAGGAGCGATTGCGCTCACCATGGGGTGAATGCTGAATCTCCCGACACACTGGAGAATGCCGGGCAGATATGATTGTTTTATTGTTAAGTATTATTGTATGCCCAGGCAACAGTAACCAACCTTGCTGAAAGGAAGAGTTAAGTTATAAATTTTATTATTCATATTAAACGGACATATAAAGCTGATTGTTTGGTAAAAGTGACATTGTGATGTAATCCCCCATTAGGGACCTTTAGAACTACGCTGAGATAGCTTATCACTCCCGAATGACGCCAGATAACCCAAGAATTTAAGATAGAGAAGATAAATATATATGATTTATTTCATGTCAAAATAGATATTGTTCGAAACCAGAGAAATATATTTTTGCAGCTAAAAGTTGATGACAGAAAATTTCACGTACAGCATTGTCTGACCTTAGTGGTCTAAAGATCGGATGTCAGAATTGACATCTGCCCTTGGAAATCGTGAGACCTAAAATTCAGATTTAAGGTATGAGAATTGTGCCCACGCAGGGATCTGGGGCTTTCGATTTCGTGGAGAAATCTTATTGGCTGGGGGGAAGTTTCAACCCCATCCACATACCTTACTATATATACAACTGTCGTGATAAAATTAGTCAGTCGGAGTTGGAGTTGGAGTTAGGATTCGAGAAGAACAGACCGTATAGACACGTGAACCTACCATCTTCCTCATCCAACCGTCTGTCTCTGTCTGTGAAGAGATTTGAGACTTTGAAAAAAACTTATAATACCGAATGATATTTGTAAAAACAATTGTGCATAAGTTGTGAAAATTAACACCGTAGATTAGACTACATGAGTTTGTCTTTCTTCCTGCCTGCTGCTTCGATACTCGCTTCCAGCATACCAGATTTTATGTAACAACCTCAGAGAAGACTAGATTACACGAGCCGAGAATTCAGATAAACAGAAGTCCGAGTCACCTTCTCTTGAGTGAGGGGTTACACAATTTGATATTATTTGGAAAGACATAGAATATAATTTCATTCCCGGTGCCAGCAAGACCTGACCCAGGAACGTTTGGCCTCTGGGTACAGTACCAGATCGAGAGGTCACGGGGTTAACTTTTGGGATTGTGAGAAACAGGTCTGCCTGAGAGAGTTTGCAGATTAACAGGTACAGACACACACGTGGATTCCCCGTTGGGTTACGTAATTAGTGGTGATTGTTTTAGGAGGTAGCCCGACCCACCTCTGACCTGACTACATAAACGGGTCCCCATGTAAAAAATTTGCAGTTGGAGCCAAGATTCAATAGAAATCAAATACAATCGAAGGATCGGCACCCCCTCTCGCTCTCTCTCTCTCTCTCTCTCTCTCTCTCTCTCTCTCTCTGTTCCCGAACCATCATCACCGCAAAATGAAGAGTAATTAATATGATTGGCACTCAGTAGAGTTTTTGTCAAAATTAACAGCTGAACAATTGTGTATAATTTTATATTGTGTATTTCTATCTTGATTTTGTTAGTAGAATAGATATAACTGAGTCTGTTTTTGTATTGCGTGCAGGAAACTGATTCATTTCCTGTGTGACATCGACGAAGCAGCGGCTTATCAATTTGAAGGACGAACACAAGTCCCATTGGGGCCCGTGACCGAGGATTGGCGCGTATGTGACAAGGAGATCCCTATTAGGCGTCGCAGGAGGTTTACAATGTAAGTTCGTCTTTTAGACATATATTACACGTATCCAGTATCAATAGAGATGATAGTATTTTTCGGCTTATGAAATACCGTTCCTAAATCGCCATTATTAATAGCAGTAAAATCATTGTTTCTGCTATAGTAAGGTTTTATAGACTGGTTTAATAGAGGGTCGCTCCGCCGTCACCTATAAATAGTTATAATGCTTATGTCATCTGTATTTTCTAATGACTAAGATATAAATGCGACTGAAGACCGCTTGAGAATTTAATATCCCCTGTAAAATTCTTCTTTGGAGAGAAACCGGTATAGCTCGACAATTGCAAATACAACATCAGGTATAACAGGTTAGTTTGTATGTGTGGACGTAAAACTTGCTATTAATTAAGGTAACATAAGAGACTGACGTCTCAATGTTTTATTGTGCAGGAAGCACGTACAAATTGTGTCTGGGTGGTTTTCAAATGAAGAATCGAGAAACAAAAAAGAAATTTCATTGCATATTTTATTTGAAGTTACAATATCTAACTTATAATTTGTCACATTACTCTATTTATATTTCCAACATCTCATGTGAACTCAGCATAGTTACAGATTCCAAAACGCAGATTAAAAATCGCCATTAGATACGCTTGTAAAAATTTATTCTAAACGTCGTATTTATACAAAACATTTGAATTCATAAATAACTTACGCAATCAAGTACTGCCATTCTCTTTCGACCACCTAAATGTCCGGTATATTTAAGGATTTCCTTTATTTGTTTCATCAGTGGAGGTTTATCGGATAGGATTAGAAATGTTGTGTCTCGCTGCGGAGCAACCCCGGGTGATATTTCGTACCAGGACGTCTTTCTCGGCTGTTCAGAAAGATGTTCTACCCAGTTTAATCCATAGGTCAAGGAACAAAAAACTTTAATAATTATCTGTACTCCTTCCTCAACCAATAAATGTTGTTGTAATTATGCATAATTTAGCTCAGTTTTATTTACTTAAGTAATTTCTAGTTAGGTATTCTTGTAAATAATTTATTTTTTAACTTCAGTCACATTTCGTTGCAAAAAATGTTTATAGAGGATTCATAGATAATAAAAAATATTCCAACAGAAAATCTTTAGTTTCTTTGAATATCGGTCAAATTATTGGGGATCCCTTTTTTTTTTTTGTTACGAGGTGGTCACCACTTATCAAGGCCCGGAAGCCACTCAGGGATAAGGGTTATTGCAAGTACAGTATGTTAGTGTGGATATTTAAAGTGTCTACTTAAGGGGCGGTTCATCAGAATTTGTTTACGCTGGACTTGAAGACATCCAAGTTGTAGTCAGGAGGGAAGCAGGCAGACGGAACAGAGTACCACAGACGTGCAGTTCTAATAAAGAAGCCTTGTTCATGGAATCTACGTTTTGATTTAGGCATAGATAAAGAGTGGGAAAAGTTTTTGACAGTGGATTCAGCTAGACGGGTGATTTTTGTAAAAGATTGGCGAGAGGGGACCAGAGATTGGAGTTCAGACGAGCTCCTGCCATGGAAATAACGATAAAACAAAGATAGGCTTGCAACGTCTCTTCTGTAGGAGAAAGGTTGCAAGAAAGAGAAAAGGGCGTCCTCCACTAAGCCACGAAGTCTATTTTGTACTCTGTCAAGGCAGGATAGGCTGTTTTAGCAGCTCCTACCCAGATATGGCAGAAGTATTCCATCCTTGGACGTACTTGGCTTTTATATAGATAGAGAATTGCCTCAGTAGTGAAATATCTTCTGGAGCGGTAGAAGGATCCCACCATCTTTCCAGCGACCTTGACAATAGACTTGATGTACGTGTTCTATTTCAGATCAGGAGTAAAGGTCAAGCCCAACTTGTCAAAACATGGGGATTCTCCTAGACGAGAGCTATCCATTTCAATTGATGCCATATGGGGATCAGAGCTTTGATGATGTAAAGATAGGAGTTTGGTTTTAGATCCATTAAAGATAACCAGCCACGTCTTCCCTCACTGAACCACTCGTTCGAGATCAGAGGAGAGAGAATCAGAGAGAGCTTTGTGATTTACAGCCTCTGATGTGTTGCTGTAGATGGTCGTGTCATCAGCATAGATTTCAACGAATGATTTAAGTATGTGTTTTGGGAGATCATTGATGTAGATCAGGAAGAAGGTTGGGCCGAGGATTGCCCCTTGAGAGACTCCAGCATTAATACTGCAGGCCTCTGATTACACTGTGCAACACTAAAAAAAGTGCAGGATATCTGCAGCAATTTTTGTATACCTAGTAACGTGGAAATTTTATTTCTGGCTTTCTTTTTGTTGAATTAGGTATAATTTGTGCAAAATTGCCACAGTCGTAAATTTCAGTAAAAACGTCAAAATGGGTTACTGACGACTTTGCAGTCACATATTATGTGTATTAAATTATAAATCTTAAGAGAAAAACACAGTTTAATATACACATATTATGTACATTATTTGTTAAATCATTTATTTGAATCATTTATTTTCTAAAGTCAGCCGAAATTAGCTATTTTTCCAGATTTAAGAGAGCTAGATGACAGAGCTACCTTGGTTAGCATAATATTTTCTATACCAAGGGCTATTTTTTTCAAAAGTAAAAACATAATGCTGTAGCACATGGTTTGGTGTTCACCACCTTCCGAAAAGCCATGGTATTCGGCAAGAAAGGCATTTTTTAATGTAGGCTAAAAAAATCAAGGAAAAGAAGCTAAAACCTGCCTCAGAACCTTATTTGTAGGGCCCGAGAAAAAATCTGAGGGTTAAAAATAGATATCCATTTAATAAAGTATGTTTTAACTAAAAACTACAATAAAGACCTGATTATTGTGTATGTTAATGTTTTAAACATAAAGGGGCATTTTATACATTCTTCTCTGAAAATTTACTAAATTAAATGCAAAAAATAGAAATGAAATTTTATCAGCCCCTTACTTTATGTACGAAAGAATCTAAAATAAAAGAAGGTATCTTCATAGGTCCCCAAATTCGAAAAATTGTTCTTGAGGAAACTTTTAACACACATCTCTCGAGAAAAGAAAAATGTGCCTTTGAGTCATTCAAGAAAGTTTGTGATAACTTCCTGGGAAAACATCGTTCAGAAAACTATATGCAAGTTGTGAATGATCTATTGCATCATTTTGATGATATGGGATGTAACATGTCTCTAAAAGTTCATGTGCTCCACTCTCATTTGGATTTTTTTTGCTGAGAATTTTGGCCATGTGAGTGATAAACATGGCGAAAGGTTCCATCAAGATATTTCCTTAATAGAAAAACGTTTTAAAGGAAAATGGAACACTGGTATGTTGGCAGACTACTGCTGGAATTTAAAAAAAAAGGATGATGACACTCTACACAAGAGAGTTAAGAAGACAAATGTTGTTTAAACTGGTGAATTCGGTGTTTTTTTTTCAAAATAATTAATAATAAAGTACAGGAAAATGGTACCTAATCTAGAGAAATAAATGTCAAATTTGGAATCAGCATACATTTCTTACACCGAACCAGGTCTTATATGCCTTGTACTTTTTTTTCAATTCAAATTTGTTGCACAGTGTTATTGTCCATCAACCACTACTCTTATGAGTCTATCAGAGAGAAATGATTTAATGATAGAATATTTCCAGTTATACCGTAGCTGGAGATCTTGTGAAGTAGGCATTTATGCCATACCTTGTCGAAGGCAATTGTCCTGGAAAGGAAGCCTTTGTCAAGAGATGCACTAATTCTATGAGATATAACCGTTAGCACTTCTGCAGTAGATCTTGCAGAACGGAACCCATATTGCGTGTCACTAAGAAGGTTATTTCTGCTGAGGTGGTTGACTATTTCTCTATTTAATATGGATTCCAGCAAACTTAGTTATGACACACAGGAGACTTATTGGTCTGTACTGAGAGGGAGATGACTTATCACCTGAGTTCTTAAAAACAAGGCATACTGATGAGGTTTTCCAGAGTGTTGGAAAGCACTTCTCCTTAAGGCAACGTTTAAACAGTTTCCTTGTTTAAGTCTTTTTTCACTTACTTAATGAAACCTGAAAGTATTGTGGTGTGGGTTGTATTTAATTATTGAGCTAATTCTCTACTGATTAACTTTGGATTGGCCTCTTTAGCGAGGTCCCTTCCTAGGGGTGGATGCTCAGATGTCATGTGTCGTTTGCCTTTTAGACGTCAACCGGTTTTGATTATTGTGTGAGTCGATTTATATGTAAATTAGCTTAACTCTTGCTCGATCTCGCAGGGAAATCTCGTCGCTGCTACACTTCCACAATGTATTTAATGGCGTCTTCTGTCAATTTAATTTGCCTTTCCTGAACGTCGTCCATTTGAAAGATTCAAATCTTCAGAAGAGAATTTCGATATTTTCGATCCTTCAGAACGTTAATCTTATAGATACTTTTTATATTCCTTGTAGCTTCTGCAGCTGTATTTCCTTGTTTTAATTCATAAAGAATGTAATGTCTCAGAAACGCATAAATAATATCTATTTATCGACGGATAAGAGAGTTTAACTTAATATCTCTCACTAATTATCTATAATATAAATCTCACCTGTCTTGTTTAATGTATGTGTATATGTATGTTTGTGTATGTGCGTATGTATGTATGTATGTTTGTATGTCTTTCTAAGACTTTTGACGGGCCCGTGACGCAGTTGATAGAGGCGTTGCATTAGTACGGTTCCGAGTGAGAATTGTCTGAAGATAGCGGTTTAAATCCTACCCAAAGCCGGCCAGAGACTTACTTCGCCAAAAAACGTGGTGAGACGACAACAACCACCAAAGGCAGTAATTGCAGTGGATGCAGTCAGTAGATTTAGAGTTCCTATCCCGTTGCGGTTACCACCTGACGAAGGCCAGGGGAATAGTTGGCCGAAACGTCGTGAAACAACTAAGAAAAATATGAGCATAATAGTCTGCAATAAATAAAAATTAATAAAAATGAATTATGTTTTAATGTTTCCTTGCGACAAAACTATATGTTTACGAAAAAGTTTTTTTTATTGATTTTGTATATGTTTATTAATTTTGTATATGTTTATTAATTTTGTATATGTTTACGAAAAAGTTTTTTTTTATTGATTTTGTATATGTTTATTAATTTTGTATATGTTTATTAATTTTGTATATGTTTACGAAAAAGATTTTTTTTATTGATTTTGTATATGTTTATTAATTTTGTATATGTTTATTAATTTTGTATGTTTACGAAAAAGATTTTTTTTATTGATTTTGTATATGTTTATTAATTTTGTATATGTTTATTAATTTTGTATATGTTTACGAAAAAGTTTTTTTTATTGATTTTGTATATGTTTATTAATTTTGTATATGTTTATTAATTTTGTATATGTTTACGAAAAAGTTTTTTTTATTGATTTTGTATATGTTTATTAATTTTGTATATGTTTATTAATTTTGTATATGTTTACGAAAAAGATTTTTTTTTATTAATTTTGTTCAATTTTATTTGACAAAAAATAAAAATGGTTGAAAAAAATACAAATTCTTTAGTTTTTCACTGAAAAATTTGCTACAACAGAAATATTTACGGTAGGTCTTTGTTTCTTTTTTATTTTCGTTATATTTATTATTATATTTTTAGGTGATTTTATTATATTTAAATATTTTCTTCGGTATTTTTCTTGAGTAACGTTGTTACGCTTAGCGAAAGCCGACGGTTGACATCATGTTCCGAGCAAAGCCGAGCGGCCAGTTAGTTACAATTCTGAAAAAGTACCGAAAAATGTAATAATAAGTTTTGTTTCATTTTTATTTATTTGTTTACATATAAGAGCGGAGCAGAAAAGGAATGGCATTTATTCTTCGAATAAGGTTGTGGCTTAAAGTTGCATTTGCCTTACAACACGAACTAAGAACATTCCATTCAATAACGCATTTTCCTTGTCAATACTCAAAATTGCTCTTTTCTCATGCGATGCATTTAATAAACTCGCACGTACGGATGACAATTGATGCCATAAATTCGTCAATTTGACCTTTTATTTGTTTGATTTTCATTTTGCTTTTGCTTTCTAGAAATGTGAAAGTGAAAGTGAAAGTGAAAGTTGAGGCTTTGAAGACTTGATGTGTGAAGCGAAAGGCGATTCTTGTTTTCTTAGTTTTAATCGGATTAAATGCTTGCAGTTATTATGTGTCAATTGGTTTGACAAAATGCAGGATATGCACCTGCTAGAATTTGTTTGGTAAAAATTGTGTTTCTGATGATTTTTTTTGAATAGGATTGAAAATTTCAAGTATTTCGATTATTCGAATTACGATTCCCATCTTGATCGTTCTTTTTTCAACGTATTGGAGGATGTAAGCACCGACGAAAACATTCCCAAGTCAAGCAATTGTTATTTCGGAAAGACTGAAGGAAGAATAAAGCCCCCGTGTTCCCTATGAGGAAAACCAGTCTGCCAGAACTTAATTTTATGGTAGTTTTAAGCTTTAGTTTGGTTCCTCTTAGACAGTGGGTTACACGAGTATATAACGGAACACGTTCTGCACTGCACTATTTTTTTACTTCCCGACCAACCGATGTGAAGTAAAATCCTCCCTTTTCACTGTAAATAGCTTTAAACACAGGGAAATCGTTTCCTCTTACACTTTAATTCTTGTGACCGCCTTCATTTTAAATTCACTTTTTTGCTCATGAATTTAAATGTGAACACACCTCTTGCATTATAACACCCCACTTCGGTTTAGCCATATAAATTAGCTCATTAATAACTAGAGCTATGACAACAGCATATTTTTAATTGTTTTGACTCTTGAGCGTGTATGCTTAATATATTATAAAGTGATGTGGTTCTCAGTTGATTACTAATTGAAGGTTTCTCCTGAAAAATAAACCACCAAATCGAAGTTATATTTAACTTTATTCACGGATCCTTATTCCCCATCGGAGCTTCAAGACGTTATAATTTCTACGTTATGCTAAGGTCGCGTTTCCCCCATCTTCCAAAACGCGGAGACGTGCAAAATTGTGCCAAACTGCCGGATTTTTTCAGTCTGAATACAAACTCGCTACCTAAACTGGTTCTTCTTAACAATCTCATTACGTCATTAGTACAAGTGACATTAAGATCACATTATCTCATCACTAGGGCTAGGACAACAGCATATTATTTTCATTGTTTTGACTCTCGAGTGCGTATACGTTAATATTTTATATGCTTTTATATAGAGTGATGTGGTTCTCGGTTGATTAACTGCGTCGGATTTATACTCGAGAGTCAAAACAATGAAAAGAATATGCTGTTGTCATATCCCTAGTCATAACTAAACAATCTCCATTGTTTGGGTTCTCACATTTTTGTTTGTGTTAACATTCCTCCGTTAACAGTCCTGATAATATTTCTAACATAAATATTTTATATGTAAAAATACCTTTCATCTATCCTCAGTGTTCAATAGAACTGCCCGCCTGTGGAACAACATTCCGATGGTCTGCCTCCCTGTTGAATAGAACATAATACCCTTCAAAACCTGTCAAATTATTTAACTTCTGACATTCATAAATTGCGTATTATATGAAGAAAAATCGGGGAAAAAACAATGACACAAAGGATATAAGTAAAAATACCTTTCGCCTGTTCTTAGTGTTCTGTTGAACACCGTTCAGTTGGCCTGCTTCCCTGTTGAATAAAACATGACAGCCTGCAAATCCAATTTAAACAATGTATTTAATAACTATTAATAACTGATTATCCTAACGTCACAGTAGCAATATGGTAAATAAAGCTAAATGAAAGTTTAAAAACACATTGATGACACAAGTAGTGGAGTTGAATTACAGGTCAGTTGAAACAGAGTAATTAGTTTGCCAGAATAAAATTAAAGGCAAGATAGACAGATGAGATCTCTGTGTGGCGAAAGAATATTTAGATGGTGAAGATATTGAAATCATTCAGAAGTTGTGCTACCTTGGTTATACAAGTGTAATCAGTTGTAGTTTGGTGGCGCCGAATACAAATCAGCTGACAGTTTGCATTTCAACTTGCCAACGTATTTCATTCATTCAAACAAAATATGTACTTGTTATAAATTACCCTTGGTGTAGTATTACTATTTAATGTTAATTTTAGTTTTATGTGGCCAGCATTTTGAGAGTTTATCAGTTAAATATTTTCACACAGATACACGCACAAACATATAGATTGATCCAAAGTCAAACTATGTCATATATGACGGGAATTGTATCAGGTGCACGCAGTGTGATGATGCACTGATTGAAACATCGTTAGTCTGGCTAGATGACAAGCTGTAACAGCCGTTGGCGCAGAGTCAGAAGTAACCACATGCAAATGACCAAGCCGGTTGTTTCATGTGACATCTCAGCAGAAATTAAACGTGTTATGAGAAGCACGTATTCGAGACATGTTCTAGACGTGTTCAAAACACAAGAGAATGGAAAGGGAAGTCTTCGAGACACGAGAAAGCAGAAAAGATCCTGTTCGAGACACAAGTGGGAAAGAACCTGTTCGAGGCACGATAGATTGCGTAAAGGGAGTGGTGCAAGACACGAGTGTTCGGAGTAGTGGTGTTCGAAGCTTGGCCTGTGTTCTGCAAAGAACGTGTTCGAGATGTGTATGTAACGTAAGAGTATAGACGAAAAGGCATACACAACCGAAGGGAAAATGAATGGTTTAAATATTTAGAAAAAAATACGCTGTTGGAAATACATTTGTTAAAAAAAGAAAAAGTGCGTTGATTTTTTTTGTTTCATTTTTTTGTATTCTTTGCGATGGAGTATACAACGTGTTGGCCTGTTAAAATGTAACTGCGCTGGTTAAAAAGAAATGTGTACATCGTTACAATGCGATAAACGGATATAAATTAAATGAGAATGATATGACGGATGCCCAAATATAGAAAAGTATGAGAAATAATTATAAACGTATTTAATACTTGGAAAGATCAGAATCAAATATATACTGTTTTATGCCATTAATCTAGTTTGCCTTTAAAAGATAATCTAGTGAGTAGCAAATCTGCTCTAAATGACGCATGTAAAATTTCAACGGGTTCTTTTTCCGTAGACGGAGAAAATGTTTGGTTTTGTTTAAGAAAGAGGTTTCTCGCGAAATATCAAAATATTTCTTCTATCTCTTAAAAGTCACGTTTTATTATTTACATCTTTTTTAAAATACGTATATACTAAAAAAAAATCGAATATTTCAAGAATAAATAAACTTTTATGTCACACCAAAAGAAACTATGCATGTTTTTATACTTATCGCTAAGAATCACATAAGCATGATGTTCTATGTATTCCTGATTTCTTTAATTCTATTAATTAAAAGAATTCCCACAAATCAATTCAATTATGCTTATTGTGTAAAATATAAAAACCCTATCCCAATAACGAATGAGCCAGCTAACATTAAGATTTACATATATACACTGAGTGCAGGTCATGATAACACGGGATGTTATTTTAACTTTTAGGAGGGGTCACCATTATCAAGGCCCGTAGACCACTCTATAATAAGGGTTAATATATGTTAAGTAAATGGCTGGAAACTATGATAAGTAATAGTTGAAATTAAGTAAGGCTTGATTTTTTTAAATATGACGGATCAAAAGGTACAAATTTAAATTAGATTTAAAAATGGTCATGTTATAGTCTGATGGGAAGAAGATCTA